>NC_136518.1:38807464-39032464 GCF_053919585.1 Euprymna scolopes | reverse complement strand
ATGCTATGGGGATGCTTCTCTTCCCACGGTAAAGGGAACTTCGTCAGGATCCAGGGAATCATGAAAAAGGAGAACTACATCCAGATCCTTGATGAAAACCTGAAGCAATCTGCAGAGAAGCTCAAACTTGGCGACAACTGGAAGTTCCAGCAAGACAATGACCCAAAGCATACTGCTAAAGTAGTCCAGAAATGGTTCAAGGATAATGATATCAGCGTCCTGGAGTGGCCTAATCAGAGTCCTGACCTCAATCCCATAGAGAACTTATGGCGGGACTTAAAGACCCGAGTGATGGCCAGGAAACCAACTAACCTGACCCAGCTTGAGTCTTTTGCAATGGAAGAATGGGCCAAAATCCCACAGGAAACGTGTAGTAAGCTTGTGGACACCTATAAGAACCGACTAGAAGCAGTCATAAAGAACAAAGGCTATGCTATTGACTATTGAAGAAAGAAAATGGACACTGTAAACGTAGGGTATGAATAATTTTGAACGTGACATTTTTTAAAGATCTGTGAATAAAATACCCCTGAAACTGAATATCTTTTAATTTGCCTATTGCTGCTATTCTTTCTCCTGTTGGTTGCACATAAATCATAAACAAACTTAACAAAATGCTTTCATTTCATCACAACAATGAATTATGTCAAAAATCAACGAGGGTATGAATAATTTTGAGGCCAACTGTATATATATATAATTTAGTATTTTATTAGTGATCTCTAATATTGAACATATATATATATATATATATATAAAGTTATATACATATACATTCATAACAGACTATATATATGTATATATATATATATATATATATATATATATATGTTCTATCTATCTTATATATTGTCTTAATATGGACATAATGGTGTATATATTTATTTACATATATGCGTGTTTCAAATAATTTCTACAATTATATATATATATATATATATGTATATATCGCAATATTATTTTTTCACGAATTTTCACTTATACCACACCTTATGGCTTATCATTTTTTCTATATATTTCTGTATCTGTTGGACATAATTGTATTTAGAAAATGGCAGCTGAAGGTTTTATACTATAACTGATTTCATGCACGGATACTGTTTGTGCACGAATCCTACGTTCATTACTATCTAATAGCATAATTATATTTCCGTTTCTAATGCATACGAACAGCTGGTATTTCATGAGTGCAAACGGAAATCAAAGGAACACTCGGTGAACCCGCGAACCATAAAGGTGCATTATTACTTGAAATGTGTCAATGGACTCTTCTAAGAGATATTTAAACGTGAATACATAATGAACAATACACCAATAATTGTCCTTATGGACACTTGCAATATTGCTTATGGGGTTTTAGATATGAATACCTTTTCTCTCTGGTCTTTTCGTTTCTTGCACTCTCTATTGTTCTCTCTCTCCCTTCTCTCTCTCTAACTCCATATCTCTCTCCATCTCTTTCTGTATATATATATATATATATATATATATATATATATATATATATATATATATATATATATATATATGCACATAAATACATATACAGTAACTGATTATTTCTTGTATATAGGTACATATTAAACTTAAGTTGCACTTAGAACTAACGTGACAGAAATAAATTGCACGCAAAACTCATAGACGCACGTGGTTTATAAGCAGAACAATTCGTCAGGTTCTCGGCAATACTCAGGCGTCCGTGTTGCTTACTTGCTTGAATCTTGTATTGTAACAAAGCTGCATCTACGTCTGTCCGTCTGTCCTCAATTTGATTATGATGAAGAAACTTACACTGTTTCACCAATTAATGTTCATACTGAAAAACAAACACTTACATATTTATATTTCAGCATATTTTTATGCATACTATACATTGAAATATAGTTTCCTCTATCATCCAATTTCCCTTGTTGTTAATAAATGAGGATCCATTATTATTTAATAAATATTTTTCTATGTCTTTATTAAACAATTTAATATTAATAATATTATTAATTCAGTATTTATTTATACAATATAGCTATTTAATTATTTAAGTATATTTACATGTAAAACATGGTGTCATGAACACTTATGTCATTGCAGATTACATATAGATTATGTTCCAAATATTGTGACGCCGTTAAAATGATCGTAATCTTACGGGTGGAATTGAAATCTTGCATGGTTACTCATATGGAACACAGTTGATTTTCAAAATAAATTTCGCTCCTTTTTAACTGTGCATACAAAATAATAAGGATCAATCTAATTATCTCATTTATTAGCTTCAATATGAGGATAGAGTTTAGTGAAAGCCCTCTTTCAATGTAGAAAATTTTGACAGAATAAAAAGGCACTTGAAATGTTGAGAAAGGTAAGAATTGTTTACTAAGTCTAATTAATCATCTTAATTTAATGACTGCTGCTAAAAATGTATATTTTTTACAAGCAAATAATAATTGTAATCTTAAACATAACCGCTAATTGTAAGAAAAGAAAATCAGAATTGTGAATATTTTATTAAAAAAAGCGATTACCAAGATGATCGCTTAGTATGTTGACATGTAACATATTTATACCATTGTTAAAACCTATCATACTTTATCTGGAGTAAGCACATTGAGTGTAAACTTTAAGAATGTAACATTAATCCACCTAAATATTTATATAAACAATATTAATAACAATAACACACGGACAATTGTTTACCTCTGATTCCTGTAGTTTGTTCAAGCAGATGATGGATAAGATTATAAAAAAAAAAACTTCCATCCTAATAACCTCGCGCAAATGACATATGTTACTTGAATTTTATATGATAGGACATCAGGTATAAATTTTATTTTTCCCCGCTAATATTATTTTATTTTTATATAGTTAATTTTAATTTTATTTTTATATATTCAATCTTAATTAAAATTATTGTAAATTAACATTTTTTTTTATTAAATCGTTCACTGTCCGCCGAGCTTAACCTCTATAAATTAACATTTAAATATTATATTTTCACACATGCACATCACACATTGCTATTGTTTATATAATTATTGTTTCAATTTGTAATTCCAAGGGGCTGCTCGGGTCATCTACTGATTTTACTCTCGCAACTCATTATGAACATATTTGCAGTAACTAACGTGGTGTCTTGTATTATTCCCCAGAATTACTTGTATACCTGCTCGATATACACAACGGATATCGTTTTAAATTACATCATTTCATATAAATAACCCTGTCCATGTAGTCAGGTGAACTCGAGAATAAATAATTGATAGAGCTATTACTATGGCAATCGCTAAACGCAATTACGCATACTTATAAAGTTTCTCTTGCAACGATCTTATCATTTAATTTATATATCAATGACAATGTAAGCCGAAAGTGTTTATCTGCATCAATTTTATAATATTCATGACAATTACAAAAATATATACTTTACAAGAATGGATCTATTCTCAGCAGTGTATTCTCAGATTAGTTTTCTGAAATCAAAATATGATGACAGAAATTATGTCTTATAAATATTATGAAAATGAATACTTCCTTCTATATGATTATATTTAACATTATTAGTCGGCAGTAAATAACTCAGTGATATATCGTGAAACAGACCAAAAGAAACCGTTTAATTAAAATGACCCTCGATATTATCGGATCGTTATCCGTAGGTAATGTGTGACGAATTTTATTAGTAAAGCAAGAACAAAAACACATAAATAAAATAAAACTATATACGTTATTAATTTCAGAAATTTCAATTTGGCGATGAAAAATGCAACTAGTCTAAGTAAGTTTGCACCGAAGATGATGTCGAAAAATTATGTAATACATGACTTTTTAACATGTGCTCCTGTTTAATGTTCAGGATAAAACTATCACAATTTTATTCTCAAAATTGTAGATCTCTAAATAAACTACTAATTGCAATGTTAAGGGATATACCATTTTACTACACAATGATGTATAGAGAAACGAATGGACGCCGCAAAATGAGCTGATCATGTTAGGATTTCAATGAACCGATAAGCATGTATATTAACGGGGCCTGTGGAAATTCGGCAGAGGACTCATTCATATGTAATATATTGATGTTTACATTCTGTAGATGTTCAGTGTAAATGGAGACGCTCTGAAATTATTGCACCTTTTTTTGTTAAAACTGCAAAAATATTCATCAAAGCTAAGTCCGGTCGTAAAGTACGCTTAAATATGATATTTATTTTTTGCAGATTTCGTATATATTATCACATAGTTAATGGTCCATCGATTTTTATATATTATAGAGTTCAATTTAAAAAAAAGCAAATATACCAATATGACTTGGGTGCATTAGCTTGAATCGAAACAGAAATAAAAACTTATGAAAAAAAAATATATATATAACTTTTCCTTGAGTCATAATCGAAACCGAAACCAATTCATGAAGAATACTTGATAAAATTTTTAAAAAATCAATGATTCTTAAATCATCTATTTTTTAAAGTGCCTAGTAGCAGATGCACCAGCGGTCCCGGCAATGCGTTCGATGTAAAACCGATACCAAAACTTATGAAGAATGCTTGTTAAAATTATTTATGAGAATAAATGGAAGAACATAAAAATTTAACGACCCTGATGTAAGCGTTACCTCCAAGAGAAGACGCCGCTATCGTATTATTATATAGACGATGAATCAGGGTTATACCGTATGAATTCTTTGGATGAGAATAAACATTAAGCCAGATTACTTCTATCAAGAATACAAAACAAAAAGGAAAAACTTCAAGACGATTTGACATTGGATACATCCAACAAAGCTGAAGAAAATAAGAGAAATATTTTAAGAAATAATTAATTAAATTGGAAAAAAAAAACAGATATACGATATTAACTTACTGGAACTTTTGCGCTTTATATTTGTATACTTTCGAGTAATGTAGCCAAAATAAGCTTCCCACAAAATCACAACTTGGACTGCAAGAATATATGTTTCAATCATTAAAATACACTGATTCATGAGAAAAAATAGTATAGTATCTGAACAGATAATATTCCTAGCCAATAATAGCGTTTAAACAAGTAGTATGCGTATCGTAAAAACATAGAATATGTGGAAATAGGGACCTGGAATGGAATTCCAAAGTCTAGCGGTTCTGGGGAAGACACTACTGGAGTAGAAATCTCTTTTACATCTATGGATCTCTACTGTGGTGGGATGGGATTTAGTTGCCTGTCGGGTTTGTCGAGGGTGTTTAAGTCGTGGGGACACAAGTGGTTGTAGTTCGTCAGAGTATTCACCATTTAAATACATGTAGAACAGGTAAAACGATGCAACATTTCGTCGATGGGGCAGAGACTGAATTGACGATGATAGTTCAGGACCTATTAGATTAGCGACTTTCTTTCGAACCTTGTCTAGGAGCGAGAGACTAGTAGCAGATGCACCAGCGGTCCCGGCAATGCGTTCAATGTAATTTTTCCAACTCATGTTTCCTGTGAACGTTATGCCGAGGAGTTTAAAAATGTACTTTCAGATGAAAAAGCCATTGGCCATTGTTACTGGTGGTAAAAAAGGTTTCTTGTAATTAATGAAGGAAACAAGTTTAGTCTTGGCAGAATTGAATGTGACCATCCATTCTTATCCCCATTCCACTACAGGTAAGATGTCATCCTCTAGTGTTTCTGCCATTTCTTTAGATATGGGTTTATTCGTTTTCCTGTCATGCCGGTTATAGAGGGTGGTGTCACCAGCATATATACCCATCTCAGAGGCAATTTTATGTGGGTGGTCATTTATCAATATTTAGAATAGAGCTCCAACGATAGACCTTTGAGGTACTCACACATTTATATCATATTGTTTAGATGTACACCCGTCGAAGACAACTTGGATTTTTCTCTTATCTGAGAGGGATTTAATTATGTTAAGTATTCTTCCAGTGATACATAAAAGAAAAATATTAAATACAATAGAGCCGCGGATTACGGTGGCTCTAGGATTTATTTAGGTAATCACGTGCAATACAAAGTTGTTGTTTTTCCGGTCCCTGGTTACAGTATTTACCCGTCTTACGGTGTTTTAATAATGTTATTTGATTATATACATGTGTATTATATACTCTACTGTATTTTGTTACTAAGTTTTAATGCCGTATCCAGGAGTTCTACAGTAAGATGTAAATTAAATGCAGACAAAAAACTAAATACGTGAATGAGAACCACGGAATAGTTTGTCATTACGTTGAATAAAATATACCATTTAACTATTGAAAGGCGACGACATTGGTAAAAAGAAAAAGTAAATGAAGCATCTCATGAGAGCGTACAAATTCACGGTAGATGCATCGGCTTAGAGAAGCTAGTTTAATAAAATGATTTCCATCTGAATAAAGTCTAAAAGATGACTTCAATTCAGGCAGTTAGCTGACGCAGCTGATGCCGCCCTTGGTTAGATCTAATATTCGGGTCAAAGAGAAAGAATAATTGCGTCTTATTCATTTGTTTGTTGGCTAGACAAGAAATATTTGCTCAGAAAAAATCTCGTTTGGAAAATAATAAAATAAATAAGATACTAGCTGTTACTAAGCTGTGTCATCTTAATCTGCGCAATTGTCGATGTAAAAATGAAATATAATAGAAAGAAAAATAGATCGAAACATCTTAAGAGGCATATTAAAGTGCAAATGAAGAATAAAGTGTACATTACGCAACTAGAAACTTTTGATTTATCTTTGTAATCCTTATTCGTCAATTTTGCAAGTAAAAAGTAAGTCTATAATGTGTAAGAATCCTTGTAAAAACACCAGAGATCACATTACTTGTTAATATTGCCAACAAAATAAATATTTCATGGTGCCTAATATGATTAAATTGTTTTTGTTTAATTTGACGACACTGCTTCCAGAAATGCTGTCACTTTTTTTTCTATCAGGTTTGGGATTTTTCTGCAATTGTATATCCTCTTCTCTAGGAAGCTGACAGTCACAATATAATCAAATAAATCGAACCATATTTTTATGTAACTTTTAGACATATATGATTGAAATCAAACAGAACTATTTGAAATTAACTCTTGTGTAAAATACCACGCACAGACATTATCATACATAAATTTAGGTTTTACTTTTTTTCTACAAGGAGGTACTTCGATATCATCGCGCCTTATTGACCAAAAGTAGTATGCAACGACCGTGATAGCGAATTACATATATTTGATAGAGGGCGTGTCTACTTGCCCGTCGCTCACATAACCTAGACTTACTGGAAAACGGGTAAGATGGTTGTGAAAATATTGTAACTTTACACTCATATTATCACCCAGTTGATGGAGACTTATGAGTAATGGTTCATAAAGCATAGTGCACAATAACGCTGACACTCAACTTCTCGTTAAATTACATAAGTTAAGCACAGCTGAGCATGGTCATTATTAAAATGCGTTATTAATTTGTGGATAACAGGCGCTTCATGTAGGAGGACGCTGACACCTCCTTGCAAGATTTATAAAAAAACAAATGTTGTCATCCCCGCTAACGGCGATACAGATGCGACTCGGGATCACTTGTGAATTTCATGCTCCTATGGAATTTCCTCCTAATGAGGAATCTGATTAAACCAGAATAGAGTAAATGCGGATTCACAAATCAAGCTCTTTGTAGTTGAGCAGCTTTATACTTTCCAAGAATGATTTTATTTCATTCGTAAACGCCGTCGAAGCACTAAATTTTGCAGGATTCATAAAATTATAAAAATTGCCTCATTCGTCAAATTTTGAATTTGTGGTCCATCAAAAATGTAAGCTTTAAATTTTTTGTTTGCTTAATCTTGAAAATTCCATGCAAATCCATTTGAAACAGTCGCCATTTTTCTAAAGAGTCTACACAAAATGATACATGATGCCAAGATGTATGTGAAGTGGAGTAAACACAATTATGCAACACTCCGCCAAAGGAGAAGCCAAAATATGTACAGGGCTAGGAATCAGTTCACTGCACAGAAGGTAATTTTATATACAGTGTTCTTGACTTGGTTTCCTACAAACACAAGATTCAAGAGAAATTTTGTGTAGCCCCCTTGTAGTCTGAGGTGAAATCCAGCCATTTTAAAATCGACACATACGATCCATTCGTTCAGAAACAGGTTTCTGTAAGAAACCATTTCCTGAGCGAATTTGGTTCCGTCGTATATTTTTGCAGGTGGTGGAATAGATTGCAAGGACTGACCCAAAGAAGTTGCCATTTTTAAAGCGTATTTCGGGGTTGCTAGCAAAAATTCGCCTATATTGTGAACAATACCGTTAGACAATTAGCTGCAGCGGCAGGCAAGGAACGTCATTTATATTACGGGGTTCTCAGAGTGAAATATAGCAAACATTTTAATATAGCTTTTTCTCTGTACGATTATAAGAGTTTCACGCTGAGGTAGATTTTTTCCTCGTTCCTTGAAGATCAGAAGATGCTTCGGAAAATTCCAGATCTCTAATCGGATCATTAAGCTCTCTTAAAGGAAAATTATTGTTGTGAACAAGGACATCTGAAACAATGGCTTGACTACTGTCAGTCAACAAAAGAGAGACATGATATTTTTCAGGATCAGACAATTCTAATTCGGATAAGTATTTAAACACAAGAGCATAAACTTCGTTCCAGTGTCGAACTGGCCTACTTGCAGACTTCATGTTTTGTTAAACTAACGAATTCCTGTTCTACTTGTTGTGTCCCTTCGTTTGACTTCACAGAAATAGTAGTTATCGAAATGATTGGTCCACAACACACAATCGGAATCCCAAGGCGGAGTGGCATGATTTCTGCACATGTTTTTCTCTTGACAAAGAACCTCAACACATTGTTTGCGTACAATAAAGGGTGTCCATGCATTCTCATCGTCAAACAGCATTACTTTTTACTTAGAAAGATAAGCAGACTTCACAAATTTACTGTTCACTCTTTCTGTTTGATATCTACGTTTATTTCACTCAATTATAGCAACACACATTTGGATTGTTTAAACAACGTTAACTAAGAGATGAAGTAGGCATGCTTACTTTTTGCTCCCAAAATCTGAAACGAATGTAAAATAATGCTACTTTATTATTTCCTAACTCATGAATAATTCCTGACATTAAGAAAATACATTTTACTCTGACCCAGAAATCACCAAAAACATGCCATAATCGGTAGACCTATTTACTAGTAAATGGAAACTTCTTACTAACTACATACTTCATTGTATAACAAATTTAATTTTACTTTAAGATTTGCGATATGGTCATCACTTTACTTACATCATAATAACACAATAAAATTGGATTTATTAACCTGGAATGTTTAGAGAAACAGGATTAATGTACTGTAGTCGCGCGTACTTACGCTCCGCAGTTATGTAAACTATTCTAAAAAAATAAAGATTCTTAAGACTAGCAAATAATCCGTAGGTATAATAATTTAAACAGAAAACATAAAATTTGTAAGCGAAAAATGACGTCGATGAGAAAATAAAAAACAACAACAAATTTTTGTAGGAAAACAAAGGAGTAAAAAATGAAAAACTGAATAAATTTGTAAATAAAAAAAAACATGAAATAGCACGTTGCATTCAAAGTAAACAAACACATTGTCCAGGAGAAAAAATGCGTAAAACATGATGGCGGGGATAAGGGCAGATAAAGATGAAAAAGGCGTGCTGTGTAACCATTGCTTACAAATAAAAAATAAAGACAAACGAGAATGGAAAATTAGAAATATAGTAACGTTTTTAGTGAGAATTAACCTGCAAAAATCAGGTGAAACAGGTAGGACACCACCTAATTGTTAGCAAATATCCCAACAACTGGACTTGATGAGAAAAATGATGATTTTCTGAATCAGCACCGCCAAATTAGTCTAAATTAAATTATAAACCTTGGGAAAAACTAATGTCTTGGCGTGTGTTATTGTATATGGAATCATCTCTGTAAGTATCCGCAAAGGTCTCATATAAATCAACCTAAGCATTATAATATCTAAGCGATAACTGAATAAGCATTTTACACTCCTGTTATACGTAGTCCTTTTAGGGGCTTGGAAACTATTATTAAGTCAACGATATTTAATTTTTAGATAGTTTTATGGAAATTAAAGCTCCGTCACATGTAACTTAATAGAAATGATCATGACCGTACGTGTAGTAGCGAGAGGAGCTTCATACAGGGACACCAAGTTCGGCTAAAATGAGTGTACGGGATTAATCATATATAATGACAGCAAACTTACAGTTCTTTCTTGTTAGAAGGTTTGCTATCGCAAAACACAACATTTATTTCATCTAGGGCGATTTCTGACTTTAAAAATGGCAACTCATAGATTTGCATTGAAGCACATGGATCATTATATAACGGAATCCTGTCAAATGTATATGATGGTTCATAACTTGATCACGCAGTTGCCTTTAGCGGTCTTTATCTGTATTACTTACACAGTACGCACATTTTATTCCCTGGAATTTTAAAAATGGTTTAGTTAAATACTTTAGTATATGTCTTATTAGAATGACATACACAACCAGCAAAAAGCATGTATATATAAAGTGTGTCCCAATAAAATGTATACCTTGTTTAAAACCAACATTTATTATAAGAAATGATAGTTTCCTACATTAAGATACCTTTTAACAAATATTGAACCCAGAGAATTATCAGAGGTGTCATATTATTAGCCATTGTGGTCCCTGAACAGCTGACAACGCTTACTGATTGAATCGAATACCTTCCTAATCAGTTCAATTGATATGTGTACATATGTTTTCAATGGTTGTTTGCGTTTTGTGATGTGAACCTTGTGTAACATGCGAATCCCCCCGCCCCCCAAAATAGAAAATTCATAGAGGATGAGGTTTAATCGGGTGAGCGTGGACAGTACTGGATACTTCCTCTTCTTTCTGAATATCTTTTTCGTAGTTGATAATCAAGATACGCTCTTACGTCAGGATAATAGAGGAAGAGTGCTCCATCCTGCTGGAAGTGCCATTTTAAAAAAAAAATATTTCTTAGGAACGTGGTATAATGTATTGATGTAGAAAGTTGAGATAATTTAAAGAGTGTATACATTTTTTAGGAAACACTATATATATATATATATGTGTGTGTGTGTGTGTGTGTGTGTGTGTTGGTGTGTGTGGGTGTGTGGGTGTGTGGCATTATATGTTGTAAGTTCCACTACATTTGCACTCCCTCCTATAGCAGGGAAAGATTTGCTCACTCGCGGATGGATACGACGAAAAGGACCACGATGCAGTCCTCCAGGACTCATTCTCTTTCTTCGGCGATCAGTATGGTGTAAACCGCACATTTTTCTCTCTCAATAAAGCGCCCCCTCTTTCCCAGTGCAATAAGTAACTAGGCGTTGTAATGACTTTGTAAAGTTTAATTGTTATGATTTTTTGTAACTTTATTACATTGTGAATATCCTTTGTACAAATTTTAAGTTGAGACTCTCTTATATGTATTGAACTCTTTGTTGCGTGTTATCTAATCTACCGAAACATCAAGTCGAGGTCAGACGCCTACCCAACCAGAACCCAGCATATTTAAGCAGTGTCAGAAATGAGCACGGAATAAAGATGTGCACTGAAAACAAATATATAAGAAAATGTTACCGTAGAAAATGTAATGTGGGAAAACTGTGTAGTTTAAGGGCGGAAATAATTTGAATGACGCAAACATTATAATATGTTGATTGCAGAATTTCTCCTCTAGACCAAATTACCGTAGTTTTGTGACAACAGATGTCACATAGAACTTTATTTTGTTTAGACAATTAACTTCTACATTATGTAACTTTACAACTTCATTATAGACAGTACGAGTCTTTATAATAAAATGCTACAATTTATCATAGGAAAGAAATGATCACTATCGCCATTATCATTACAGGAATAGTTGCATATTTTCCTCTAATTTATAACTGCTCTCACCGCCTCCACTCTACATACAATTATATTACACAGAGTAAACTTGTATTGCCGCGTCACACGTATTTACTGAACCATAACCCCATGGAAAAAAGTTTACTTCTGATTCCAGATTCAGAATATAATAATTTCTCCATACGCAAATTGCGCATTTTTCATTGGGTGCTAGCTTATATTCTCTTATTCTAGATTTTACACCTTCAACAAAGGCTTTCGATAAGGTATGTCATAAATGCCTACTACACAAGATTTCCAGCTACGGTATAACTGGAAATGTTTTATCGATCATTATATCATTTCTCTCTGATAGGCTCATAAGAGTAGTGGTTGATGGGCAGAAATCAGAGGCCCACAGTATTAATGCTGGTGTCCCTCAGGGGTCCATACTCTCTTCCTAATCTACGTAAATGATCTCCCAAAACACATACTTAAATCCTTCGTTGACATATATGCTGATGACACGGCCATATACGGCAACACATCAAAGGTCGTAAATGATGATGTTATCTTTGATTCTCTCTGCTCTGATCTTGAGTCCGTAGTACAGTGGAGGAAAGATGTGGCTGGTTACCTTTAATGCATCTAAGACCAAGCTCCTATCTCTAAATCATCGACGCTTTGATCCCCATCTGGCATCAATTGAAATGGATGGCTCTCGTCTAGAGAGACCCCATGTTTTGATAAAGTTCTGGGTTTGACCTTCACTCCTGATCTTAAATGGAACAGACACATCAAGTTTGTGGCCAAGGTCGCTGGGAAAATTGTGAGATCCTTCTTCCGCTCCAGAAGATATCTAACTAATGATGCAATTCTCTATCTCTGTAAGAACCAAGTACATCCAAGGATGGAGTACTGCTGCCACATCTGGACAGGAGCTGCTAAAAACAGCCTATCCTGCCTCGGCAGAGTACAAAATAGACTTCATGGTTTGGTGGGGGATGCCCTTTTCTCTTCCCTGCAACCTCTTTCCCACAGAAGATACGTAGCGAGTCTGTCTTTTTTCTATCGTTATTCCCATATCAAGTGCTCGTCTGAGCTCCATTCTCTGGTTCCCCCTCGCCATTTTTTTTCAAAAAATAACCTGACTAGCTGAAACCACCGTCAATAATTTTCCCCACTCCTTATCTGTGGCTAAATCAAAACGTAGATTCCACGAACAAAGCTTCTTTTATAGCACTGCACGCTTGTGGAACTCTGTTCCGCTTGCCTGTTTCCCTCCCGACTTCAACCTGGATGTCTTCAATTCCAACACAAACAAATTCCTGAGGAACCGTGTCCCCTAAGTAATGACCCCTTTTCAATTCTCCAATAATATTGCTACACTATCCCATTGAGTACTGTACACACAATAACCCTTATCCCCGAGTGGCCATTGGGCCTTGATAAGTGGTAAACTCGATGTAAAAAAAAGAAAACGATAATATGGTCCGTAAAGGAAATTCTGTAGTTCAAATATTATAGAGAAGATATTAGTAAGATATTACATTGGAATGGATGAATCATAAGAAATAAAGTATATAAATATGTTTAAGTGATTGAGGGTAAACAGGTAATAAGGAGGTAAAAAAGCAAATACCTTAAAGGATAAATTGATATAAAAACTAAGAAATTATAGAGTAATACTAAATAGTAAACTTATAAGGAATACACATTTAATAAATACAGGTGAATAAAAATAGGGAGATAGAATGGAAAAAAATAGTCCCAAAATATAAAGAGGCAAGTAAAAAAAAAAGAGAACAAATAAAAGAAAATAAACATTAGAAAGAATGTTCTTGAATTGCAGAGAAGTTCTTAAGCGTATATATATATATATATATATATATATATATATATATATATATGTATATATATATATATCTAGTCTGCCATTGGCGATCACTTGTTGAGTATAAATAGGTGTGCCGATCAATATTCCGATGGGTGGTTTTCTGTTTTATACAGTGCTAGGTCGAACTATCACCTCAATATCATTGAGGCGTTAGTTATTAACAACTCTCGACCTAGCCTGTGTAGACAAAAAGATTCTTAGACATCAGTTGGAGATATTCATTGATTTAAAACCACCTGAACAGTGAGAATTTTAATTTTAATTTTTTTTTTTTTCTCTCACTGTTCTTCCAACTGCAACCAAAATTCCCCACTTCCCTCATTCGTTTTTCTTAGTTTTTAAATCTATCATTCTGACGTCTCCTCTTAGAGGGTCAGACGATAAGGCCTTAAGGAAAAAAAATTGTTATTTTCATCTGCCCATTTCTTGTTTTTTGGTATTTAGATTAAATGATGTTTCCTCTAAAATTTATTCTTCCATTCTGTTGTACCAATTATTTACTTACATATTTTCGAGGTCGGTACAACTCACAATTTATCAAAACGTTAAACAAGGTTATACGTATTAAAAATAAGTTAATCGTTTTGAAGTGTAGGATGGAATTTCTAAAATCTTGCCGCCTTAATCATGTTGCTCCCGGCTATATCTGCCATCGTATTTCGAAAATTAAATGTAGAAATACATTGGCAGTTCAACGTGTTTTTCTACAAGATGAAATCCTGTTTAATTCTGATACATATAATTCGTTACGTAGTAAACACCTTTTTCTTTGGGCCATGGTTTGGAAAGAATTATCTTTCTTTGATAAACTCCGTTTTTCTAGGTTTTTATCCATCGGTGATAAATTTACCCGTATTAAATGTACTTCTTCTTATGATAAATATTTAAAAAATTTAATTACTAAGAAGTTTGGGATTATAACAAATTTGGATAAACATATATTTAATTATTCTTCTCATGTTTTGTCCAATACAGAAGAATTTGTTTTATCTGCTGGCTTACAATTCTGCATTCCTCCCCCTTCTGTTGATCAAATCGCAGTATTTAGTGAAATTGAATTATTGTATACTCAATTAAAACACCATTCGCCTATCTCTACTGATGAATTAACTAGTGTTAAAATTCAGTTGGGCGAATTAGGTCGGAGGTTTTCTGCCATAAATACTAAATCTAGTGATTTTGTGTGGCAAAAAAATCATTTTGAAGCGGCACAATTAATTAGGTCTAATCCCGACATTTACCTTTCTCGCCCGGATAAAGGATCGGGCGTTGTTATACTTAACAAAACGGATTATATCTCCAAGATGTTACAAATCTTGGACGATAAAAGTAAATTTCTCCGTTTGGGTGACTTAAGCCATGATGATACTTTTCGTATGGAAATAAAAATCCAGAAAAGATTTCTTCAACTTCATAAAAGCGGATGTATTTCTAAGGAGATTTATGATAGAATCCGACCCATCGGTTCTCAAAGGCCTAGAATGTACGGTTTACCCAAGGTCCATAAACCCAACATTCCTTTGAGACCCATTTTATCTATGTTGGGTTCTGCAAAACACGAACTTGGTAAATGGCTAGTTGACCTTCTTAAACCTGTGCTTTCTTTTTATTCGGTCCATTGTATCCCTGATTCTTTTCAATTCGTATCCAAGATACAAAAATTGCCTTTATCTAAAAATACCGAGTTCTTGGCCTCCTTTGACATTAATAGTCTCTTTACTAATATACCTTTGGATGAAACCATTGGTATTTGTGCTGACTATCTGTACCGTGGCCCCTTAAAATCTCCACAACTTCCTGAACGAATTTTCATTGAACTAATGGAACTTGCTACTAAATCAGTCTCCTTTAGTTTCAACAACATTATGTACCGTCAAATTGATGGGATATCAATGGGCAGCCCTCTTGGTCCTTCGTTAGCCAACATTTTCGTTGGATTTTTGGAAAACGAATTATTTTCCAAAATTACTAAGCCAGCATTCTACACACGTTACGTTGATGATACTTTTGCATGCTTTCCCTCTCGGAGCGAAGCTGAACAGTTTCTTCGTCTTCTTTGCAACCTGCATCCATCTTTACAATTTACTATGGAGGTTGAAGACTGTAACTCTCTCCCATTCCTCGACGTTCGTGTTTCTAAAGTTGGTACTACGTTTGAGACCTCTGTTTATAGAAAACCTACATTTACAGGGCTCTATCTTAATTGGTTTTCTTTTGCCCCTCAGTCTAGAAAAATAAACCTCATTAGCGCTCTTACGCATCGTGCACTTATGATTTGTTCACCAAACCGTCTTGATACGGAACTTGGTGAAATCATAAATATTTTTCTTAATAATGGATATCCCATTAATATAATAAAATCTACTATTGAACGTAAAATTACTACATTTAATAGCGGTAAACATATTGGTCCATCACGGTGTCCCATTTATTTAAAATTACCATGGTTGGGTCCTGTTGGCCTACATATTGTTAAAAGGATTTCTTCTGTTACTCAACGGTGTTTTCCAGCTACTATGCTTCGAGTAGTTTACACAACTCGAACCTTTTTCTCTTCTTTTCGTAAAGATGTTTTGCCAACCATTCAAAAGAACTCTGTTGTTTATAAATTCGTCTGTCAGTGTGGAGCTGACTACGTTGGCAAAACGTCCCAAAGATTAGAAATGAGAATATCCCAACATATCCCTCGGGATATTCGACTACACCAGGTTTTGAGAGCATCCGGGCACTCCCAGGCTCATCAGTCTGCCATTGGCGATCACTTGTTGAGTATAAATAGGTGTGCCGATCAATATTCCGATGGGTGGTTTTCTGTTTTATACAGTGCTAGGTCGAACTATCACCTCAATATCATTGAGGCGTTAGTTATTAACAACTCTCGACCTAGCCTGTGTAGACAAAAGATTCTTAGACATCAGTTGGAGATATTCATTGATTTAAAACCACCTGAACAGTGAGAATTTTAATTTTTTTTTTTTTTTTTTTTTTTCTCTCACTGTTCTTCCAACTGCAACCAAAATTCCCCACTTCCCTCATTCGTTTTTCTTAGTTTTTAATCTATCATTCTGACGTCTCCTCTTAGAGGGTCAGACGATAAGGCCTTAAGGAAAAAAATTTTTTATTTTCATCTGCCCATTTCTTGTTTTTTGGTATTTAGATTAAATGATGTTTCCTCTAAAATTTATTCTTCCATTCTGTTGTACCAAAAATTTACTTACATATATATATATATATATATATATATATATATATATATATATATATATATATATATAGAGAGAGAGAGAGAGAGAGATGTTATTTGTTTTGTTTTGCGATACTTTTTAAAAGAATTCAATTATATCCATACGAAAGTTCATTTTTTGCCTAAATGTAAATTGAGGATGATTTTCCTGTTAACCAATTTTGGTACTCCATGTGAGGATATATATATATATATATATCATGTATGTGCATGTGTGTCTACATATATATATATACGTATATATTTATATATGTATATATATATATATATATTCAGACACATGAACACACACTTACACACACGCCCACATACACACATGTATGTGTATATGGTGAAATTAAGACTAAAATTACTTCGCCCTAACCATCTTGAATCCACATTTTACGAATTAAAAATTAAAAAAAAACTATAAATACACTAAGCTTCAAACGAAAATAAAAAGAAAACTACAATAACAACAACAACCGCCCATGATGATAAGCGGACGATCTGATAGAAAGCGCGTGAGTAGTATATGTCTTAACAACAATTCTGTACAATAAACCCATTGAAATAAAAAAAACACCGCTCGCCGAATCGAAAAGATATCCAGAGAAATCGGGAAAAAATAATAACTCTGTCGTGTTAAATCAGACGTACTTGAATAAGGAGTATATATATATATATATATATATATATATATATATATATATATATATATATATATTTATATATATACGGTGTGCTGGAGATAGTGTTAAGTTAGAATCATGGCGTCTTAAAGAGCGGATGGTTTAGATTACTCTTCCCCTTCTACTGAGAGGAAACTGACGTGTCTTAAAATAGAAGCTGAAAACCCCAGGGCTAGATACTCACCATTTCTCAGCGTAAGAACAGTTGAGAATTAACATAAAATCTTTAGAGAAAAATTATCATCGTCTTGGATCGTTTTAAACGTATTTGTCAACAGATCCCAAATCCACCCAAGGAAGGTGTCATTGTAAGTAAGGCAAAAGACAGAGGGCTAACATGCAGTTTAAAAGAAATGTCGTAAATATATGTCTGACACACACGCACTACGGCTGTTCATTAATTTTTACCAATAGAAAAAAAACGGTTAATAATTACCTATTTTAACCAATGGAAAAAAAAGAATAAACCATGTCCAATGAACAGAAAACATATTATAGACTGTTCAAAACAAGTAAGATTAATTTATCCATGACGATGAATCCTGAAGGATTGGAAAGTACTGGACCCAAAATAAATATCGTGATTACATCAGTCAGTTCCTGCCAGAAGTGAAGACTGTTATTCTGAAGTTGGAAAGGATCGAAAATATTGTTATTTAATGATATATATATATATATATATATATATATATATATATATATAATATAATATATATATATATAATATAACTTGGCCCTTTGATACAGTTTTAACATTTTTAGATACATCAGACACTAAGCATTGACATAGATTTCGTTTTATGTAAACCATAAGAACATGCTACATGGAAAAGAAACTACTTATTTTTATTGCATCTTTTTCTATCAAATTAAATTTGCTGCAGTGGCTTCCTAACATATATCTCAGATATAGATACCATTTTAAGTATTGTATTTTTTTTTACTACCTGAGAATAAATGATTCCCACACATCGGGCAGAATAAACGACCTCTCCTGCTCAATATATTCATTTTCTTATGCCCGTGATAAAAATTATGGGCAATGTTAATAGCTGTCCGCATTAGATGAGTGTTAAATAGCCAATGTCCCGGCGCAACCGTTGCTAGTTATTGCTCAGTTGCGAGGTGTTTGAAATACCATACATTATTATGTCTTTTATTTTTATCCTACAGATGGCGTTAATGTCTTTTCTAAGACGACGTTGTTTCAGAACTGCTTATTGTTATTCTAACTATGTTTATTGCTTTCCTGTCATTTGGAAATCGCTAAAAGTAATTTATTCTTGCCATTAAACAGCTTTTCACACCCTAAGAAACAAAGATGGAATGGATAGAATGTTTTTTGTATAGAATGTGTATAAATTTCTAGTGAATAACTATTCATGAAAAAAAAGATAAAAGTTTGAACTTCGTCAGAATTTGTAGTAATATGCATATAATATTCTAGAAACAGGACTTGAATAAATATCATGCATATTTAAAATGTATTATTATTTTTAGTTTTGTTCTTTATCCATTTAATAAAATCGGTTTGCGTCACATGCGTTGGTTTTCTAATTTATGCTGTTCTCTTGGTATTTACTTACTTTTATATCGCAGTAATGAACTAGCCTTCGTAAAGTAATTGCACTATCTCTTTGTGTCTAAAAAGAAAACAAATTATCTCTATATCTTATTTTGGATTTTAATCAATGTATGGTTTTCTTATATAGGTTATTTGGAGGTAATGTTCGAACTATGTCCAAACAATGAATCGGAACAGAAAACTGGGTGGAAGATATAGTATGTTTAATAAAAGAATAGAGACGTTAAGATGACAAAAACTAAATTTCTCAAATACACTACATAATATAAAAAAAAATCTTTAAATTTAAAGAATAGCAGGTAAAGAAAAAGAATAATAAAAATGAACCGGGGTACAATTGAACAATGCTAAAAAGACTACTCATGAATATTGATTAACGTTCTTATTACCTTTGTGCCTCCGTCATTATTGTACGTGTTAATTACTGAGAAATCGAGCAATTATCTTAGTACAGTTTTATAGATAGCTTAAAAAACGTGTGTATAAAATGAGTACTTGTGCATTTAAGTTTGAAATAATCATGTCTAACATATCATAGAAGACACTATTTATTTTTTTCCAATTTTATGTTTATACCCATATATATTTTAAAGATCTTTTGAATAGAAGTCGTCGTCCATACACTTACACACTCACAATGCCCTGAAAAATAATTTTTGAAGAAGTGCATAGTAGGTGTGGTCGGAACCCTACTGTATTAAGTGAGGAAGATATTCGACAGAATCATTGAAATACTGTAGTGCTAACACTCCTAAAACTCATGCCAACTTACTATCCACAAAAAATTGCAATAAAAAACTAAATACATTTTCATCGACACTTTTGTATATGTGATTAATTGATCATAAAATATGTGTTACAAACATCTTAAAATAATAAAACGTATCGAGAAGTAAGATATAGAAAATATATAAAAAGGAAAGGTAAAAGAAAATATTAAATTTAACGAGGGTATAATATCAAGTGTATCATTTCGTTTCAGGTATTGCTTGTCTGATTATCTTACATCCATATTGTGCCAAGGATATTAGGGAATATGTATAAGTATATAGTAAGCTCTATACACGGCATTTGACATTAAACAATATTTATTTATTGCAGTATTAAACATATTCTGAAAACTGTTTTCATCTTAAGCGTTTTTAAACAATATTTCGGTTGATGTAACCCAGAACATTCTACATGTATATCTTAATAAACTCAGTTATATTTTTTCGAATATATTTTTTTCGAACCTACGGTATCCAGTCAATTGCAGTGTATACGCTTATTGTATGCTCGCTTCTATAATATGTATATACCCTTAATTCAACTTTTTAAGCATAGTTGTTATATTGCTTGCATTCACAATTATTTGAAAATATACATCAGCTGGTGTCAGTTTTTGAAATCAGTGAAATATAAATGTATGTAGAGAATATGAGATATGTTTTTACTATCTTAAAAGTGACAAAACACTGTAAATTAGTGCTTAAATAAAGTATATGTATATTTTCTCTTTTTTTTCATTTTCTTTCTTGTGGATTACTTTTATTAGAATATATACATGCATATATACATACATACATATATATATATATATAATATAACTACTTCATTTATTCAAATAAATTTAATATACGAAAGTATAGATTTATGCGTAAACTTAAAGTATTGACTTCAAAAGTGCCCAATACGTAGGTAGAGCTAGTTGGTAATTTATTAAATATATATGGCGATTAAGCTACACTGAATATTCTGCGTTTAATCCAGCTATAGGATTCGTCAGGCTTATGCGAGAATTCTATAGTTGCTTCTTGTTTTTATATATGTTGAGGATTTCTAGTTGGCCAATCAGCTTTCTAGTATCCACCGCGAACCTTCCTATCAGCCAATGGGCATGCATTTTATCAAACAAAGGAGCTGTTTTAGAACTAGGTTAGTGGTTTTAGGTAGACGTTCTCCTTTTTTTTATACATATAAATATACCTATGTGTACACACATACATGCACATATATATATATACATATATATATTCATATATGTGTGTGATCGTTTATGTATATTCATGTTTATTTAATTTATTTATTTGTTTGTTTTCTATTGTTATTGTTAGTTGTAAAGCTATTTTGTATCGCTATCCTAGAGTAAGTTTTATTTTCTGAACACAGTTGTTTGCTATTTCCCGCTTACAGTTAAATAGATTTTGAGGTTCTTTAAAGTACAGGATAGAAAATTTTTCATGGAGGCATAATTTACATGGATCCTCTAAATGTCTGCATGTTGTAGCTTGTCTCATTATTTTCCATTCGACTACCGGCGAATGTCCGCTTTCTTTGAGTTCCCAGTATTTATTCGCTAGTGTTGTTTTTATACGGTGTTTTTAATTTTTGAATGCGCTTTTGTGGTCATAGTATCGGGTTTTGAAATCTAAGGAAGTCATGCCTATGTAATATTTCTTGTTATTCGGGTTTCCTTTCGCAAATATTGTTGCTTGATAAACTAGGCTTTTTGTTAGACATTTATTTTGGACTGGGCAAAATGTGAGGTGTCTACAATTGCATTCATCTTCTTCGTAATTAGTATTTTTATTTATGGTATGGTTGTTCTTGTCCGGGGTTGGTTTATTATTATTATTATTATTATTATTATTATTATTATTATTATTATTATTATTATTATTATTATTATTATTATTTCTGCTAGTGTTGGTTTTATTTCTGTCATGGTGTCTACTTTTTATTGTTTATTTTGTTGTTGTTTACATTGTTTTCATTTAGTATTTTGTTATTATGTGCCTTAATTATCATCTCTAAATTTTTGCAACAACTGTAAGATAACTTCAAGGTATTTTTATTGAAGATTTTGTGTAAGGGGTTGGTTACGGGAAAGTGTTTTTCAATAAGATCTAGAAATTTCTTCCAAGTTTTGTTTATAACATTTGATTGTATGGGGCCGTATACCAAATTATAGTTCTTTTTCTTCTATTTTTAATTTTATTATAGTTGGTGTTTTGTTGCTTATATTTGATATAGATATGTTTGTGTCCACTATTATTTAGGGCTGTTTCGTAAATATTGGATGACCTGTTAAATGCATTTTCTTCGCTTGAGTTATTACTGAGTCTACTTAAGATCGAGTTAGGAATATGTTTTATAATTGATGGTGGGTTTAACTAAGGGTTTACGTAAATTGGGGTAGTGTTATCTTTTAAGTATGGTTCATATGTGTGTTTATCTAAGTTTAACGTGACGTCCAGGACGTTTGTTATTTTTATGTTAGCTGATACGTCCGCTTATATATATATATATATATATATATATATATATATATATATATATATATATATATATATATATATATATATATATATATATATACTAGCATTTCAGCCCGGACGTTTTTCAGGTTTATATTGAGCAAAAAAAAGCGGTTAATTTTTTTTTTAATTTGACCCCTATTATTTATTGTTTTGGGTTCAAATTTAGTTATTAAGTTTGATCCATGTCCAAGGAACCTATATCTAAAATTTCAAATGTGTAGTCCCAAAATTGTCCCGAGGAGTTTGGTAGAGGTCCCAAATATCAAATTGTTAAACCTTGCCCCCTTGGAAGCCACACTTCTGACCGAAACCCGATCACATAAATTTTCCCAAAATCTCAGTACCCTATGTAAATTGACAGAGTTATTGCGTAGGGAAATGTACACAGACAGAGACAGACACACACACACACATAGTCACGTTCACTTTTTTATATATATTAGAATTTCAGCCCGGCGTTGCTCGTGTGTTTGGGTTTTTTTTGCTGAGCAAAAACAAACAAAAAAAGGGTTAATATTTTTAAATTTGACCCCTATTATGGAACCTGAAAATTTATAGTTTTGACTCCAAATTAAGTGATTAAGTCAGTTCCATGACCAAGGAGCCTAGATCTAAAATTTCATGTGTTTAGACCCCAAATTGTCGGAGGAATTTGGTAGAGTTCTCAAAGGTCAAATCGTTTAACTTTGACCCCTTAACAGCGAAATTTCTGGCCGAAAACCGATTACATCGAGACTGTAGACTATAATCGACAGTTATTGCGTAGGGAAATATACACAGACACACAGACACACAGGCACGTTCATTTTATAGATATATACATAGATAGATAGATGGATTGATAGATAGACTTATGGACTAAACAGAAATTTATACGTATACATAAATACATATGGACACAATTTTTTGTTTACTGTAAAGATTTTACGCAAATATTATGCAAGTATACATCATGTAGAATATTAGCATGAATATAATTACACGTATTAGTTAACTTTGGATGATTATCCCATAACATTAATTAAAATGAAAGGTGAAAAGAATATGTAAATTAGCTAGATCTCTTGCTAGTTAATGCATTTCCACAACCCATATATCAGAAAATGGTATTTTCTTTTTAAATAAATGGAAAAGAGGGGTTTAATATGAATATGAATACACACAAAAGAAAAATGAATTTATAGAAGATAGATATTGACAAATACACACACAGTGTATATATATATATATATATATATATATATATATATATATATATATATATACACTCACTAGCATGAGTGCCGGGTATATGGAGGTGTATGTTGAGCAAAAAAAAAGCGGTCAATTTGACCCTTGTTATGACCCGTTTAAGTTTATTGTTTGGAAATCAAATCAAGTTATCAAGTTAGATCCACGTCCAAGGGACCTACCTCTAAAATTTCAAATGTTTAGACCCCAAATTGTCGGAGGAGTTTGGTAAATCGTTGAACTTTGACCCATGTATCCCCAAATTTCTGGCCGAAACTCGTTCTCAATGATATTCCCAAATCTCAGAACCCCGTATATCAAATTTCAAGTATGTATACTTTAAATTGACAGAGATATAGCGTAGGAAAATGTACACAGACAGACACACACACACAGACAGGCAGATACAAAGACAAATTCACTTATATATATAGACGTATATGTAATATACTGAGTTCGTGTAATTCAGTAAATTTTCATGTACCAATAGTTTTTAAGCCAAAAATGGTTGGCTTAAGGATTAAGGTACAAAATTATCACATTTCATAATTGAGCATTAATATACTGTGTGTGCAAAATTTAGACTTCAAGACAAGGTGTTGATGGCAACAAATGTGTACTTCATTTTACGTTACAATTGTTTCAATGTCCAGTTCGACAATTTCAAGCATTATATCGTTTGAAAAAATTCAAAACCAGCATTTCTTCAGTGTTTAGATTTTGAAAATGTATCATTTTTAGAATAGAGAGAAAAAGGGGGGGATCTCTAACGGATAAAGCGTGTGAGAAACATTTACCTTGGTTGTGGTTACGGAAAAGCACATAAATGTCTGTTATTTTTTAATAAATATTACCAACGTATACACTTACATACATTACTGTTGCATGCTTACAGAATTATCTTTGCAGGAATTCATAACTTGTGTTTGACCCTGAACAGACTTATTGGGCTTACGCAGAGTTAAAGATTCATGTTGTGTTATATGTGGAAGAAAACAGATATCAGTTATTAAATGTTTGAATATAATATTTATTAAATGAAAAACTTATAATTAAACTCACTAATCAAAAGTAAAATGTGATTACATATTATAATCCTAGGAATGTCAAATATGCGAAATTTCTGAATATAGGAATGTCTTTATATATTATTTTAATTGGAATTCATTATTGAGATGAGTATTATTTATATTCATTTATTTATTGCGGACTATTATTCTCATCTTTATTAGTTGTTGTTTCACGACGTTTCGACCAACTATTCATCTGGCCTTCGTCAGGTGGTAACCGCGACGGATAGGAACTTCGAATCTCCTAAGTGCATTCTCAGCAATCACTGCCATCCGTAGTTGTTGTCGTCTCACCATGTTTTGGCCAATTAAGCCTCTGGCCGGCTTTGGGTAGGATTAAAACCGCTATCTATCAATGCTCATCTGAGACCGTGGAGATTCAACGTCTCTATCAACTGCGCCACGGGTCCCGAAGGGCGATCAAGGTTGGAATTTTTGATCTTATAAACCCACGTTTAGGTTTTTCTGATATTCCATGGTCGGGTCCGTACCGAATGGTATATGTATTATTTAATTGGAATTCATTATTGAGATTAGTATTATTTATATTAGTTTATTTATTGCGGTCTATCATTCCTATTTATTTATTTTAATGTATTTATTGCGGAGTAATATCGAAGTTCTTATCCGTCGCGGTTACCAACTGACGACGGCCAAACGAATAGTTAGTTGAAACGTCGCGAAACAATAACTAATAAAGATGAGAATAATAGTCCGCAATAAGTAAATTAATAGGAATGTCTTTGTTTTGCCGAAAACGTTTTTGTGATGATTGTATGTAAAATCCACGTGAGAAACATTCATCTGGCTGACGCACGTTTTGATGTCACAGCAAAAGGTAATTAACAATATAGTCAGAGAGTCAGTTGTCAGAGTCGAGTTCAGGGTAAAGAAACACAGCTGAGAGTCACAACAGTTAAGTAAACTGAAAGCCTTTTGGAAGCGACTAGAAAGAAATATAACTTCGAAAAGCAATTCAATTCCTGATCAGCAATAATCTAGCTGAGAACATAAACATCATCATGTACTGATTACCTTTTTTTCTTGTTGTGATCTTTCAACTTGAAAGGTAATGTGTTTTTGTAATCATCTCTTTAAATGAACTTAATATGAGTCCCTTCTCTTAAAAGTTTTTACGGTATCTCTTTCGTATATAATAAATTGTCAGCACAGTCATCGTCGTGTACACAGTTATATAAATTTCGTTACCGTGTATTCCGTTACCTGTTGTCCTTGAAATATAAACACACCACTATACAACACCTGTTCGAATTTGTAGTGTCGACGATTGGAAACTTGGATGGGTCCGTAAAGAACTTGGTTTACAACGGAAATGAATAAATAAATAAAAATAAGTCACAACATGAAGAAATATTTTCCTTAAATAAAACGTAAATTACTAGACGAGTTAGCACACAATAACAGTAAAAAAGCAAAATATTAAAAAAATATATAAGTCCAAATTATAATAAATAATTTGAAAAAAGTTATCTAAAAGCAAAGATGATCAATAAATAAAACCATATAACTTCACACGATGAAAGAATGAAAATATAGAAAATGTATTATATATATATATATATATATATATATATATATATATATATATATATATATATATATGCCGCAAAAGAAAAAATAGAGATCGAAGAAATAATGGAAAAAAAACGAAAACACCCAAATCAAATTACACATGATAAATATTTACTCGAAATTCACAAGAGTACAATTGCGTATTTTATTGATAAATAGATGACATTCGGTTTGTGTATTGTGATTGTTATATATTTTTGTTTTGAATAACTGTTAAGTCGTAGTTTAACAGAGAGGCAAACTGATAATATATTATGTGAGTCATTGGGTTAAATCATTTTTTATCGGAAAATGTATGATCTGTCTCTTATATATATGCGAATACACTTGAATTTTTGATATCTAAAAAATCATTCTTTAAATGTGTTGTTAATTGTTAATTTGACAATCTATTATTTTGGAGCAAATTTACAAACGGATTGACTGTTCACTTTTATTGCGTTAACCTGCCTCCATGGCTCGATTGTAATGTACATTTAACAAATGATGTTGATATTTTTGTTATCTATAATATGTTGTAATTTTGTTCTTAGAAACTGTATTCCGTAATTAAGTAGAAAGAAATTAAAACTAAAAAATGCAGGTTGTAAAAAATATCAAAACGATGATGTAGAGGAACTGCTGAAGTAGAAATAAGTTCGAATTGATAAGATGTGAGAAAAGTCAAATTCGTGTTAATGAGTATTATGTGAGGTTTCCAGAAGTGTCAAGGCAAAAATATAAAAGTATTTTTCCGTCCGTCCTTTTTTTCAGCAAGGATAGTTACTTGCCGTGTTCAGTCGATAATGTAGTGCATTTGTGATAAAAAATGGACTTTGCGATATTGTGTAAAGTATAAATTGTGCTTAGTAAAGGCAGGCTGCAAATACTGGCTTAGAGTCGTAGTAATGCTCGACACAATAAATTGAAAATGCAAATATTGTCAGACACGCTGGATCTTCAAGTACATAGATGACGAAGGAGTCAAATAACAAATAAATTAGAATGGAAAAGTAAAATATGCCGTAAATGCGTAACAAGAAAAAATGTTAGAAAATACCTCATAATTTTTTTTTGAAGATGAATGAATATGGGATACTCTTGTTTTGGGACCTTGGACGCCCTGGTAGAGAAGAAAGAAAAATACTATCAGATAATCGTCATATTAAGGGATTAAGTTCGCAAGTAGGATCTGGAGGAAGATACGGTGTTATTTAATTAGGGGTGACGTTTTCTGATGTCTCTGTCGAGTTCTAAGTGTATAAGCTTAGAGCTCCGAGTGAAACAGAATATAATTAGAAGCAAACTAAAAATAATAAATGAGCTTTGATGTATGTCCCAGAAGATGTAAAATAATTCGAAAATTATACCAGCTCTTATTAGTAGAACAATTCCGGGAAATTAAGGCTCAGAACTCATCCGAAAAGAAGGCGTCGAGTTGGTAAAAAGCTAAAATGGGACTTCTGTTGTTACGACATAGGGGTAGCAGAATTAAACAGCTGATATTGACATAGGAGATTCTTCCCTACAACCAAAATGAAATATGCCGGGAAGATCGGATGGAGATTCTGGTCTTAATATAGGTCAGGAATCATATGAAAAAGGACTGAACAAAAAATGTTTGATGATAGTGTCTGATCTTTCTTAGCCAAATTGGGTTGTAGTGATTTCAAAGAGGATTCAAGCATATGTAAACAATGAGGCAAACATGTACTGGAAATAAAAATGCGTACATTTTTTGAAAATGAGAAGAAAAAGAATGGATTATCTACAGAAGGGGGCGGATCCAAGTAATTAAAAGAAACGACGTAAAAAGTTTGAAAATAATATTTATTAAAGTAAAAGGCACGAATTGAATCCAGTAATCAAAATTTAAATGTGATTACATATTAAAATCGTAGAAATGTTTAGAAAAATGTTTAGAAATAACTAAATAATGATGCAACTAGTTAAGTCAGATATCGGATAATATGAATTATGTAATGTCTTTGTTTTGTCGAAAACGTGTTGGACATGTGTGTATTTAAAATCCACGTGTGAAACATTCACATTGCTGAAGCACATTTTGACGTCACAACAAAAGATAATTTACAATATATTCGAAGAGTCAATTGAGTCGGAGTCGACTTCGGGAGTTGTGTTCAGTATGGAGATACAGAACTGGGAAACATAGCAGTTAAGTTAGCTGAAGGCTTTTTGGGAGCGACCAGAAAGGCAACAAGAGAATGTAACCCTGAAAGGCAATTCAATTCCATATCATTAATCATTCAGCTGAGAGAATAAACGCCATTATATATTTGCAAACTATTTTCTCGTTGTCATCTTTTAACCTAAAAGATAACGTGATTTTGTTATCTTCTCTGTAAATGAATATAACATAAGTCTCTCTCCTCAAATCAGTTTACGGTATCTCCTTAATATGTAATAAATTGTCATCTCATATTTTTAAAAAAAATGTCATCACAGTCACCGACGTGTACGCAGTTCTATAAATGTCGTCATCAGTCCATATTCTGTGTATTTCGTTTACTGTTGTTATCGAGATATACACACTCTGCTATACAACGCTAGAAATGATTAGCATTCAAGTATGGTTTACGGCTTTAACCAACGTCTGCCGAAATCAGGCATTCAAGATATAAATAGGGAGTAGATAAGAACAAATGTTCGTAGACGCCGTTCAACAGTCAAAACTGAAGGAATGTACAAATTTGAAGAGACAATGCAAAGATTTTGTATGTATAATTGCATTTGGCGTCGCTGTGGCTCCATGGTGCGTTTAATGTATAATATATTTAAGTCAATGTCAAACCCCGCCAAATGAAGAAGAAAGAAGGCGCAACCTATCATTAATGCACGGAAAAAAACGACTTATTTTTTGTTTTATTTTCTCTGGAGTGACCGTTTCTAATGACTGATAAACTCCAAAAATCAGAAATCATATGAAGCCCGAAGCAGCGAACATAAGTCATGTTTTTATTCTTTTTTTCTTTTAGGAAAAAATATGGAGCAGATCAAACCTATAACCCATCTAGAACTAGTACCTGGTTAAAACATTATTGGACTCTATGGCTATTGTTCGTCGGTGATCCCCCTGACTGGCGCAATAATTACCGTATAATTATGAGTAAAAGGAGGCAAATGGTTGATATTATTTTGTCGTGAAAAGAAAGGAGAATATCATCCTACTAGAGTTGGCAATCAGGTAGAAAACACTGCCAATGTAAGCTAGATGAATATGAAGATTTAAAAAGAAACTGACTTCTTAAGTTGTGTCTTTCGATTCCATTATTTATATTTTTCATTTCTGATGCGAATATTTTTCACTCAACGATTATGTAAGAGGACCCTTTGGACATTGCAACGACATATGAAACGCGAGGACATTGCAGACAAAAAGAAAACGGTACATCTTTTAACGCCCAATTTTATTGTATTGAGAAGTTCAAATAAATTCCTTTTCGATGATGGATCTTCACATAAATAATGGGTCTAATATGCAAAAAAATAAATAAATAAATAAAACAAAATTAAAAAAATCTGTCGAGAGGAAAGCTCCGAACGGATGCATATATTCCCCTGACCAATTCAAACAAAACACGCAAAATAAAAAAAACGATAAACACGATTATATGCTGCTATACAAATAAATAACTGCAGCATGGTAGATATTAAACGGCGTGTATTCTCTCTTGTAAACTGAAAATTATTAGAAACCAAATTGGGATACATAACATGTAAAAACATATGAGAAACGTGGTCGTATACAAGGATACAAGAAAACCTGTTTCATATAATGCACAATAACTTCTGTTGTCCGCTTGCTTCATGGCGAATTTCTGCTTTTTCCCCCCGTATCAATTCTCTTTTTTCGTTTATCGGACATTTGGATATTCGATACTCGTTCCATTTGACATATGCCAACAATTCACATTTTATGTCAATTTCCTAACTTATTTTTTCTTCTGCGAAATGTATATAGTAAAAAGAATGCCAGCAATTCCTTTTTATGGCCATGACAACAGCATATTCCTTTGATTGTTTTAACTCTCGAGTATATATCTGACACAATTAGATACAGATAATGTACCGAGAACCACAGCACGTTATCTAAAATCATGTAAAATATCAACGTATACATACTCGAGAGTGAAAACGATGACAAGAACATGCAGTTTTCCTAGCCCAATTCACTAGTAATGTTTATGAGATTGTAATTATTTCCCTTAGGAGCATATGTATATTAATTGTCGGTATGTGTTTCACGTGTTTGTAAACAAGTTATTTTCATCTACTCCGGCGTTGTTACTACGTTCTTGATGAGTATAACTAATTTTTATACTTTGATTCGAACTGGCTAAATGATTTTTAATCATTGCCTTAAGTAATTGTGATGAATTCCTAAAACCACAAATGCAATAAAAAATTACTAAGCTTTTCAGTTTAACGTGCGTCTTCTCATCGCTCATTAAATAGTGATAGACTAAAAAAGCTCTCATTGTAAATATGAAAATTAACATATAATGCTACAAAATCGAATGTCTACTAGGAGTTATCATGATGTTTCCGTTAGGCCTTTCAAAGTTTTTGGAATTTTTAATAAAACAATATATATATATATATATATATATATATATATATATATATATATATATATATCTTGCGTTTTCCTTTTATAAATATGTTATTTTCATATTTATATATATATGCATATATATATATCCATATATATATATATATATATATATATATATATATATATATATATATATATACATGAAAATACTGTCTCCTTATTTCCCTTTTTACCGTTGTTTAAAACAAAACAAACTTGCATATATACAGAGAGAAAGTTGGGAGGTAGAGGCAAAAGGGGGTATTTAAACAATATGAACTTAATTATTATCTTGTATACACTAGCATGATATTACAAACTCGATATTGAAATAGATACGTCTCATAAGAAATACAAAACTTAAAATGCAATACTCTCATTTTTTAATCATCAAGTAATTAAATCAAAAGAAAAATTATGCGAGACTATTGTGAAACATTATTTTAAATGCATTTCTGACACCAGAAAGCTTTTTAACACGAGCGGCTGAGTAAAATAAACAAGACTTTCTTCGGGTTCCTGTCGTTGCCGCTTCTTGTTGTTACTGTTTCTTTGCTTGGAATAAAACATTGTCGCCATATCGATGCATGCAAATTAACACAAGATCATATTACATTATTTGTTTCGGTTGTATTTCTGATTTCGATGTAATCATACTGAACGCTGAGTCAGCGTTAGGCTTTCGCCACGAACCTTTCACATTCTTCTTGCCCCTAGCGTCCCCTCATTTTAAATTACACACCAAACGAAAATTCTATTGCCGAACGAACAACTCTAGAGCCAAAGTATTATCCTTCCCTTGATCATATATATATATATATATATATATATATATATATATATATATATATATATATATATATATATATATATATATATATATATATACTAGAAGGAAGCAGGCATCGGCAGGTCGTAAAATACTATTCAATATTACATCTTGATTAATGCGGATTTCATATTATTACTATACTAGCCAGGGTACGTGGCATTCCTAAATTTGAGATAGCTGGTATACTATGGATGTTGAGCCACCTCAAGTCCTAAAAATATAAATAAACCCAAACAACGTTTGTTTCAATCAAAATAGGATCGAGTACACGTGAACAAAATAAAAAAAAATACAGCCGCAATAGACAGGCAAGCTTGAATTTTTAAGGTGAAAGAAGACAGGAAGATGAATAAAAGCTAACGTGCTAGCTCTTAGGGTCATGAAAACTTTTTACGTCACAGCGCATCGAAATATCCTTTTTTAAACGTGCATTCAGATTGCTAGGCCGAAAAATTGCAAAAATCTCTACGCAAAATATGACCCTTCTCTTCAAGACTATTTTGTCCGAGACATTGATCCTTCTAGGTTATTAATTTAATTACCGTCTGACGCGTCCGTCAAAAATGTTTGGCTTATATAAAAATACACACCGATACACACAAATAGAAACTAAACTCAGATTTTACCTTCTATAAAATAAATTATATTAAACCCAATATATAGTAATAATCTAAAAAATAAAAAAAATGACTTGTACGGAACCACCGAAACTCGAAACCAAATTTTAAGATTTATGATTTCACGCAGGAATATTCGTAATGCCGTCATTTGACTTTCACCTGGCAACCCCACATTTTTTCGTCTTTTTTTTTTTGGCACTCATTTTCCCCGGCTAAAACCCAAACATAAAGTTTGTTATGGCTTTGAATACCCTATGCATGTAATTTAATGTCTGTAGACCAAAAACTGACGGTATTTCCTAGGCAAAATTTATAAGTATATATATATATATATATATATATATATATATATATATATATATATATATATGTAAAAATATAACACGGAAATTACATAATTGTCGATGCAATAATTTATTTCAACCTCATGGTATTTTCAAGCATCTAAACCAGACAATTACATTTTTGATACTGAAAGAAGGAAAGAAAAAATCGGGGCTCGACCCTAAAAAAACCAGAGGGGGTGGTAGCAGCAATCCACTTAATACATTTTATAGAGAGGGTGGGAGAGATTTTTTAAAAGAAAAAAAAATTATGACACTTATAAACGGCAGCTCGATGTAACCATAGATACACACACACGCAACACACATACACACCCACACTCACATACACACACACGCCCCTAAATATGTACGTTCTTACACGTAAATGCCTTGACACGCGTTTATTAACCTAGGAAGAAGGGGGAGAAAATATACGGATATAGAGAGAAAGAAATAGAACAGCGCGTAATTGAAAAAGAAGAAGAAAAAAAGAGAGGAAGAAAAAAAGAGGAGACAGTGATCAACTGCTGCCTGTCATATGTTTTCATTAGTCTAGAATCTCTGAGAAAGATAAGGGAAAGAAAATGGAGATTATACTCGCGTCCTATAGTTAATTGAGTCCTGAAAAGTAAGTCTATTAAAAGATAAATAAAAAATAAGAATAAAAAATATTATATACAAAGTTTTAAAACTATCTGTATGTTAAAATTAGTTAGAAATAAATATTATCTTATAATACATTTAAATATTGTATTTGTAATTTATTACTATGAATTTAAAAAAAACTGAGTCTTATGTAGTTAATATTTTATATATTTTCATGTAATTAATTTTATTTTTATAGGTGATTATAGCGGTCGTTGTAATTTTGCTCACTAATATTTCAGTTCTTAATTGATTAAGAAGTAGAAAATTGCAATATTAGCCGCCCCCAATTCGATAGGACGTATCTAGTTTCGGTTAATATATACTTTTATTCACTCCGTACACAAAAGTACTTTCATGCACGCATAAATAAATAAATAAAATAATTATTATGTTACAGTTTTGTGTTGATTTATATTAAATCTAATAATGTCTAGTTTTAGTATTTGATCTTTTTGACTTACCTCAGTTTAATAACTAATGTATTATGTGCAGAGAAAACTTATTTTCTTAATAAACGTAGAAAACGTAGAGAAGTATTCTTTACCGTAAACCTGAGAGCCCCCCCCTAGCAATCAATATTGCTTTGTACTGTTCTACGCCTGATGCTGTACTCTTTTTTGTAAAGACTCATCTGGTAAAAATAACATGTTTATCTCTTGGCAGAGGCACTACCGTATAGGTATCATTTTCGGTTAAGGCATCTATTTCTTTTTTCATGGCAATTTTCCATTCTTCACAATGTTCTGAATTAATTGCTCCGTTGAAGCTTTTTGGCGCATTTTCCATTGAATAGCAATAGTCGATTTGATAATCTTTTATATTGTCGACCACAAAAAATCGGGTCGTCTTCTATTTCTTTTGGGATATCTCGACTTTATCATCATCATCATCATCATCATCATCATCATCATCATCATCATCATCATCATGGACACTCTCGTCTTCGTCATTTTTATTCTTTTCGTTTGTTCTATTGAGGTAATATAATTCCATCCTCTTCATATGACGGGTTTTCGTCTATAAAAGTAAAAGTGTCTGTGAATTTTACACACCGGATTCTTTTTATTTTATTTTTTTCGGGAAAAATATTAAATTGGCTGGACTTTTTTATCGTATCCAAGAAATATACCTCTATCAGCTTTAATATTTAATTTACTCTTTTTCTCTATATATGCGAAGCAAGTTGAACCAAGTATATGCATTCTGCTTATTTTTTTTTGTTCCGCAGAAAGATTCATATGGAGTTTTAGATAGTGTTTTGTCAAAACACCTGCTGCGTATACAGGTTTCCGCCATAAGTGTATACGTCCAGAGGCTTTTAGGGAGTTTTGATTCAATGAGTAGGCATCTTGCCATTTCAAAAAGTGTCCGCCACGCACGTTCAGCAGTCCCGTTTTGGTGTGGCGATCTAGGAGCTGATGTTTCATGCCTGACATGATGGTTAATTAGTAAAAGTTCAAAGTCTTTATTGGTGAATTCCGTACTGTTGGGAGACCGAATACACTTGATTTCACCGTAGGGGGCCATGTCGGCTAGATATTTCTTAGTTGCTAGCAGGGTATCAGATTTGTTCTTTAAAAAGTAAACCATGATTAAACCTGCATATTCAACATATCTATAATGTTCTCTGGCCCTCGGTTCTACGGGACCGTTCAAGTCACAATGCACCATTGATAGGATTTTTTTGGGCCTTTTTGTTTGGTATCTTGTTTTGATAGTTTGTCATTTTCCCTTGCGTACAGACGTCGCAGTTTAAGGTTTTACATTTTTGTATTCGCATTCCATCAACCACAGTCGACAACTTTTTGATATCAGGAATATTGCAGTGTCCTAGAATTTTATGCCATGTCTGTAGATCATGGCAGGCGGTTTTTGATGGGACTACCCTATTCAAATAATACAGTCTTCCATTCCCCCAAATGTCGAATACAGTTCCATTCGGGCACACCAGCCCCGATTTATTGGGGCCAAAGTTTATATCTGCACATTGTTCCATTGCAGCCTGCATAGACAATATATTTTGTTTAAATTTTGGGACCAGAAGACCGCTCTCCAGAATACAGAAACACAGTTCACTCTTATTGTTCTTTAGCGAGATTTTCGCATTGCCTCTTTTCAAACCGATATCATTGACTCGACTCCCGTCAGCCAGTTCTACAAAATGATTTTGTTGCTTAAAGTTGGGATCAAAATTGATCAAATCAGATTCCTTTGTAATCACATGTGTCGTGGCCCCACAATCGACAAGAAAATTATTATTGCTTGTTGACGCATCAAATGTACACGAAAATAAAAATGTATGTTCGCTAACAGAGCTCTCTACATTTTTAATGTAGTCGCCATTTTGAGTCCTGTATCCACATTGGAAACTCTTGTAATTAGGTCAGTTCAGTGTATAAAGAAATAATTTTGGGTTTTCCTTTCGATAAATAATGCTCTCTCAATATGTTTAATGCTTTGTAGCCGTCGTCCAGGACTTCTCTCTTTACCAGTGATAGACTTCGGTCATCTAAACACTGTATTAATTCCGCAAAGAAAGTTGCGTTCTTTTCAATGAAGTCAGGGTCGTTTCTGTTTTCAGGTTGTGTTTCTAGTACTTTGTGTAGCTTTTGGATTCGTAGATATCCCAGAAATTTAACTTGCCACGATTCGAATTTTGATTCGGATCCATCGAAATAAAGAATACCTCTAGAAGTGTAAGCCATTTTGAGTTTCAGAACAGTTTCAGATGGTTCGCTGTTACACACAAGTCCTGGTAGGTGACTTGTTTGTAGTAGACAGTTCCACAGAACAAAATATTCTTACCGTGTCGAAACCCGGGAAAGGACATGTGAAATTGATCCAAAAAAGGTTTAATATTTATGAAGCAATTCTGGTTTCTGATTGGGTGGTAGCAGAACGTGAATTAATTCGATTCGTCAGTTCTTTGCAGCATCGTTTATAAATAGAATCTTCCTACTGTGTGGGATCATACCCTATTACTCTCAAAATATTGCAACATACACACACACATACACATACACATACACACATACACACACATACACACATACGTACACACACGTACACACACATACATCCCACCCCCATATATATGTATATATATATATATATATTTATTTATATGGGGGGTGTACAAGGTCTTCTAAAAGTAATGCTCCCATTTCTTTATCCCACATGGAGCAGAGTGGTCGCAAAATGCATAATCATGATAAGTTAACTCACAAATTGATAGCTTTGTAAGTTTATTCGCTCTATGCGATAATACAAGTGCTTAACAATAAGATAGCGTAATTGGATTGCTGCATGTTTCAATAATTTAACAGATCAGCAACTCTCGCTTAGGTATTTTCTGAGCCGATGAATATAATATAAGAACAGACGCGGGAGTAAATTTGTAAGCGACAAATGACGCTCCAGACGTGCATGCAAGCCACTACTCAATTGCTAAGAAATCCACTGAGAATAGTGTTAACTATGGGAAAAAAAAATCTTCTGGAGCAGAAAAGGTATTTGGTGTTTATAGATCGACTCCAGTTGTTGAAGACATTCAATATATTCTTATTTAAAACAAGAAAATATATATAAAAACGATAAAATGGTAAATCTTTTATATTTGCTTACATATTTGATATGTTGCCCTTTTTTAGCATAAATTTCCGGGATTTCACCATCTCTCAATCCACGCGGCCGTATCCGAGATTGAACTCTATACTCGAGTTTGTAGTGTAATTCATATCTTGTCGGTAAGTGAATACTTGATGCTTCGCCAGAGCTATCCAGCGTATTTTTTATCGTAACGCCATCAGTAGATGGGGTACCTACACAGGTTTAAGAGAGTCCCATCTACCCTTCTCAACCTAGTATCTTACCTCCCGGTACATACAGCCCCTTGCCTTCCCATATAGTCATTCATCTGGTACTGGCCAGGCTCAAATCTCAATTGCCAAACCCGACACTCTAGTGTCAAAACTCTCAACTTAAAAAACGCAAGTGCTTAAACACTTGCTACTCTAACATCTAAATATAACAGTGTTTTAGATTTTCACATGCCTTAAAAGTTCCTTTGTGGAATGCTGTCATTATTCGGATTTGTGTTTGGTACGCATTTAATTAGTCTTCGGAGTCTTTCTAAACGTAGATTACCAGTGCATCTGTATTTGAAAAAAAGGATATAAAACTCGCAAAGTATTTTAATTTTGCAGCTTAGCTACTAATTATACTTTTTTGATACACGTGACGAAACAAACCTCACACATCAAACAAACAAATATATCAAGATTAAATCCAATTCGTACAAAAGTAACACTGAAGAATTTAGTAAATAGGTATCGATGTGACCTGCTTTGTAATTAAGTAATAGGCTATATTACTTGCTAATCGCGATATAAAAATCGAACAAGGTGTTCACAACATATAAATTGCTTGGTGACATATGTTATTTATCTGGTGATAATGAACTATATTTTACATAGTAGGGATGACTGCAAATCGTATTTTGAGATGAGAAAACCGAGTGAAATTGAAAACCAGGAGATGATTTCAGCAATTATGAAATAAATTTTTTCTAAAGCAAATAACTCTCCGATTGAAGCTTAAACTATTATTGATGCTACTCTAGTGGTCATTAGTGTTCTCTTAACTCTGTTCAGCATGCACTATTTATACTTCATCCTCTTTTGAAAATGTAATTAACAATTTTAAAAAATGCCTGTATTTGGATCAGAGCTTTGTTTTATGATCAAAGTTTGGAATAATGGGAGGCGAAATTATTTTTTTCACAATTAACTTTTAATGAGACGCTAACAAAATTAATGTCTTGTGAAAATAATTGCAAACAAAACTAAAAAATTTAATCTTAATTAAAAAACAATCACAAAGTTGAATTTGCATTGCAATTGGTATTTCTTCATCGATACTGAGATTAATTACAACCTATCAAATCCTGTTAACGATCTCAGTGGGGAACGTCATTTACTGTACAAAATAATGACGTCAATGATGAAAATATATTTTGTTATTATAAGCCTTACACACGAATACATGAACAAAAATAGTATTTCGGGTTCGATTTCACGAAACGACGACATTATATTGAGATACGTGTTTACAACATGGATCAATTACAAAACAGCTTTCAAATTTAGTAAATTTATGTTTTCTTCTCGTCATTACTGATTTTTTTCTTCGATGATAGCTCTTTTAAGTCTTTCCTTTGATATTGTTATTTTAATGTTAGTTGATAGACTAAACTACAGCTCATGTTTTCTCCTGTAAATAACTACACCACAATCTTGTATGTATGCAACATTATAAAAGACAGTTTCTTATTTCCTCAGTGTACCTGGATCATCCTGAAACTTCAACTCGCATAATGCCTTCCTGAGAAATGTCCTTGTGGAATACGATGTAAATGAACACTTATCAAACCGAGTAGTATATAGCAATTAAAAGTTAAATCTTAAAAATGCCTGTTAAACTGATATGTTAAGATTTTACTAAAATCTTCATCAAGGGAAGCAACGCGTATGATATCAGGTTCTTATATCACTAGGCCAGTCAAAATTAAACTCGACCACGACTGACGTGTTTTTATATTTAAAGATTAATTATTATCTGTATGAGTTCATTCAAATAGAAATTTTGAAAAATATTCATTCTCATCAATTTTCCAAAGTTACTAAAATTATAATGGATAGAGTTAAGTGAATGCTCAGAAAGTGTATATTGAGAATGCAGACGGTGAATGAAAATAAGTTTTAATTTCTATTACCTTTTTTATGTATAAAATTTATATTATACGTATTCTTCCCGTCAATCTATCAAGATTGCACACAAAATTATAAAAGTAAGATTGAATATTAATACATAGTGATGGTTTTCATATAGTACGCCAAGGTAGAACCATGAAGACAATGAAAAGAAATACATTACATTTATAAGAAGACACATGTTTTAACATGTGTATGACGTCATGGAAAATTGGAAGTTCTCGATATAGTTAGAAACATTAGAGTTAAGCGAGGAGAAACTGAGGGAGAGCCAGAGGGAGTTTGAGAACGACAGCCGATAGTCTGCAGTTGGGATTCGAACGTCTAGAAGTGAGACGGTCACTTATGAAATTAGAATGTGAAGCTTTGAATTCTTGACTCAGAAATACACCACCGGTCGGGAGAAGAAATAACCCCATCATGTGTTTTTATAAACGTCGTCTTTGTGTTGTAATTCTACCAAAAAGTAAAGTGAAAATTGTTATTATATGCCTTGTATATCATGTGGTTTAAAATGTCTTTAAATACATATCTTACATACACAATATGAGCACTAAGACTGTCTGAACACTCTCTCCTCACCTAAAGAGCTTCTACACTTCTAAGTATGAACTTTTTATAAATATGATTCTCTTTATTACACGAACAATCTCTCTTACAGCATCACACCTGATAAGACCCCTAAATATAACAAACTCTCAATAAGTCTCTAAGACTCTCACTATTAATAAGAGTCTCAACAACATCACCTTTAATAAGACTTAACAACGAACAATAATAATAACAAACAACAATAATAATACTAATGAAAATATAATAAACACGATTTGGTGCCCGTTGACCAATTTGCATCAACGATGAAAAACCGAACCTGGGGTAAATACAACAAATACAATTTGGAGCCGGAAGCGACCAGACCACCCAGCAAGGGTGGATTTTAAAAAGAAAAAACTTCGGTTACCACGGATAAATAAAAAAGAAACACAACGTTTTAAAAAGGGTCCAAGATAATTAAAAAAAAATAAATAAATAATACCACGGAAAAATTACACGATCACAGAAATGCGAACAAAAAGAAAAAAAAGTGTGAACACACACGCACACAAAAATCAAAAGTTTACAAGAAAATATTAAAAAAGAAAAAAAAGGCCGATATACCGTGATGAATGATAAAAGAGATACTGTCAGTTAAAAAAAACTACCCACGAATATTTCATTCACAAATAAAATAAAAACACGGCCACACACAAATAGAAAATAAGACAGTGTGTCAGTCATAAGACTGTTTGTTAATGTCTTAATTGTTTAGAGTTTAAACTGTCAATCATAAATAACAATTTAGTGTCAAAAGTCGAAAGTACATTTAAAATTCTGGAGTATTGGAAGGAAGAAAGAATAAATAAATAAATAAAATACACTATAGCAAAAAAAGAAGGATGCAGAAATGAAAATCAAATCTATGCATTGTGTATAATTTTCTGCTTTTTAGTGTGTTTTAATTGTTCTGGTCTTTGAAAAAGGGGCAATTTTTTGTTTTGTGTCAACGGACTTTTGAAATGTATAATGTAACGAATTTTTATTATTTTTTTTGTGTTTTGTTGCAAAATGTTTAAAATGTATTAAGGTATTTTCTTTTGAAAATGTGTTGATGTTGAACCATATTGTAATGTAAATGTTATTGTTTTCAAAGCAGGAATTCAAAGTCATCAATAAATCTACATTAGACTTAAACAGCCTAGGAGAAACTAACTAGTTAAGACGTATGGTTAGCTTACAGATTCAGTTAGAATTTTAGAAGGGGGACAAGAATTAAAATTACGTAAACGGGTATTTGGAGAGTTTTTAGATGTGATAAGCCGTAAGAAAGATGTTTTTTAAGCATTTGGTTTTTGTTTTTTTAGAGATCCTATAATTTTTTCCCAAGAAAAGTGACTTGGTAGGGATTGATAAGCACAATATGGCCCTATTCGAAAAATCTGGGTACCTGGTTAATTAAGTGTTTAAAATAAGCTGGTTGCACGTAACGACTCCAAGCAAGTGGCAAGACTTGGCTTAATTAATAAACAGGCGTTGGAAAGAATGCGAACATTTTTAAGGGGACCAGTAAACCGATGATAGGTAGTCCCGCTTAATGAAGTAAGAGACAGGCAAAAATATGCCGTAGATTACGTAAGAAAGATATAACCGTGCATGTTTTTTTAGATACGCATGAATGTGGGATATATCTGCTGGATCTTGGAAGCTCTGGTGAGAGAAAAGAAAAATCACAAAAAATCGGGCAATTAGATAGAATTTAGTTCGCAATTAAGGTGTTGTGGCGCAAAAGGTGTTAGTTATGGGTGATATTTCTAAATCCTCGTCGAAGTTTCAAGAATCGAAGCAAGGAAATCCAAGTGAATCCGTATGAGAGAAAAAAAGGTATATCTTGATAGTTAAAGCCAACCAAGAAGATTGGTTATGAGCTTTGGTATGTCCCGTATAAGATAGTTATAGAATAAAAACGAAGCCATACATGATAAGAATAAACATGCGGAAAGAGACGATCAGGACACTTTTGGGACGAAGGGAGTCGTCCATTTCGAGGGAGGTGGAAACCTCTTGTTTGCGGTATAAGGGTGGCTGGAAAGTAGCTGATGTGAATCATAGGTAAAGACCCTACACAAAAAAAAGTAAATGCCAAGAAGACCAGAAAGGTTCTGAGCTTATAAAAATATAATAATTGTGAAGTCGGCCAAGGATGGTGTGACTGAAAGAGATTTTTTTAGCCTGATCTTTCCTAGCTGTGTGGTTGTGTAGATGTAAAAAATGTACTAAATTTAAAAATGCATACATTTTTTTGTGAAATATGGAAGGGAGGGATGTTACATGATAAGGGATGTCCCCTGTTCATGTAAGTATAAAAATAGAGAGATTTAGTTAAAATGAAAATGAAATACCATAGACGAAATTCGAACCTCCTAATTTAGGTTTAGAAATAGTTTAGAGAGAGAATTAGCAATGGAATGTGAACACAAACCATTGTTTAGCTTAGAGATAAAATAGTTTGAAGAAAAGAATGTGCGTTGTCAATTCTGTTATGAAAATTCAATTGAGGAATGCAACTATACAATATAATTTAATAAACATGTTTTTAACATATTGAAAATACAGGTTACTGGGAATATAGATCAAAATTCCTTTTTTAAACAAAGGAAAAAGTTTTGGACACGCATTTCCAGAACACGTGAAATAAGACACATGTTTTAACATGTGTATGACGTCATGGAAAATTGGAAGTTCTCGATATAGTTAGAAACTTTAGAGTTAAGCGAGGAGAAACTGAGGGAGAGTCAGAGGGAGATTGAGAACGACAGACGATAGTCTGCAGTTGGGATTCGAACGTCTAGAAGCGAGACGGTAACTTGTGAAATTAGAATGTGAAGCTTTGAATACTTGACTCAGAAATACACCACCGATGTGGTGCCCGTTGACCAATTTGCCTCAACGATGAAAAATCGAACCTGGGGTAAATACAACATATATGCCAGAGAGTAGTATGGTTAGCAAATCGCATATATATCGGAATATATGTGTTAATTACAGTAATTAGAAAAACGTACTGGATTTTTTCATAAAACGCCTTAGATATCGAGAAATTTAAATTGGCTGATGAGGAACGAAACTAAATATCTTTTGGCATATTTTAAAAAAACGTATCTGAATAAAGATGTAAGATCTTACTGGACCAAAGCCAATAATATGAAGATAACCACATGAAATTTGTTTTACTAAACCAAGAATAATGTTTGAAGCCTTGGTCTTAATCGAACATTAAAAAAAGAAGATATTCGAAAGCAGTATAACGGAAGTTAAACCAAAAGTTCAATATATAAATCTGGGGAGAAAGTAAAAAAAATAGCACGTTTTTAGGTGTTGGAATCGTGGCAAATAAAACCACATACATAAATGTTGTAGACAATGTATCGAAACGGTGGTGCACTGTTTGGACAAGAGGGTAGGCGCGCAAAATTCCGTTTTTCTTCACATAACGGATGGAATATTAAAAGCTCTAGTATATACGAGTAATAAAAATATTAGTTATAGTAAGTAACATAAGTAACAGAGTTTACAAACCGTTTAAAAATATACGTGGACTTAAGAAGTATTAATTTAAGGACTGTTAATGGGTTCCCATTAATTGTAAGCAGCCTCTCCAGATAGAGAATCAGCGCAAGTCTCATGAGTTTATTGTGAAGTATTTCAATGGAAGTATCATACTGGGCCGTGATTGGTTTATGCAAAACGGGATGAGAATTTATTTCGATTTTAGAAGAATAGACTCCAGTAATAGTTATATAACTTTAGACAGATTCGCATATTAAATCGATAGGTAATTAGCTATAAAGTAACATTTAAATACTGACTTTTGCATACGTGCATAGCTCGTGCTAGTTTGAGACATTAGAAAGGAAAATAATATTCCTTTATTCTCCCGTTTCTGAAATCCGCAGAACAGCGATTGACCTAGCGGTTGTCGCATATCAGAGAACAATGTGCTGGTAAAATTAAACGGGTCCTGCAGATACCCATTGGCTATAATGTACAACACCAATCAGACGGTCAGCTTCAGAAATGAGTGTAAAGTAGCTAGCTGTAGGTGTGGTATCATTGCCAAAATAACCATAAAAGATGAACAAATAAGCAATATATCAAATGAAAACTTGGACGATATAAAAGTACCTTATGATTTCAGGTTCGATCAAGAGATTGATACGTTGCTAAAGGCGAATAAATATTTCTTCGTCAGTGAGTATAAAGGCTCATGGGGAACCGGTAGAATACAAATGCGTATTGATACGCAAACGAATAGCCCATATAGAAAACCCTCATTCTGTACAGCGCTCAATTAGAGAAAAATAATATATATATGACATATACGAAGCGGTGCAGACAGAAGTAAGTGAGAGATTAGACGGGCTGTGGAGTTTTCCAGTAGTTTTACTAGCAATACAAACTAGTAGCAGGAATTCTTTGTAGATTATATGACACTAAATAGAATCATCAAAAATACGCATGGATATTACATGATACAATGCTGTATTGGCTTTGCTTTGGCGATTAAAATGCTCATGGAAATCACATTTAAAATTTGCTTATTGACAGGCCTAACTGAGTAAAAACAATAAAAGGTAAACTGCTTTTATCTGCCAGCGGAGTTTATTTAACTTTTATATGATGTCTAAAAACCACTTAAAGCACATTTAAAATGTACTGTTTGGTGGGTGGAAAAGTAATTTTGAGTTAAAAGATACAATCTCTTCATTATTTAAGAAAATAAATTCAGTAGTTAGAGGTTACAGTTAGTAGAAGTGAATACAACCAGATATTAGCTAAGTCAAATCTACAAAATCGATTTTCACAACTACAAACTTTATAACGCATGTGAGGTATTCATCGGAACGGACAGCATACGCTTTATCAGTTTTCTTTTCGATACTACCTAGTCAATAGGCTATGTAGCCAAAAGAATGCGTCTTTACAAACGAATGACGAATGTCTAGCTGGCTAAAAAGACCACAAAGACTATAATACTTAATTATTTAGATCCAGATAAGGACTGCATATTATATACAGAATCCATCTGATTATTCGTTTGGTTCATGTTTGCTACCAATAATTTTGATCAGTAGGAAGAAAACGAGGAGAGAAAAACTAAATGACACGGAGAACAAGGATGGAAATAGAAAAGCAAGCATCGGCTATACACTGTGCGTATAATAAATTATCTGCTATAGACTATGCGCTTAATAATGCAAACCACTACGTCCATTGTGCAACTTTCTGTGCGGATGATTTACACTAAAATAGAACACGCTTTATACAAAAGAATAAGATACAAACATAGACTAAGTATTGCCAGTTATAACTCCACTATAACATATGTGAACTGTTTATAATCTTTTTACACGGATCTCTTGTTATGCTCTCTGGATACGTGTCACGACAGTGATGATCCAGTAGAGATTAACAATAGAACTTATCTACCGGGTAGAACGATAAAATGGTCGCCATAGAAGAAGACATCAGTCGATTTTCGTGTGATAAAAACAGTTTTCTTATTTTGTTGCAGACCATCTACTAGTTGGCGATTTGTGTACAAATTCTACGAGGTATAAAAGCCTTCCATCATGTTTGAAAATGACACGATGTTTAACTAGCGAGATCGGATATGTGCCGCTGTATAATTCATGCTGTCTACCGATCAAAGATATAACAATAAGATCATTGCAATTACCCCCTAAAATGCATATCCACACAGTTCAATGTATGATGGCACAGATCAACGAAGTTTTTGGCCGCGGTTATGGTCTTTGGTAGGGTTTCAATTGGGGACTACATCATGCTCCATCGTATAGTCAAAGTCAGCTTGAAAGTTAAAACCAAATTGTATGCGAATGTGCTGAAGAGTGTGATGATCCCTGGGTGTGAAAGCGGGACCCGGCGCCGGCCTACAAGGCTAAAGAGACCCAGGCATTTGTACTCTTCTCTGATTGGCCCCTTTCTCCCTGATGCGAATTCGCTGGATAACGTCGTGAAAATCAGAAATATGACCAACCACAACTCCAAAGCCAGCTAGATCGCTGGTATTCGCCGAGTATTCGCCGAGCTCCCTCCAGCGCTGTTGGCAAAAACATGCTCCACGTTCCGGATCCGTATCGAGGTGGTGATTGATGTAACACTGTAAAGCGTATGATAGGAAAGTGCGGAACGAGAAATCGAACCTGGCTATGCATATATTTGTGTATCTATCTATCTATTAATCTCTCTCTCTTTCTCTCTCTCTCTCTCTCTCTCTCTCTCTCTATATATATATATATATATATATATATATATATATATGTGTGTGTGTGTGTGTATGTGTGTATACAAGTTTAAAGAAAGCCAGTATTTTTCATTAAGGTACTTATAATTTAAAATGCATTACAACAATTTCTCTGCAATACTATTATGATAAACATCAGACGCGCTTACATTTATATCTATTAGGAGTATCGAATTTCTCGAAAGAGGCTCACCCCCTGGGACAATTGCTCTTAACATGTCAAAGGCCTTTGATTAGGTATGACATAAAGGTCTACTTCATGAGATCTTCATCTATGATATAGCTGGACATGTATTCTTAATTATTAAATGATTTCTCTCTGATATGTTCAAAAGTGCTTTGATTAATGGCAGAAATCAGAAGTTCTCAGTATTAGCGCTGGAGTCCCTCAGAAGCCCATCCTAGGCCCAACATTCTTCCTGATCTACATTAATGATCTTCCAAATACATCATTCGTTGAGAGTTATGCTGGCGATACATAATCTATGGTAGCACATCAAAAACCATAATAAACTATTTCTTCATGACCCGACCCTCTAAGTAATCCAATTTACTATATCCCGCTACTTATGCTTACTACGGGATAATCACATTGTCTAATTGATACCCATTACCTCTTATTCTCGATTGGACTCTGGACCTTGATAACTAGTGATTCCTGTGTAAAAAACAACATATGCAAAAATATGTTACGGGTTTTACGGTTTACTTAATTTAAAATTACATCATATGCTTACCTACTCATTAATCGCAAGCTCTGCTCCGACTATAATTATAGAATGATAGAATTTGCTTAAATTTTGGTCTTTCCCAACTCTCTGTATATTTTACAATGCACCCTTTAGAACAAAATATTGTGACACATGACCACAAACTTACAAATTTTACGGGTTACCAACTCATGCCAAATTCCTAAGCAAATGCATATGTATAAATGTGAAATAATCATTATGCCGCTAACAGTGTTACACCAAGGCAAACCCTATGCTATTACGCCATACTTTAAGGAAGTAGGAATGATTTTTTCAAGTCTATTATGAAAGAGAAAAACAACTGATGCAATTGTTTCAATTAGTAAATAGAGGACAGATAAAAAAAACAACCGCTTCGTGAAATGAATGACACTGTTTTATATAGACTTGCGTCATATGTTTGTATACACATACGTATTTAGTCTCTTGCATAGCATGCACAAAAATAAGAATATGTAAATTCTAACTCTACTAATAAAGTACTATCTAAAAATATTTTATTTCGACAATATGTTGCAGGAATCTGTCATAGGAAGTGCGATAACAGTACATACTTGAAAAACAGCCTTGCATTCATGTATTAATGCAAGCATCTCCACAAAATGTTATAGTTAATATTTTGTGCAATATACTTATTTTTAATTATAATACAATATTTTTAATTATTCTCCTATTTATTTTCATACTTACACTGAATAACGAAGTATATGAAATAGCATAATTCTTCAGATTCCCCCAGTAGGTTATTACGTATTAAGCAAAATATTAGAACTACACTGTGTATTCTGTAACATGATCGACTTGAAAGAGCGATTTGCTCCCAATGGGGGAGGGTCAGCCCCCCCTCGAGACCTGAAAAAGGTCTGGTAAATATGCTAAAACATACCCATGTGAAAAGCATATTTAAAAATAGACGGATTTGACAATTAACCCATCGCTAATTTAATAGATGCCTTAGTATAAAAAGCAATGAACGTTATAATTAGAATTTGATTAGTATTTGAAAGTACGTATAGTTTTCATGAATTCTCGAAACTGGAAATCTGTGCGGATTGATAAAATGTTAAATTATTTGGTGTTTATACAAGTTGTATTTTGTAAATGTGTTTGTTTTGTTTCGCCATGGCAGCATGTTTTTGTTCACACATGTCATATTTTATGGCGCTGTAATCTCGTTTTATTCTACTCAAATTAATAAAAAAATCAACACGAGTTCACTTCATCGTTTGTTTCAACATATTTTTAAAATATTTTCTATTGAATATTAAAATCAAATAACCATTGAAAACCGTATTAGCCTCATGCCTAATTCTTCCAACTGAGATAATTATTCTTATGAAAAAATCCGAGAAAGAAAAAGGCCGAGTTACAACGCCAAACTGTTATGTTCCTATGTAGATGCCGACATTTGCATTAAGCCCTGCATTCGGTAAAGATTTTTTATCGGAAAAGGGTAAAAATTAAAAAAAAAGAACCTATAACAAACAAAACAAAGAACCTATAACAAACAAACAAAAAGAAGTTATAACAAAAAGGGGTAAAAAAAGAAACGAAATCCGGTCTTCATCATTCATTGGTCAAACTATTCATATTATGTAGGATATATTGAGAAGTTCAAACGGAAAACATATTGGTGATCCATAAAAAGTTATATTCTATTCATATAGAACAGGCTTAACATGTGCATATTTATTGTACCTATTTACTATGCCTTGCCACGGGACAGAGTTAGACACCAGGGTCGTTTTTTAACGTGGAGAAAAGGTACAGAAATAAAAATTGTCTCAGTCGTGAAGGATTTCTCCTCCACCGAAAGAGAACAAGAAAATGAAGTGCAGCATCTGAAGAACAAATACTACACTTTGATCATGATATTCTTATTACATTTGCAACCGCTATTATTTAATAATGAAAATTTAATCAAAGTGATATTACTACTATGTTCGTGTTTTGAAAATAATGACACCTTTATTGAACTTGATACTAATAAAAATATATCTTTATTGCCTTAGAGAAATATAATCTAGAAGGTAAATTATGTTACTTAGTAAGAATTTTCTTTTAATCATGCGTTAACTAGTTCCTAAATACAGCCAGTTCGTGTCAGGGTATGGTTATGCATATGTTGAATGCATTGTTTTCGGGAGGTAAACGCGCATTCTATATGATGCAGCATTACAAAAGCAAAATTAAACTTAATACCGAGCTAAATGGCATTTGCCAGCATTTATTCAATACTTAGTTGTAATATCTGAATTATTTTTTAACAGTTTTATTTGTATACATAATCAAGACACTAACATGTGTAGAGAAGATTGCATTGTATTTCTAAAAATGATGAAGTAACTAAAGCGTAAGGGGAAGCCGAGGAATAATAAGAAAACTAGGAAAAGAGGAAATACTTATCAGGGAAACGATATATTACAATTGATAGGAACGTGATAATTTGTAATTTATCAAAATCAAATATAACAGCATAGTGAAACTATGCCAAACCCATACTATAAGCTATTGATGATTCAACAAGATCAAAACTAGAATAGGAAAGTTGCCTCATACTTGAGTTGTGCCTTCCAAAATGATAATGTTCGCTGATGCGTAACTTGGTTTGTATGACAGACATAATGAACGCGGAATAAAAATCCCGCGTCTTGAAAGGAATACTGCATATAATAATTTTAAACTTGCAAATTGTGTATGACCTTTAATCTTACTTTTTATTCGAATTTATTTAGCTTATAAAACCGCTTTGATCGTGTAATAAAGCCAAAGTAACATCACATATATTCGTTTTCTTTTGATTATTTTACTGTTTTCCTTAGACAACTTCCAGATTTTTTTTCACTTTTGAACTTTGCGATGCTTTTATTTTCATGTTTACTCCGAGGCAAGAATGTCCTACTAAATGCGAATTTAAAAAAAAGAGGTACAACTTACGCACTCATAACTTTTTTTCTATAGTAGGTGTATTCGATCAATGAAACCCACCAAATATGCTGCTTATTTCTTTTATTGTTCCTTTGTTCTTCATCGTTTTCTTCTTATTATTTGTATTCTTTCTGTCTTCATTATTATTTCTGGGACTCACTGTCATCAAAGATTTCTCTGCCAACAAGATGCGTTCTTTGAAAGCATGATGACACCATGTCTTCCCAGGTTTCTTGTACTGTATATCTATTTTTATAATATTTACAAATGAATATGCGTTATCGTAACTGTTCTTTACTCTTGAAATCTCGCTGGCTATAACTATTGACCTTCAATCGAAATTTCCTGGCATAAATCTTTTAAAATCCCAGTGTTCAACGAACTTCTCAAGTGAGAATATACATAGTAGTTTTTCCAACTTTCTTGACGTTTGGAGTTAATTTGATGTGGTGCCAGTTTATCTCGACACTATCTATACAAGATATATATAAGATTACAATTATATAGTATCAGTTTCCTTGAATCTATGTTGTGTTTCTCTATGTTTTTAGTATAATTCTGTTGCAGTATCTATACAGCGTGTCAGCGTTTGTAGTTCATGTGTATAAGACTTTTCATACAAAGTTCCATCTAAATATTCAAGTCGTTTTATTATTTCTCTGTTGTATCGTCTCCGCCATCCCCTGATTGTAATATCTCTTATTCCTTTCTCGAGGTTTTCGGAATTGTTCATAGTTCTTATACTGTTGTTGGTTGTTTCCTGTCTCTCCTAATCTTCCATATCGGTTTCAATTCTCAAAAAAATTCATGCTGTTGGCTGATGGAACAGCGATATTTTCTTTTTGTTCTTGGAAACTGTTATGCTATGATGTATTTGTACATAGATGAATTTATCGATCGTTCGTCCCTGCCCCATCGAATTATGTGACTTACGTATTCTGCGGTCGGTCTTTGCTTGTACGATTACTAATGATATATGAGATGTAGTTGTTTACTTCGTTCACACTTGGCATATTATTATTATTATTATTATTATTATTATTATTATTATTATTATTATTGGTCCAACTACTTATTCGGATTTGAACCTTAAAATTCACCCTTGGTCTTCGTCCTTTCGCCGTTCGTTTCAAAAGTCCAATTTGACATGTTTCTGAAATTTTACATGAAGCTACAGCTACGCAGGCGATAAATTGGAATATTCTCGGATTTAAAAAAAAACAAAATTTGGTTGTGTTCAAAGGAGATCAAAAGTTACCAAAATGGCCTAAAATGGAGCCTTTCTGGGCATAAAATATTTTTCAACCATAAAATTTTGCTGAAGATTATCCAAAATCAAGATCATGTGGATACACCTCTAAAAACGTAATATTGTCCCTGCCCGGGACATAGAATATTTTCAGATCATGAGATTTTGCTGAAAATGTCATAGAAGGAAGACCACTTGGTATATATATATATATATATATATATATATATATATATATATATATATATATATATATATATATATTACGTCAAATATTACGTTTCCATTAGTCAAATATTACGTTTCCATATATATATATATATATATATATATATATATATATATATATATATATATATATATATATATATATATATATATATATATATATATATATATATATATATATATATATATATATATATATGGAAACGTAATATTTGACTCTGGAGAAATTCTGATTAACGCCCCAGGGTTAAAATGAGTATAAAACAGGAGTTTTCAGTACATAGAATATTTTCGACCAGTAGATTTAGCTGAAAATTATCCAAAAGCGAATCCACATGGATATGCATTTGAACACATAATATTTTATCCTGGAAAGTTTTTGTTTCGTCCTAGGGGGTGATTTTTAACACATTTTCTCTGCCACTCTCCCTCGACCCAGGACTGCACCATAATAAATAAAGTCTCAGACCACATACACACAGCACTCTGCCTCGACACTAGCGCACAAGTACATGTATTTGGCGACTTTAATGTCCATAACAAAAACTGGCTTGAATTCTCTACTTACACAGATGCAGCGGGCAGCACAACTCATAGCTTCACTATATCACACTCCCTATCACAAATTGTTACATTTCCCACCGGTTTTGCTGACAAGGAAGGACAACTCGCATCATTTCTAGATCTGTTTTTTACCAACGTTCCCGATGATTGCATAACGAATGCCGACATCCCACTCGGGAACGCTGATCATGCAGTGATAATGGTTGAAATCGCCCTAAACTCTAGAGCCAAAACTGAAGAGTTAGTGCTCAAAACCACGAGATATCATGAAAAGGCTGACTGCTAAGCCATCAGGGAACTAATCAGAGATTCCCCGTAGGGAAATATTTTTTCCCTGCTAAACAGTGTGCAAACGAGACCACTGACTGGATCAAAACTGCAATCGAAGCGCATGTTCCCATGCGGAAATTTTATAGTAAGCCCCACTCTCCCCAATGGAACTTGCGCAACTGCCATTGCTCAAAAGCAGCATGCCTACCACAGATTTAACCGATATAAGTCCAGTTCAAGCAGACTGAAGTATATAGAAGCTAGAAATAACGTTAAGAAAGAAATAGCGAGAGCTAAGAGAGAATTTACGGAAACCACTAAAAAACGCATCGAAGCACAAAAACTAAGAACTCGAGACTTCTGGATAATCTACAACAGTGTAGTAAATAATGGGCAATCAACAATTCCCTCACTAAGCAACAATCACGAGGTTGTCTTCTCAGCAACTGAGAAACCTAACATGCTTGTCGGTCGGACTGCCTCAAACTCAACACTGTACCCTTCCAACCACCTCCTAACTGACTTTCCTATGCGGACAGATGCCACGTTAGACGATCTGATAATCACAACTGCTCAGGTGCATGCTGTCATAAAAAACCTTGACACTTCAAAAGAATGTGGACCCGATCTCATCACAGCTGTGCTATCAAAAAAATAGTCAGCTGAAGTAGCTCCAGTTCTCCCCAAACTCTACAACAAATGTTTTAATGAAGCTTGCTTTCCGAGCAAGCCCGTTCGACAGCAGACATCCTAACTGTAATCTCTGAACGCATATACCATTCACTGGACAAAGCAGGGGAGGGCAAAGCGGTAGCTCTAGATATATCTAAGGCTTTTGACAGGGTATGGCATGAGGGTCTCCTCAGGAAAATTAAATCATACGGTATCACCGGTAGAATACTTAACATAATTAAATCCTTCTAAGATAAGAGAAAAATCCAGGTTGTCCTCGAAAGTCGTACATCCAAACAATATGATATTTTTTTTTACATGGGGGTCACCACCTATCAAGACCCGAAGGCCCCTCAGGGATAAGGATTATTGCGTGTACAGTAATCAATGAGATATTATTGTAGTAATCATTACTATCGGGGTTTTTGATAGAGTGTCTTACTTAAGGGGACGGTTTGTCAGGAGTTTGTTTATGTTGGACTTGAAGTAGTAGTCAGGTGGGAAACAGGCAAGCGGCAGAGAGTTCCACTGGCGTGCAGTTCTAAGAAAGAAGCTTTGCTCATGGAATCTACGTTTGGATTTATACACAGATAAAGAGGGGGGAAATTATTGACAGTAGTTTCAGCCTGACGGGTGTTTCTCGTGAAAGATTGGCGAGGGGGTACGAGGGATTGGAGATCGGACTAGCACCTGCACTGGAAATAGCGATAAAACAAAGACAGGCCTGCAACGTCTCTTCTGTGGGTGATAGGTTGCATGGAAGAGAAAAGTGCATCCCCCACTAAACCACGAAGTCTATCTTGTACTCTGTCAAGGCAGGATAGAGTACTGCTGCCACATCTAGGCAGGAGCTGCTAAACAGCTCCTGCCTAGATGTGGCAGCAGTACTCCATTCTTGGACGTACTTGGCTTTTATAAAGATAGAGAATTGCATCAGTAGTGAGATATCTTCAGGGACGGTAGAAGCATCCCACCATTTTCCCAGCGCCTCTGGCAACAGATTTCATGTACGTGTTCCATGCGGGAGTGCCCCAGGGGTCTATCCTTGGACCTCTATTGTTCCTGATATTCATAAATGACCGCCCTGACAAAATTGCCTCTGAGATGGATATATATGTTGATGACACTACACTCTATAACAGGCACGACAGGAAGACGAATGAACACATTTCTAAAGAAATGGCAGAAACACTAGAGGACGACCTCCAATCTGTAGTGGAATGGGGGCAAAAATGGTTGGTCACGTTCAATGCCGCCAAGACTAAACTAGTTTCATTCAATAATTACAAGAAACCCTCTCTACCACCTATAGCGATGGCCAACGGCTCTTTATCTGAGAGTACATATTTCAAACTCCTTGGCCTAATGTTCACAGTAAACATGAGTTGGAACCATTACATTGAAGGTATTGCCCGGGCCGCTGCAAGAAAGGTGGGCTCTCTCTACCGTGCTAGACAACTACTAACACCCGAAAGTATTCTGTACTTCTATAAAGCCACCATTCCCCCATGTATGGAGTATTGCTGTCACATTTGGGCTGGTGCATCTGCTACTAGTCTCTCGTTCCTTGACAAGGTCCAAAAGAGAGTCGCAAACCTGATATGCCCTGAACTGGCATCTAATCTTCAGCCTCTGTCCCATCGGCAAAATGTTGAATCCATCTTCCTGTTCTACAAGTATTTTAGTGGTGAATGCTCTGACGAACTGCAATCACTTGTGCCCCCACGACGTGAGAACCCTCGACAAACCAGACAGTCTGGTAAATCCCACCCCCACACTGTAGAGATCCCTAGATGTAAAATATATTTCTACTCCAATAGTTTCTTCCCCAGAACCGTTAGATTTTGGAATTCCATTCCAGGTCGCTGCTTCCCCAGCAGTACTGACGTGCAGAAGTTCAAGTGTAACGTGAACAGACATCTTGCTGGCCAAATCCCTACGTAGTACCCCAGTAGTTGTTGCCCCTGATATTAGCCCCCTACACCAATGTGGCAATTTGCCTTGTTTGGGGTGAAAATAATAAAAAATCTAAGAATAATTTCCAGTAATTGGATTTTGCTGAAAATTACCCAAATGCAAGATCACAGTATATATATATGTAAAACGTACTATGTACCTCTCAGATAATATGAGTTTCGTTCCTAAGGGGACAAAAAGGGTAAAATCTACGAAAAAAAAACACTATTATTTTTCGATCATTAGATTTTGCCATTAGATTTTACCATTAGATTTTGCCATTAAATTTTCCGAAAACAACCCCAAAAACAAGGACACATGGATATACATCTGGAAACATAATATTATATCTTGGAAAAGTTTTAGTTTCGCAGTCAAACTATATTAAAACGGTGATTTTTAGCCAAATTTACACAAAATAACAAATTTCGGAGGCATAAAATATTTTCAACTAATCGATTTGATAGAAAATTACCAAAAACCAAAACCACATCGATATACCTGTGGAAACGTAATCTTCGACGATAGAAAAAATTGTGTGTCATCCCCAGAGGGTCACAAGCGGTCAAAAATTCTAAAAACGAAAAAAAAAATAACACTTTTCAGAACATTGAATCTTTCGTTTGCTCAATTTCGCTGAAATTGTCCGAAAGCAATAGCATCTTAAAACGTAATATTTTACTCTAGGAAGATTGCTGTTTCGTCCCCAGTGAGTAAAACGCGGTCAAAATCGCCTAAAATAGCATTTTTAGGTAAATAGAATATTTTTACCGTCAGATTTTGCTGAAAATTACCCAAAAGCAAAACCACATAATTATTCATTTGGAAATATGATATTTGATCCTGGCAAAAATTCTAGTTTCGTCCTCGGGGAGTAAAAATTGTTTTAAAAATGTGGGTGTTTTAAATTAAAATAATTTTTTTTCGGTACATAGAATCTGTTCCGACCATTACATTTTGCTGAAAATAACCAAAAAGCAATACCACTAAGACATATATTTTGAAACGTAATGTTTCATAATGGGAAATATCTTGTGGCGTCACCAAGGGATCAAAGCGTTCAAATAGGGGTTTTGTCCAAAATCTAAAAAAAAATAACAATTTCGGGGACATAAAATATTTTCTGATCATTAGATTTTGCTAACTATTTCACCAAAGAAAGACCAAATAGTATACATCTAAAAACGTAATATTTGATTTGGGAAAATTCTGGTTCCGTCCCCGGGGGTTCAAATATGACCAACATAACACTTTTTAGCACATAGAGTATTTTCTGGCAATGAGATTTAACTGAAAATTACCCAAAGGTCAGATTTAGCTGAAAATTACCAAAATGTCAGATGAAACTCTCGAGAATTTCCGCTTTCGTCCTCAGGATGTAAAAAAGGTAGCAAAAAATGTAGGGTTTCTTTAATCAAAGCGATAAATACTTGTTTATTTGTTTCTCTGTCTCAGATAAAATTTTTAGGTTATTTCCCTTAGATTAGCTTTTTTGGTTTTAAAAATATTTTTCTTATTTACTTGCCTACACAGGAGTGCAGAGTTACACACAACGTCGGTTAATAATGTGGGGAAAATCTAGCTCTCGTTTCTGTTCTCAGTGGAGGATACATTTTTCAAGACTGAGAGAATTTTATTTTTTATTTTTTATGCCCATTAAACACCGACCTTGTGTCGGACTCTGCACTCGAAGAAAATTGGAACTTTTTGTCAAACAATTTAACAGAGACTCCTCATACGAGTAAGAAAACAATAATTTAATAAAAATTAAAGCAACGTTTAATTTTTTTTTCAAACAATTGTAAAGCATTTTTTAATTGATGCATCATTTAATTTTTTTTCAACCACTTTACCGAAAAGAAGTCGCCGTAAGAGTAAAATAGAAGTTTAATAGAATAATATCTGAATTTAAAGAAAACTATAACAAAATATTGTTTTTATTATGGTCACTGTTGATTAAGGTTGAAAAGTTTCACCCCATATATGTCATTCAATGAAACTCAAGAAAACAAAATGGCCCTACCCTTATAATGCATAAGTGCTCCACTGTTTAATTAGGTTGAAAACTTGCGGCCTATTGGTCTTTCAATGAAACCAAACAAAATAAAATAGCACCGCCAATATCATGCATAAGTGTCTTATATTTTTATACAATTAATTTTGTTACAATTATATTATGAAAAAATAAAAGTTATTTCGTGCTTTTGCATTTAATGGCCCGAACTATTTGTTAAATAATATTTCGAAGTAATATTCAGGTTTTACGACTCATTTTTATTAATTTATTTTATTACACATTGATCCTTGAAAAATACTCATAGTCTTACAACGGTGGATCTCGACTTATATCATATATAAATGCCAAACCTGATATAACTTAATCGTTTAAAAATTTTTTTTTATTATTATTATTACAAACATGATTTAAGTAAAGACCAATTTCTTGGAAAAAATGCCAAAATCTTTTCACTATAAAGAATTTATGTGACTGAAATAGGAATAAATACGGCTATCCGGCAATGTATTCATTTTTTGTCATTTAATAACAGAAATTATAAATATTACGCATTTTTCTAAAGTTTTAAAGTTTATTTATTTTTTTATTTGAACACATCCTCTATAAATTTGATGCATTCCGATTAGATAAATTGTTTTAATTGTTTTTTGGGGGGAATGGGATTGGAATAAATTTAGATATTTTTTGACTATCACTCCTAGCTTAGTAGTTGTTCTCACAACAGAACATTTTGCGATTCGTATAATTTGATACAAAATACCCAAAAGGAAGACTATATGAATATATATCTGGAAACGTAGTATTTTACGCTGAGAAAAGTATGCGGCTTGAGGCTCGATGTGTTTTAGGAGTAAAAACATCCCCTTTGGGACTCTGTTTTAATTGTATCCAAAAATTCATTATTGTGTCTAAATAAAGATTTTAAATGGTACCGAATTCAAATTAATACAACGTTTGTAATCAAATGATATCATTTGATTTTTTTTATCCTGATGTTTTACATCGGGTAATGGGTTTTAATGAGGAAAATAGCCAAATTCAGTGGGCGACCATATAGTTTTTAGCTAATTATTATTATTATTATTATTATTATTATTATTATTATTGTTATTATTGTTGTTATTGTTATTGTTATTATTATTGTTATTATTATTGTTATTATTATTATTATTATTATTATTATTATTATTATTATTATTATTATTATTATTATTATTATTATTATAATATATATTTTTCTCCAGAGTCAATTTAAAAAAAAATACGCACAGAAAATAAACCGTCGGCTTGGCTTCCAGTGAAACTTGTGATCATATTCTTACTCCTCGGCATTTATTTCCTCTTAGAAACGTAACAATTATTTTGTGTTTTATGAGATGAAACTAGTGTAACTGTATTATATGTTTCATATGGATGTTAATGAGGTTTCCTGCGGTAAAGGTTCCCTGAAGTTTACGTTTTATTTATTTATACTGTATCTTTCTCTTGGCTAAGTTACGTTCGTAAAATTATCTCAGGATTGTTTAAAAAGATTTCAGTTTGCATTGTTTTCTTTTTATTGATCTTATTTATCACCTCTAAGAGGTTATACAAAATGGCATATGTAAGCATGATGACAATCCTTCGGTTAAATAAACATTGCTTGAATATACACACTCGGATTTCAATTCAATATAGTAAACTATTTAGTCACTACATTTTCCTTCAAATATTTAATCCCAGTATACTTTGGCTTTCACTTTTCTTATTATTGGCTCACAAGGAGCTTTCAAACAGGTCATTTTGTGGCACTATTTTCCGTGTCACTGTTTCAAACACGCTCTCCAGCATAACCGAATGGTAATTTGGCCATGAGCGTAGAGATACTACGAAATCCCTTCCCATAATTTCCTTGTAATCTTTCTGTCTCTCCTGCACGACAACCATGAAGTGAAGACACATATTCTGTCTCTCCATAAATAGGTGGGATCAGCCCCTTCCTAAATACTTGTTAGGTTAGTTAGCTTTGAAAAGGCTATTGCCCAGTTTTTAATTGTAAATGTGTTTTTTAATATATATTTTTAAAAATAAAATAGTTATGTTTTATATATATTACAATTGTGTCGAATGTCGTTTTCTTGTGTCTACCATAAATGCCTTCATTGAAACAAGGAAGCGGTCCGAAAAATGAAGAAAGAAAATTCCAGGCAGAACGCCACCAAGGGTGAAGAGGTCAAGATGTTTCCTGAGAGAAAAAGGAGCCACACAGCTCATCAAACATCTCACGTATGATTTTCTTGATACAAAGACCCTAATGACTGGCGCATCTTTACGTCTTCCTGAGACCACTTTAAGACATTTAATACAACACGCCTGTCGGTCATACACCTCAGTGACCGGCTGATTATAGTATAATTGAGGATCTCTCCTTGAAGACAACCTGTGGTGTTTTCTGGAAGCTGAGTGACGACAAGTCTCACCAGATCTCCAGTAATATCCACCTCTTCCGATGACATTCACAAATGAACTTTCGTCATCGCAGCAGCCGTTTACAATTGATTTCTCTCTGAGAGCGGGCGTTGTTATCCACTGTAATTTGAGTGGCAATAGGCCTCCCCAGGATCCCAGTTCTCTTCGCACTTGGCCAGCGTATGCCCTTTAGATTTCCTCAGTTTTCCGCATTACTGTCCGTTGCATAGTTTGAATTTCCCCCATAATACCGACTTCCCCTATTCTTTTTCGAAGTTATGTTAGACTTTTTATATTGCCCTCCATTTATTGGGATTTTATTGAGTTTCATCGGGTCCTCTTAAAACCTACAATTAAACAGATTTTGTTTTATCTCTTGTTAATATATATGACGTCACGTTTTCCAGTTTGGATAATTTTATCTGTTTTTACCTCCATATCCTAATGTATGTTTTTGGTTTGCGTTCTACAGTACAGTTTTCAGTGTGTATTTGGACCTATCCGAGGTGAAGTCGTCTGCAGAGCTTCGAGTGCACTGCTTTCCCTTGCAGTCGTGTTTGTTTTTATTTTGATTTTTTGCAAATGCACTGCAGCCGCATATTATGTAGTGCATTATTTTGCATCTTTTCCACTGTGTGTTCCATTTGTGTTATCCAAATAAGCATTTATGTGGTTCGTTTTAACCGCGTTATTTTGTGAAGCTCTCAGTTGAGATTATGTTTCATTGTTCAGTTGCCATTTTTCTTTGCGATATCTATGTGTTTCCATGATTCGCGTATTTTGTCATTCTTATGAGGTTTTACTTTTCCTACCTTTTGGTTTAGGTTTAATTATTTCTCGTATTGTTCTTTTTAACGGTGTCGTTCGCTCCGGCGATCAGTCATTCTGTGTTCTGGTTTATGTACTTTTCCTCATTTTCGTTGTGCTTTCTACGCTGTCTTATAAATTTCTTATTCTTATTTTGTATCGTATTATGTGTGATATGTCATATGTACATCTATCCCTTCCAATTATACTAATCAAGTTGTCAAAGTTCTTATTTGGTTCAGCGTATCTAATTAGTTATACAACATACGTTTTTATTTCCTTAATTGGGTTTCTTTTAAAACTTTTGTGCTAAGAGATTCATTATTTTTCGCCTGAACCATTTTCAAAATTTGATTTTTCTTTTTGGAGATATGATGCTCTGTTTCCTCTGGTATTTGTTATTTTCATTTCCAGCGGTTAACACTTTATCATACGTGTCTCTATTCCAATGTCCTTATGTAAAATTCTGGTAGTGTTTATTAGCTTTACAGTATTGGTTCCCTCGATTTATCGGAGAGAGAACTATCTTTTCAGTTGCGTCCGTGCTATCTCGCGACTGTGTCTTCGTGCGTCCGTTATTCCGGACGATTGACAGAGAACCCTTCATTAGATGTGCACAGTAAAACACAAATTGGCTCAAATTTCTGTTGCGTCCCCAAGGGCTCAAAAGGGCTAAAAATGCTTCAAAATGGCTAAAAATGACACGTTTTGCCATGTAACTTTTAATCCATTCATTAGATTCTTTTAAACTAGGCCGAAATGTGAAGCCTGTTTTTCTTTATATGAATCCGATATGGGTGACTCTGGCTACTTTCTGGTTCGCGTCCTTAGAGACTTTTCGTGCTAAAAACGCCCCTTTTTGTGACTCTTTATTCATATTTCTCAACAAAAAACTTGATATGCCTGATTATATAGCAGTTTTCACGGTGGTCAACTCAAATAAACATGTATCAAGACCTAAAACTGCATAGTTATCCATTTAAACTGGAGTTCGGCGTCCCAAGGGGCTTAAACGAAGTTTAAAATCCCTAAAATGACCAGAAAATGACACTTTCTGACCCATCGCGTTTCATCCATCCATTACATTTTCATGAAACATCAAAAATATGGAAATATGGTGGCCCTGGCAAAATTCTGGTTCGCATCTATTCTTAGGACTGTTATGTTCATTAATTTCCGTTTTTTCCTCGATCGGAGGTTAGTCTGCATGTCTTTCAGTAATATATTATTGATGCTGTGGCCTTGAAGTTATCCCAATATCTGACATAAAAAGTGTTATGTTTGTCTGTTTTTTTAATTATTCCTTCGTTTACAGTTTCGAAAAATGTATTTCATTGTTTAAATAAGGTTGATTGGAGTTATTTGCGATATTGCTGTGAGAACTAAATCATATAGAATATGAACGTATATGACCACTGCGACGCATTACCCGCAGATTAAGTGGCGGTCGACAAGATTGCTTAAATGTTTGCCATCGTCCCACCCAAATAAAACAGCGAAAGCCGGGCAACAAGAGGGAATTAACAGAGTCCTTTTGTATGAAACTTAATCGGTAAATATATTAACATTTATTGCGGTGCAAGCATGGATTGTGAGTAGATATCGGGTGTTCTCTCCTGGACAAGTTTATCATTCTTTCGATTGGTATAAATATAGTAAGCTCCACTGAATTTCTATGTATGCGTTTAATCTGATATGCGCAATATTAGCGTTAAGTACTACAAAAATTGTTCACTATGTATTCTTTCTTGCTGTAACATGCAACTATCTTTTCCACAATCATGTCGGTGTCTATAAAGAATATTGAATAATAGACAAGGCAACAGGGCTCGATCACGGAATATCCATTTTACTATTCTCAATCTAAAGCGCTAAACCATCAGAAATACATAGTTTAACAATATAAAAATCATTGACTATTTTTTTTTTATTTTTTCATCATTTATATTCACTCATTATTTTTTATAATAAAGTTTTCATTCTTCTATATTAAATTGTGATTTTTTTTTCTTTAGCCAAAAGTAGCAAATTCCTTCTAATGAAAATATATTGTCCGATTTAAGTATAAAATTGTACGCAGCTTATATCAACAAGAAAAAAATGCTAATTATATCTGCATGTAAAGGAGCATTGTTTTCAAGAGCTTATTCCATGTAATCTGCACGTTGTGTGATGACGATAATGTCCCACAGTGATCCATGGAACAGTAATCGGTATACAATGATTTTACATAGATGTCATGAAAAAGTTGCAATACATGCGTCAATTTAATTCACGCGTTTGTAATAGGTTTGAAGCATTGTCAACGGACGAATCGATATAAAAAGCAACATATTGGAAGTTGATGACGCATATAAGTAAATACAAACTAAGAAAACAAGGGTAAGCATTAAACCAATTTACTACCTAATTAGTGAAAAGTAATTTGGTGTTGACTGAATCAGAGGTGAATAAATTGTTGACACCTTTCGAAATTACCACACTACTTTAACGTCGTGTAAATTTAGATAAATGAATAATTTCGTATGTCACCAGTAGAAAATTGCAATTATTACGTCTATCAACGAAATATTTCTTTATATTATCCCCCTCTAAACATATATATGCAATAAAATCAAGCAAACTTAATATGTTATTGCACCTGCAGTGCTAAAAGTGTAATCTTGCGCCAGATATTATCAATCGCGCTTTATTTCCATAAATTATATATGATCACGTATCTCCATGCAAATAGCCAGGAATATATTAAAAACGAAATGAGCTACTAGATAATCCTATTCTTTCTTGACAAAATAGTGTAGATTTATTAGCATTGGCTCATATACATTAAGTAAAATACGATTTCCTATAGGAGAAAAACTGTTTGGAGAAATTAAATTTTCACAGTAAGCTACGGCATGAAGTAAATTTAGTACGAAAAAATGAAAACAATAAATTCCATTCAAACTAAGAGACATTGCAGACGGCTTTTGATTTAAAAATATTATACGAATGCATGCTAATGTTGATCAAACAAACTAACACATTTAACTTTTGAAATATCTTAAATATAAAGATTAAGCTAACAATGACTGATAAAATAAATAGAAATACATACACTATCAATTGGTTCCTGTATATTTACCACATATTAAATTAAATCGAATTCATGAATACTCAAATTTGCAATAGTTAAATGTACATATATTCTATCATTACAAATAGTTTAGTATCCTCCATAGACAAAAAAAAAGTAAAAAATATGATTAATTGATGTAAAATACATTGTATTAAGCGTTCACACAATTAGCAGATAAAATATGTTATCGAAAGACTAGAGGTCCCTCTCATAGTTGGGTGCTGTTGTTCTTTGCAACATGCATAATGTTAGTTCGTATCATTAGTGAAGTGCAGGACCGTTTAATAATGTACAATAGTAATCTGTATAATTCTCTGAATTCTTCTGCGTTTCTCTATGCCGAAACTTTTAGAAGTATCGATTCAGCAAGTAAGTAGATTTAAATGTCCATGTGTCATTTATTTAACTGCAACTTTAGGGTGATGAAAATAGATATAAGTTGAATGCAGATCCAAATAATAATATAATAAAAAATGAAATAAAATGTAATGGGATCAAATTTTCGACTGATATGTTCCTATTCACAAAATATCAAATATAAATTCTCGTAATAATACGCTTCAAACTCAGTTTCGTGAACCTTTGTATCTCGCTAAGATTTTAAACTATAAATTACACCATTTATTCATTCTGTCCGTCATGCGTATAAGCAGACGTCTGTATATTGAAAGGGATGAATGAATATTGATCTTGTTTACCAAACGTAATTAACTTTAGGGTACTTAAGAATACATAATATAAGTAACTATTAATATATTAATAAGGCTATGTGTTACTGTTAAGAAAGAATACGCATGTCTCGATTTTCTTTTATTCGGAAAATGCCCGATGTACTCATCCTGAGCAAAGCATCAATGTTCGACATCATCAGACGATTTTTTATGAATAAGAGAAGCATACCAACACAGCAATTATTCTTCAGAATAGAAAATTAAACGTGGTAACACATAATATATAAGGCAGTGGCAGTTTTTTTCTCGATATAATTGTAAAATGGCCCACATAGATGTCGGTATGCATTGATTTTCTTTTGCTGACTTGCTATACACAAATAATATTTGCTATAATTAGATGAAATATAAGTGCTTTGCTGACAAAGTTTTAGAAAGTTTAATAACACCAAACAAATACGTTTCCTCGACATGATTTCCCGCGAGAATATTAAAGGATTTCACAAAAGTGTCTTTACACGAAATACGTCTTCTGATTTGTTCGCATTGAAATGAATTATAAAAGAAACCAGAAGAGATCTCTTGTATATATATCAGATAGAAATGCATAGACAGAACGGTGTATGCGTGTGCTATATGTGCATGCATATCGGCATATATAACCACTCATGTATTTATATGTGTATGTATGTATATAGGTGTATAAGTCGCGTCGCATGCGGTTTCTCTCTCTTATATGATATTTTGATATTACGCCAATAACATATATATATATATATATACATATATCTATATATATATATGTATATGTATATTATCCATATGTGTAAATATGCATATGATGATTGCCACTTCTTGTCAGACGAGTGCCACTCCCTCAGGCACTTAAAATCCATGAGCCCGAAAATGCCTTCCATCGCCACAGTACGATTTTTATAGACAAATGCCTGAAGGAGTATCCATACACAGATGATGTTACAGAGTCTAAGCTTTGTACGACAGCTAAGTCTCTCTCTCGATTCAAGATGTTGAGATTCAGCAACAAGCAAGAGCAAGATAGCCAGCAACACGTTAAACTGCAGACCAGCTTAATACGTGTACTGGTCTCCCGCTTTATGTTTTTTTAAATCAGAGATTTGCTTCTCCTAGAAAGGTTGCCTTCACCACGGCTTATGGGAGTCCTATCCACCCCAACACACACATACATACACACAAACGCACACGGTGCTAGTTGGCCGTTTACCCCCCAAAAGGGTTCCTTCGCATATGCATATATATACATACATACCCCCACATATATATATATATATATATATATATATATATATATATATATATATATATATATATATATATAGCGGCACTGAAGAGTTGTGATAAAACGAAACAGGACTGTATATCGATGACTACAAATATATTTTATATATACATATATATATATATATATATATATATATATATATATATATATATATATGTAGCAGCCTCCACTCACAGTTACATATATTAAAACTCATATTTCTTATTAAATCTTATCAAAATGAATTTTTTAATATGCATATGCATGAATATGCGAGCTACTAAATAAATTTAATTTGCATATTCGTTGAAAAACTACCTTTAATTAATTTAATATGCAATTTTATGATGTATTTATTACTTTTACGTAATTAGGACGAACAGTTGTATTTACCACTATATTATGCAGTATTGTGTAGTAATAAAGATAAGAAATATGATAAACTCTTTACTGACTCCTTAGTCTATATACTGGACACCCTATGTATAAACGATTTTGACTCGTAGAACAATTTCGATTTTGTTTTATGACAGTAAATAGTTGGAAAATATGTAAATAGAAATTTAAAATGGGCATAAGTTGGATAAAGCGATTATCGTGGTTACTCCTGCTGTTGCTTCTGCGCACCCGTAAAATTAAGTGTTTTAATCTTGAAGGCGATAAATGTTTAAGCAGTGGCGTCATTGAAGAGAAGAATACAGCTTATAGATGAAGTGCAACCGTTTATATTTTAATTATAACAGATAGAACCGAATCGTATATTATTTTATTAATATTGCAATCATCATTATATATTTGAAAATAATCAATATAGAATTGGACCTAAAATATCCCTAATGAAATTTGAATAAAATAAAATATTTATGCATATTTCACGAGCATAGTGATATGGCCTCTGTGTGTATGTTTGTATATCATGCGTATATATTATTGTGGCTTACCAGGAATATCACCCCAATGAAATATTCTATTGTATCAGTAGAGTAACCTGATATACAAAATGATCCAACGTTATTTGAAATAATAAAGAGTCACATGGTGTAAGAATCTTGCATATCAATAGAACTTTACCTTGCATAATTGATGGATAATATGTCCTAAAAACTATCACTCAGTTTAGTGAGGATGGTCATCCGTGTTTATTAATACTTGAAATCTGTGGTTGGCAGGCATTTGATAATAGGTTGATTGTTCGTTACTCTCCCTTGAAAGGCAAACAGGCACACATAAAGATTTCGCAATTCCATTAAATCTTTCAAATATATTTGCAAATACATAAGTAATTATTCAACAATGTTTTTCTTACAAAAAATGTTAGTGTTGAACCCATTCGATATGAACTTTAAAGATATTAGATTGGTGAAAAACAATATCGTTTTGTCATATATATATATATATATATATATATATATATGATTTCTGAATTAATTGTATATGATTATATATGATATAATTATATATTATATGAATTGATTGTATTTATATAGATATAGCCATGCTATATATTATCTTGAATCGCGTGTTTAGCTCTATCGAATTCTGTTATTTGTTCCATTTTCTATTCATTTTTAGGGCTTTTCAGCAGCATGGACAAAATTCAAATCCGCACAATTTTCTTGTTCCGGTTGAAACTAGGCCGTAAAGCTGCCTAGAAAGCTCGTGATATCAATGTTGCGTTTTGCACAGGAACAAATAACGAACGTGTTGGATAACAGAGGTTCAAGAAATTTCGCAATGGTGGCAAGAGCCTCGAAGATGAAGACGGTCGACTGTAGTTGATAACGATCATTTGTAGCCGATCTCCACAAATCATCACAACACGTTGCTGTTGAACTCGAGGTAGACTACTCCACAGTCTTTCACCATTTAAAGTAAATAGGGAAATATAAATAGTTGGATGAATTGGTCCCGCCTGAATTGAACGATAATTAAAAAAATCGTCGTTTTGAGGTGTCTACTACATTTCTTTTTCGTAATACAAGCAACCAATTTCCCGAGCGGATTTTTACATGTGATGAAAAGTGGATTCTCTACTACAACCGGTGACGTTCGGCACAGTAGTTGAATGCCGGGGAAGCTCCAGAAAACTTTACGAAGCGGCTAGTGCATCAATGCAAGGTTATGGTGACAGCTTCAGTGGTATGCAGTCGGTCTCATCCATCACAGTTTCTTGAATTCGCGCGAAAGAATTAGGGCGCGTAGTAATGCCGAGAAATTGACGAAATGCATCAGAAGCTTCAACGTAGTAGCCGGAGATCGGTCAATATGAAGAGACTAATTATCTTCCATGATAACACTCGAACCTGCAGAATCTGAACGAATTGGGCTACGAGATTCTGCCTCCTCCGCCATATTTACCGGTCATCTCGCTCACCGATTATCACTTTTTTAAGCATCTAAATAACATCCTACTCGAACAACGCCCCCAAAGCTAAGATAATGCTGGATCAGCTGCAATAACTTCAACGCTTAAGGATTTTCAGATTTCTATGCTAATCTATATAAATAAAACAGTAGACGTATGTGTGTGAAAATATATAACAGGTAAACTCTTAAAGTACTGGTTATATAACAGTATAATTTTCTGGAAATAATATTCATGCACCAAGGATCGTTTAGAGCGAGTAATATCTTTGTGTACATAGATGAATAATGCGCAAAGTCATCGACAAATTTACATGTAAAATACATTAACCACTAGACGACATTTTTTCGCATGCGCACACTTAAAACAGCATTTGGCTAGAACGCTACATATTTTGATGGTATTAATAAAAATAAATGAATTACGTAAATTTCACTCGCATTTTTTAATTTTTTAATACAAAAAAAAAACTCTATATCTTTTTATTACTCACTTATCGAAGACATACCTGTATATCTTTTATTATTATGTGACGAATTAGATAAACAATTTTTAATTACACACAAATATTCGGTGGTTTTACAGTGTACGCACCGTGTTACATTTCAGATACGATTTTCAAATTAAAATAAATTTTTATGGTATTTTTCTTTTTTATTAAACACCCAGCCAATGAATTACAAATAAATAAACACATAAATAATCAGAACCCCCTTTTTTTCACCGAAACAATTAAAAAAATAAATAAACATTACATAAATTTTTTTTAAAAAGTCAACTTAGCCTTTCAACATTTGAACAACGCTCGGCTGAAACCGATGATTGCCGGTCTCACTCGCCCCTGCTTTACGTGAATTTCCAAAAATCAGGGGTCAAATTATGCAAGAGTCCCCAAAATTCTAACGTTTCGAATGCATCCATTTTTTTCAGACGTTACATCGCATTTACGAAACATAACTATATATATATATATATATATATATATATATATATATATGTATGTATATATATATATATATTTTATTCGTTTATCGATTAGATTACTAGCTATTTATACCAAACAGAAAAAAGCCAAATTTTTCCGAATGCATTTACTATTTTTGTTTTTCTGATAGAGCTTTTTTACACATGGCATTATGCTTATGCCAACATAAAATAAAAAAAATATATTTCATATATTTCATTTGGACTATTAGTCTCATCTTCCCGAAAGTTAGAGTCATAGAAAAACATTTTACAAATAACTTAATGGGTCCCTGTGTTTTTTTAGTATTTTAAAATATTATTTAAAATAGGTGAAATAACACGAGATATTTTCCATTTATAATATAAATACATGCAATCGGTTATCTCCGACACTTACTTCGCTTACAACAGAATAAGTAATTTCCTTGAATATGAATTTCATAGCATAAACAGGAATAAAACATGTATTCACGTTCGAACCCATGACTGATGGAAATCCGCCAAAGTATTAAGGTTGTCGTCTGCCACTTATTTCAATCCAAACATTGCTACGAGACTATTTCAACACATAAAAGGGTGACACAAAAGCTATCATTCAGATATAAACAGAAGTTTTTATTCTCGTTGTTTTTTAAACGAAATTAAATATAATTTGATGTTGCTCTGAAAATTAAATTTTATTTATAGAGTTTCATTCATCTCAGCCCCAGCATCGATACAATTGCCAATCGACATTACTTTCTCTTTAAATTAATACACCTGTTTCATTGAAAGAAGTTTAATTTCTCCAAATGATATTTTTAATTTACATAGCTTCTTCCTTTTTTCACGAAACTGTTAATTGAAAGTGCAAAGTACTTAACAAGACCGCTCCCCATGTTATGAATGGATTTCTAAATATTAACGTTACTATTTCGACTTGGTTCGTACACTGCACAAGTAACAACGTTTTGTCAAGACTGGAATGTAGGTGACAAAATAATCTCAAAAATATAATAGAACCAAACTCCCTAATCACTGTTATGTTATTATGCTTACAATATATAAACAATGACATCGGTATTTCAGAAGGTGAGTTTTAAGAAAGAAGAAATAAAAACAATAATCAATATAAAACAACTTAAAAATAAATAAACACTTTTTTTATTTTAAACAATATAAATCTGGTTCTATTTATTTTAAACAATATAATTTTTTTCTTTTTATTTGAAACAATATAATTATTTTTCCTTTTTATTTTAATTAATATAAATCCTTTTTATTTTCAACAATATAAATCGAACTTTTTGCATATTTTGTATTGTTAATTGTACGCAATATAACTAGAAGTTTTGTTCTTCTATATTATAAAGCTTTTTACATTGTGTAAAATTTATATTGTTTAAACTTAAACTTAAAAGTGTTCATAGTTTCATATGATAAAAAGTTATATTTTTATATTGCTTTAAATGTGTTCATTATGTATAACTCTAAAAAGTTATATTTATATTGTTTAATTTTTTTTATATATTCTAACAATTTAATATTTTTATTCATATTATTGGTGTGTATCATAAAAACAGTATTCATTGTTTAAAATTGTTTAAAAATGTTTGCATTGTTCTCATGATATCATAACTGATCAATTGTAATCTTTTGTAAGTGTTGCCTCGGTTATATCATTCTTATCGATCCATTGATTGCGTTATTGATGAATATCAGGCAGTAAAATTCCCTGTAGAATTCTGATTTCACTACAGCCACCTGAAATGGCACACGATAACCTGATATTGAAGGAAGGAGTCCCAGTTATACTATACTAAATTGTGCAATGACATACGATTAGCAATAAAATATTTGAAAGCTTATGTTCTGGAAGCCATTATATTAGCTGGACATTTTAAGGGAGAAACTGCTAATTCCTTGGATTCCTTTCATTCCTTCTGACAGACCATTTTAGTTCAAGCGTTTACAATTCCCAATAAAATTAGTTCCGCCATGGTTATAAATAAACTCAATGACAAAACCAAAAAGTACTTCGACTTAATCTTGAGATACCTTGTTTTTCTCATGGTCAGTTGTATGTTGGTTGCTCACGCATTGGAAGTCCTGAAAACCTCTACATTTAAACACCTGTTATAGGTCATACAAAAAAATTGTTTATGCAGAGGTCCTTCAAAATAATGCTAGAGGATCATATACCAGTTTTAAGATATGCACTGGTGGAAACTGAATGTTCATTATTTCATTAACAGTATAGATTACTAATGGCATATATATATATATATATATATATATATACATATATATATAGTACATTAAATAGTTAAAACAAAACGATTTAGCAGTTTTCAGATATGCACTAAATACAAAATAATTGCAATTCTTACATCATATTTTGAAATGCGGACTAGAAGATAAAACATTAAACTATATCAAAAGAGATTCGGTCTACTGGCGAGACCTCTATAAAATAAAACGTACTACTGCTCCCACTACATGGAGTGTGTGGAAAAAGAAGTCATTATAAATTCATGTTTATATTTATCATAATGTATTGAGACAAACTATTCAAATATATCATATACATCCTGGCAAAGCCGGGTACTTCAGCTAGTGGGTAAATAAACTTGTTTTCCTTGGCAAAAATTTGGTGATTCCAATAGTATTTATTCGATTAATAAAGTTTATTTTGAAATCAGTTATGGTCTTTTGAACTTAAACGTCAATAAACGACATAATTTTTGCTGCAACCTAATATATCGTCACCAATGAATGCTTAACAAATATTTGGGGATCTACTATTCATGGAGGTCATCATCCGATGCAAAAAGCTTGCTGGTCATCTTGAAATCTGTTAGAAGATTTAAGAACAAATATGCTAGCATAGCTGCCCGTAACCCCCAAAGTACAACTCTTAATGCATTTTTTTACATTATGTGAACAAGATTATTTTGCAAAACAAAATAAAATTTATTTCTAATTACGACTAATCTTTTCACGCATGGAGATACAACACATGCAGATGAGAAAGCCACGAGCTTATGCTGAGAGCCATCCAGGTGTTAAATCTGACACTAAAATTGTAAGAGTATACTATGTGCACCCGCATCAGTATAAATGTTTTTGTTTTGTTGAGAGTCTTTCGTCATGAAATAATAGGAGCGGTTGCATATTTAATTCCATGAACTATTGATGGAAAAACTGTTGTGAAATATTATATTGTTTTACATGGGTTTTCATTATATTTCAAATTGACAAATTGAAATAATGGGTACAAATAATAAAATTGCTGTTTGGACTGCTGTTCTTAAAACATGTATTTTCCTGTGCAGTTTAAGCTACGAAGGTCAAAAATATATATATGTATATATATATATATATATATATATATATATATATATATATATATGTATGTATGTTCCTGTAAATTTACACTTTTGAGTTCGCCACATTTCGCTTTGATTTTAATGGAAGTAATTTCTTTACACGCACAGACTTTTTCTATAACCGTTCATACAAACAGACAGTAGGACCCATATTTCAAGCAGGTTTTGGAACCCAATCAACGTCGGGTACCTTTCCTGATATATATATATATATATATATATATATATATATATATATATGTATATATATAATTAAATATATATACATGTATATATATATATATATATATATATATATATATATATATATATGGCAGTTAAGCTACACTGAATATTCCGCGTTTCATCTACTCTAGGATTCATCAGGCTCATGCGCGAATGTTGTAGAATGTTCTATTGAGATTTTAGTTAGCCAAACCGCTTTCTTGTATCCACTGGTCCATTATTATTAGCCAGTGAACATGCACTTAGAAGACAAAGATCTATTTGATCTCTGGACGGCCTGGTTCTTTGTGTGCACCTTATTTATCCTGAATATCTAGTGTATGGACCTGTTTTATATCTAGGTTAGGTGCTTTATGATAGTTTATATATATATATATGTATATATATATATATATTTATATATATGTACATATATATGCATGATAGTTTATATATGAGCAGGTTTATTTATTTTATTTATTTATTTGTTAATTCTCTATTGTTGTTGTTAGCTTTACAGTTATTTTGTATCTCTATCCTAGAGTAAATTTCTCACCGTGAACACAGTTGTTCGCTATTTCTCTCCCACAGTTTAAAGAACAGGAAAGCAATTTTTTCATGTTGCCTTGTCTGACTATGTTCCATTCGACTGCCGACGAACGTCCGCTTTCCTTGAGTTCCCAGTATTTTTTTGTCAGCGTTGTTTTCATACGGTGTTATTTATTGTTGAATGCACTTTTGTGGTCATAATATCGAGTTTTGTAATCAAAGCGAGTCATAGCTACGTAATAGTTCTTGTTATTCGAGTTTCTTTCGCAAATACTGTAGCCTGGTAAACTATGCTTTGAAATGGGCAACATGTGCGGTATCTACATTGCCTTTATCTTGTTCGTTATAAGTATTTATTTATTTTTCCAGTATGGTTGTTGTTGTCCGGAGTTAGTTTAATATTATTATTATTATTATTATTATTATTAGTAGTAGTAGTAGTAGTAGTAGTAGGAGTAGTAGTAGCAGTAGTATTTCTGCTTGTTATATCTGCCTTTTGTGTTAGTTTTTTATAGTTTATTTTATTGTTGCTGTTTGCATTGCTTGCATTTAATATTTTGTTATTATGTGCTTTAATTATAATCTCTAAATTATCGCAGTAGCTGTAGCGTAGGGTATTTTTATTGAAAATTGTGTGTAAGAAGTTGGTTGCAGGAAAGTGTTTTTCGATAAGCTCTAGAAATTTCTTGCCAAGCTTTGTTTTAAACATTAGATTTTATGGAGTCGTATCCCAGATTATACTTATTTTTTTCTATTTTTAATTTTATTATAGTAATTGGTGTTTTGTTGCTTATATTTGATACCACTATTTTTGGTATCCACTATTTTTAGGGCTTTTTCATAGATATTGGTTGACCTGTTAAATACATTTTCATCGCTTAAGTTATTGCTGAGTCTATTTACGATCGAGTTAGGAATCTGATTTAGAATTGATGGTGGGTGATTGGACTTAGGGTTTACGTATGTTGGAGTAGCATTATCTTTTAAGCAGATTTCATATGTGTTTTCTTCTAAATTTACCCTGACGTCCAGGAAGTTTGTTATCTTTATGTTAGCTAATACGTCTACTTTTAGGCCTAATTTTGTCATTTCCTTGTATATGATTTTCTTATAGTACTCTCCCTTAACTTTGTCCTGTAAGTGCATGTTTATTGGCTGATAAGAAGGGCGCGGTGGATACTAGAAAGCTGATCGGCTGACTAAATCTCAATAAAAGGTACATATATAAAAACGACAGACAACCACAAAATTTGCACCTATGCCTGAAGAATCCTAGAGTAGATGTAACGCGGAATATTCAGTGTAGCTTAATCGCCATATATATTTTATATATTACTAACTAGCTCTACCTACGTATTCAGCACTTTTGAAGTAAATACTTAATGTTTACGCATAAATTTGTATTTTTGTATATTAATTTTATGTGAATATATGAAGTAGTTATATATATATATATAGACATATACATATATAAGTATACAAATATATATACTTATATAAATACACACACACACACACACACACATATATATATATATATATGTATATATATATATATATTAGCAGAAGTACCTGGCGTCGACTATATATATGCTTATATTATGGGTGTTTGTGTGGGGGTGCAATGAGAGTAAATGAAAAAAAAACTTTTCCCACAAATATTATTACATAGTGCAATGGTACGGATATTACCGATCTTTAGACACTTTTCAGTACGGTATTATTATTATTACTCTATTATTTTTGCTTTAGTTTATTTTACATTGAACCATTACCGTAAAGATTACAAAATAAAGGTAAAACGTTCTATTAATACGCTTAGCCTTGATTTTACAATTCACTCATAAACATTAGTATACTCTAAAACTTTATTTTAATCCTCGATTTTAAGGGAAAATATAAATGCCTATAAAATTAACAAGAATATGACCTTATGAATAGTATATATAATTTGAGTAGACTGAACAAATGCGATTTAAACTGACAGAGGAATTTATTATGAAACTAGTATACATTTTGAAAAAAAAACGCACCTTTCCATTTGCCTATTTGCCTCTTCATTTTCGTTATATTTTTAATCTTATCTCTATTTTACTTCTTGTTCCCTTTACTTCCTTGGCCCAGTCTCTATATCCAGTGCACAACCCAACCTCAATTATGGGACCGGTAACACTTTTTTATGAGTCTTTGACCGTTAATTTAAAAAATATCTATTGTCCTATATGGGTGTATATATATATATATATATATATATATATATATATATATATATATATATATATATATATATATATATATATATATATATATCTATATATATATATCTGTGTGTATATGTATGTATATATATAGATATATGTGTGGATGTGCATGTATATATATATATATATGCACATGTGTTCACCCCACTTCTTACTTATCATCACTACCTCCTCTCCCTACAACTAACACCTTGACCCACTAATAATAATATAGATTTCTAATGAAAAGGCTTCCACCAGACTGTTAACTATTTTCGCTGGACCAACAAACAAATTTATACAAGAACTTATCCGATTTGGATATCAAATCAGCTATGCGGATTACTCAATCTGCAACTTGGATCTTATTACCCGTGGATTTCACCACGCAATCTGGATCTACAATGTTCATATCCTTTCTTCAAATCCTGTTGGTAGAGGATTTCTGATTAATTAATTATTTTGACTTTGACTTTCCATGCACACATACACATACATAGATACATATGTATCTATGTATGTGTATATGTGTATTCGTGTATACACACATATATATATATATATATATATATATATATATATATATATATATATATATATATATACTTGTTCTGTAGGGAGTGGAGAATAAAGGGACCTACCCGATCACAAATATCCGCACTATCAAAGGCCCCTATTGGAACATCAAAGGGGTCCTCAGGATTGGATTTTTTAACCCACGTTTTGTTATCAAAGAAAAGGAGTGAATTTCTTGCGTGGAGGATAGTTTGGATTTCCAAGTCACTGATCTCCATGAAGGATTTGACAATTTTGGATGTCGGGGTGAAAAAATGAACGTTTTAGGATAAGTTTCTTCTTTACCTGGGTTATTTTTGTTGGAAAATCTCTCTGTTAGATGAAAGGTTGGAGATTCTTCTGCTGATGCTGGGGACAATGTTCTTGAGAACACGAGGTGGATGGCATGATTGTGTATTAATGTACTTAAGCTGTTCCTTTGCCAAATCCTTCATGGAGATCACCTTTGCCAAATCCTTCATGGAGATCAGTGACTTGGAAATCCAAACTACCATCTACGCAAGAAATTCACTCCTTTTCTTTGATAACAAAACGTGGGTTAAAAAATTCAATCCTGAGAACCCCTTTGATGTTCCAATGGGGGCCTTTGATAGTGCGGATATTTGTGATCTGGTAGGTCTCTTTATTCTCAACTCCCTACAGAACAAGTTCCCCAACCATGAATTTCGCCTATACCGAGATGATTGTTTATGTCTTTCACGCAACTGCAATGGTCAAAATCTAGACAGGTTCAGAAAACAATTGACCACATTCCTTAAAGAACTTGGTTTTAATATCACCATTGACACCAACCTTACTAGTGTGGATTTCTTAGATGTTACATTGGGCCTGCCCAGCCACTCTACCAGACCCTACCACAAACCTGCTGAACAGCTTAAGTACATTAATACACAGTTATGACATCCACCTCGTGTTTTCAAGAACATTGTCCCCAGCATCAGCAGAAGAATCTCCAACCTTTCATCTAGCAGAGAGATTTTCCAACAAGCTGCGCCATATTATAACAGAGCGCTCCGAGAAAGTGGATACCAGGAGGATATTTCATATATGCCCAATCCACTCACCAGACAGCGCAGACCCAACAGATCCAGGAACATAATTTGGTTCACCCCTCCGTTCTCCCTCAACGTCAGGTATAATATAGGTAGACAATTCCTTCTTCTAATAGATAAGCATTTTCCACCCACAAACAAACTCCATAAAATCTTTAATAGAAACACCATCAAAACTAGCTATTCCTGCTGTCCCTCAGTCGGTTCTATCCTGACATCTACACCCCCAATCCATATTAACCCCCCTAACCCTCGCTGTTCATGCAGGGGAGGAGATACCTGTCCTCTGGGGGGAGGCTGCACAATAAAATATATCGTTTACCAGGACAAAGTCATTCCTGAAAATAACCCAGGTAAAGAAGAAATCTACATTGGAATGACTCAGGGTGCCTTCAAGTAGAGGTTGTATGCACATAACTCCACTTTCAAATATCCCCAAAAGAAATTTGACACATCTTTAGCCACCAAGATTTGGTCGCTTAAAGAATCTAATACTCCATATAAAATAAAATGGTCGATAATGGATATTAAAAAATCTTACGACCCAACCTCCAAGACCTGCTCACTTTGCACTACTGAAAAATTTAGGATCCTTCACGCTATCAATAACCCATACATAGCCTGTATGAATATTAAAAACGAAATCTTCAGACAATGTCCCCACAAAAGAAAATTCCTCCTCGCCAAATGGCCTAACAACAGCATAACTTAACCGATTCTCACCCCATTTACACAAAGACTCCTAATTCACACATAGACACCTAAATACCACATTCACCTCTCACTCTAAACCTCAAAACATCTCTCTTCTAATCATACCTCAACATTCCTCGCCACCTTACCTCCTTACTATCACACACCCTATTTACACAAAGACACCCTATTCACGCATAGACACCTACATTCCACATTCACCTCTCATTCTAAACTCCAAACCAACTCTCTTCTACTCATATCTCAACCTTTCACACCACCTAATATCCTTAACTTTACCATATAAAACCCCCCAATAATAAGGATAACCTTTATAGAGAAACTATTCCCCCCACAACCTTCGCATATGATAGTTGTTAAGTATTTTAATATTGATTAATTGCCTTTAATTATTTTAATTATCTTAAATTTCTCCATTCACTATTATTCTCTCATAATTAAAATAATAATATTTTTTTTAAAAATTAAAAATTCTTTTAAAGTCCTTATTTTTTTTATTTATTTATTAAATTTACCTTATTTATCTTTATCCTTATTTTATTTAATTTAATTAATTTAAATGATTTAAAATTTTAAAATCATATTAATATATTCATGCCTTTCTCATTATTTATTATCGTTAACTGTCCTACTTTTATTTATTGATATGGCTTTAACAGGACTTTTATATTTTTTAGAGAGTTTTCCATAGCACCCCCTTCCCCGCTATGCATGCACACACACACACACACACACACACACACACACACACACACACACACACACACACACACACACACATGCACACACACACACACGCACGCACGCACGCACGCACGCACACACACACACTTTCTTCCTTTCTTTCTTCTATAATCATAATCTGTTGGCGTCGGTTTTAAAACGATATTTTTTAAATGTGAAATTCTGAGTCTTAAACGCTCGTCTAGCGTTTCTTCTATGTTCGTTGATTTTGCATTAGTTCCAGATTTTTCTTTGTCGCCGAAGAGATTATACCGATTTTCCACAGTATATTATTACTGTTTTCGGTGTATCGAAACCAATGGTACGACCTTGAAATATGTATATATATAGTGTCATAATAAATATTGTATCTTCAGCTCTCACATCTACGATCGAGCACTTTATTGGATTTTTTCATCACCCCTGGACACGCTATATATATATATATATATATATATATATATATATATATATATATATATATATATATATATATATATAACTTTTCTGCTTTATCACAGCTCTTCGCTCACGCTAGATTAGCAACTAACCAAGCTAGGATCTAAACTTAACCCGCTAGGCGACTGTCGGCGTTTGTAACAAGAACATTGATAGAAAAACCTTATTTTGTCATATAATCGTGTTATCATTTAAGGGTTTGATGTAAACATTACGTCACGGACTCAAACGCATGAATTGATTAATCTATATAAATAAGAGCGAAAATGAATGTATGTATGTATGTGTGTATGTTTGTGTGTCTGCTAAAGACTTTCGACAGACACAACAAAAATTCACAAACTCGGAATGATATTGAAGCCCCATCCTTCCCTCAAAAAATATCGAAAATTATCCTAAAACGTTCATTTTTTCACCCCGAAATCGAAAATTTTCGACAGGGGGGGGTCAACAAAAACGGCCCTCTCAACCGGTTCTACGCATGTGTCAGATGACGTCATGACCTGATTTACGTTAAATAGTTGAAAAACTGAACAAGTATCATGTACGTCGCGTTAGGTCAGTTGATTAACGCATTGGTTCATTACCTAAAAGTTTTCGGTTCGAATCGTGGTGTGAGATGTCTTTTTAATTTTTCGATTTTTTTTTAATTTAAATATTGAACCAGTGTTATTTAAGCCATTTTCCAAGTAACGTTCGTTTTTCTGTTTTTTTTACTTCGCTTATCCACCACACACCACACACACCCGGGTACCCTCCGATTTTTTTTTATTTTAATATCGAAACAGGCTTATTTAAGCCATTTTTCACGAGTTCGTTACTGTTTTCATCGTTCGTTTGCCTTACGTTAGTTTCTTTTGTTGTTTTTCCCCCGCTTACGTGTAACGTTGTTTTCTTTTTTTACGTCGCTTATAATAAACAAACCTGGTAATTGACGTCGTCGTCGTCGTCGTCGACCCGCTCGACGACTTCCGAGCGCTCACCTGCCAATTTCGTTCTTACTTAAATAAATTCAAACATCTTTTACTTACTCATTCGGGCTGGCCGATTTTATTTTCAAACTTTGCCTCAGGGCTTCGGGTACAATCCTACCCCCAGCCGGGTTCTTTATTTATTTAACACCACACACACACCTACAAACACCCGGGCAACGCCGTGTACCCCGCTAGTATACAAATAAAAGAACGAGGTGGAGGAGAGAATTACATGGAAATATTAGACGAAGGAAGAGATCAAAAATAAACTGGCCGGCTGCAGTTTGCCGGGTACTTTCAGCGTGAAAGAGTACACCCCCTTCTCCCTTCGAAAATTGTTATTTATATAGAGGGTCGTCGCGCAAGAATGTTTTTATTTTTTATCTGTATTCTAGAGCTTTGGAATTACATATAGTAGATGATTTGGTAAAATAAATGAAAAAAAATATAACGTTACTATAACCAAGAAGAGGTGTGTCGAAGTTTTTGTATTCCTCTGTGACAGTTTCTACACACAACGTGTTGGCATTTTAGAAACATAGAGACGGCAGCATTACAGAAGTTTCTTTGAAAAATACATATTTTTCTCTCTCTGAAATATGAAATACATACTTTCAACTTAAAATTTATGAAAACAAATTGTTAATACATTGTGTAATGCATATCCCATTTACTACATGTAACAAATGGATATTTTGGAGAAACACGAGCATTAATTCACTGCTATTTATTTACTATAGTTTTATATGCCGAATTATTTATGCTTATTTTTTCATTCGGCATAATTTCGATGCATATATGATAGAAAAATATTAGCACACGGATATATATATATATATATATATATATATATATATACAGCTTCATATTGAAAAAGTATTCAAATTTTCTATAAACATTTAAGAAAGTTATATATATAATTTCAATTATTCGATAGAAGTTTTAACGTGCACAATATTTGATCCATATGTATTGAATTCATTTTATTGGTCATCAGAAGCTCATTAATGTCTACCTTTCCGGTTTATGCAATCGGGAAATCGGCCGTAGATTAATATATTTTTATAACTTACTATATATATATATATATATATATATATATATATATATATATATATATATATATATATTTATTCATGTATTGTAATATATTGATGTTTGAGTTGTTCAAAATGAATAATGGATGCGAGGGTGTGAGGGAGCCGTCGATAACAAGAGCAAAAAATATATTTTTTATTATTTATTCGAGGGTAATAATATATATATATATATATATATATATATATATATTTACATAGATAGATATTAATGTCAATATATTTATATACGCATATGTGGGTATATTTATATATATATATATGCATGTATATAATATTTATATATATATAATTATTTTCATAAAACATTAATTTTGAAACCTGATATATATTCTTTTTATAGAATATGATTATGTATTCAGTTATTGAAAATATGTAAATATAGTTTTGTATTAAAAAAAATTTAAAGATTTTGTCTTGTCGCCGAACGAGTTTTGCTTTTTATTGCAACCATAATATAAAATACAAATGTGTAGCTGTACTCATCTCTTTGTGTACGAGTTTTTTTTAAATTTAGAAGTTAGATTCCACTTATTTTTGATGATTTCACTTATTTTTGTTGTGGGGTTATAATTATTAGGATAATTTAAATATTTCTTACGGTCTAGTTTGTATCTCGTATATAAGTCCGTGAAATTCATTTGACATTCTTTATATGCAATATGTTAGCCTTCATCATATGGAAACAATGATTTTCTTCAGGCTAATTTGTTTCTTTTTTCAAAGTGTTTATATGAGTTTTGCTCAGAATAGGGCGGCCCTTTCCATTCATGATATCAACACGGAATTTCAGATATTTTATTTCATCTAAATCAGTTTTAAAAAATAAAACAAATTACAACATTTACACATATTTATATTTTCACTTTTTTACTTGCCCCTTCTATTTCTCAACTTTCTTAGTGTTTTTTATACATTTTTCTAAGTGAAATATATTTTATAACTCTTTCTATATATCTTCTCCTATTTTGTATAAATCTAGCCTTTTGTCATGTACGCTTACGCGAATATTTTTCTAGAAAGCATATGCCATTGTCGCAGCATATTTATCTTCTCTATAAATAATTATTCTCTTTTGCCTATCTTCATCAAGAAGGCAACCATCTTGATCGAAGGAACGAAGTTTATTTTAGATTTTTATTTTGTTGCTAGTTTATATAATTCATGAGTGTCACTTCCATTATCCTTTTAGCGGTTGTATACATTCTCCTGAAAAAGGCATGTGACAGCTGAAACAATAATTCGAAAATATGTATTTATATATTTATACGCTCAACTCTATTACTGGCGTAATGCAGTTATATTAATAAATACACATACTTCCTCTCCATATGTAAACGAAAACTAAAGAAAAATGATTCCTTGTTAAATACAAGCCACATATCATCTATCATATGTCTTGATGAATAATCCGGTGATGAAAATTACATTTGTTTCCTTTCAATAAAGCTAATATACTGATTTAATGCAATGAACTATGTAATATAAATCGTGCGTTATATTATTTAATTCATATTTCCATGGATATTTCTAGTACTAAAGTATGCTATTGTAAATAAAGGCTTATGTAGTATAAGGTGTACAAAATTTATATGTGGCAGAGAAGTGAGTTCTTTTTAAACTCAAGCCGAGACGTCTTTCGTCATCCTATTAAGGGGTTAACGATGGCATATTCATTTTTAAAAAGAATATATAGGGGAAGAAATTAAAATATGGTCAAAATGAGAAAATTACCATAAAATACATATGCACAGGGAGGAAGTAAGGGGTGAAGCACGAGAAAAAAGAGATTATACGTATATGTATTAAAATTAAAGGGAAAAATCGTAAAATAACACGAATGAAGAATGATAAATCTCGCAAATAAATATTTAAGAAAGAGAAAAAACGGGGGGCATGTGTATATCTCCGAAACCAAATAAAACAAGCGAGGAAGTAGGAAATGTATAAATATATGCATGTGTAGATATACATATCTACCGGTAGTATCTTTCTACAAATTACTTAAAAGGTCCAATAAATTAATAAACACATTTTCCTGCAGATAGAGGGCTTGAGTCGTGCAATGGAGACAAAGTCGCGAGTTTTCAGATGACTACTCGATTGGACCTGAAATAAAATTGAACAAATCGTCCTTATATGACAACTCACATTCTAGATTCTCACATAAATATTGCCCAATCGAAGAATCTTAATTATTGTCGGAAGGGTTGTGGAAAATTTTATTTTTATTTTTATTACAAAAACCTGAATTTACATTGTCCGATTCTTGTTTCAAAATGACGGTTCGTTCTCCCTTCGTAGAAAGAATCACGCTGACATTATAATGTATATGTATTTCTTAGGTTAGTACGAAGCAAACAGTATTTCTAAGGACATATATGCATGTTTTCTATTGAAAATCACACGAGATAGAACAAAGGAAAACACATTTGTTTATAGTCTGTTTAAGTTGGTTGATGAGAAGGACACATTGTTGTCCAACCCAAGGAACATTAAGATATACATGACACTTGGAAAGGGCCAAAGGTTAGACTGCTGATCAAACACACCTTTTTAAGGATATATTTTAAACTCTTCCAACTTAAGGTTATCAATACTACAATAAAACAGCTTATCGAATCAAAAAGCTACAGTCCAAAAGTTTATGTCTTAAATTTACATTCTTCTTATTAAATTAGGTTTTAACATGTGATATAAACGTGATCAGAGACAAAAAATCTATTAAATTGTACAAAACGTGTATGAAAAGTGTATGAAAACACGCAACAATCAAGCTTAATAATAAGTTCTACCTCCACTGCTTTTGATGACTTCCAAAATTCTTTTTGGCATGCTAGAAATAAGGGTGTTCGTTAAGGTGCGGGGGATCCTACTACAGTTTCTGAAGATGGGTTCACGAAGTTGATTTTTTTTTATTAATATTGTTTGCCATTTCGATAAACCTCTCTTGTCATCCATCCCCAAACATTTTCAATTGAGTGCAAGTCCGGTGAGCATGCAGAATGTCCCAAGAGATGGACTCCATTGTCTTGTAGAAAGTTCGAGGTCCGCCTTGCAGTGTGGATTACAGCATTATCCTTTTGGACTAACCATCCGTCCCCACACAAACGTTGACTTTTGTAACATGCTAACATAACTAGCTGCTGTCTTAGGACACTGCACCACCTGGAGCTCCATCGTTCCCCAGATAAAAAGGCCCCCCATACCATTACGGACCCTCCACCAACCTGACATGTTGAAAAATTTCAAGTAGAATGTTTTTGTCATGCCAATATCGCTGTAAGCCATCAGGACCATCTAAATTGAATTCGTTCTCATAAGAAAACAGGATGTTCTTCCACTTCTCAATGTTGCAGGTTTAGTATTCACGACAAAATCTTAAGCGGTTACCTTGGTTACGTGAAAGCAATCGAGGAATTTGTGTACGTTTTATAATTCCCATGCCTTCTTGTTGTTGTCTAATGTTTATTAGACTGCAATCAGCATCTGTAACCGCCTTAATTTGAATAGAAGAATGTCATCTCTCATTCATAAAAACCCGTCTGATTCTCCTACTTAAGGCAGGAGAAAGTCTTCGGGCCTTACAAAAGATATTGCTTTTCCATAATTCTCAGCGTTCTTTAGAATGTTGCAAATAACAGTCTTACTGCGATTTACCTTAGCTGTTATACTCGCTGTGACAAACCATACTTATGGAATCCTAGAATTCGATAGCTTTATGAATGGTAATACCTTTACAATGATTATTAATCTCTAACTAAATTAAATGCATTAGAATTACCATAATGTATACCCTTAGTCGCATAATTTTGATCACGTGTAAGAAGCCTAATTTAATAAAAATTCAAATTTGTAAATAAAAGTTTTGGAATGTACCTTTTTGTTTCCATAACCTTTTAGATTGTAGTATGAGTAGCTTTAAGTCGGAAAAGATTTAAATCGATCCTTAAAAAAGGTTCTTTTTAAAGATTTTTAAATGGTCTTTAATTTTTGATCAGCAGTGAATATATTAAATATTTTTTTACACAGTGATCATCACTTATCAAGGCTCGGAAGCCACTCAGGGATAAGGGTTATTGCAAGTACATTACGTTAGTGTGGAGATTTGATGAAGTGTTCACTTAAGGGGGCGGTTCATTAGGAATTTGCTAACGTTGGACTTGAAGACATCCAAGTTGATTTTGAATGTAATACATTAATCTTCGTAACCGTTATCGACCAGGATTTCTAAATTTTTTCTAATTTCAGTATCTAGCCAACAAGAAGAACACATAGTCCAGGCCTTATGATCTAATGTATAAATTAACGTCAACTTCGGTTGTTTTTTTTTGGTGTAAAATAACACCATTTGTATATATACCTGTAAAGGAATGTTGTCTATATATAGAGGTAAGAAAATCACCTCTGAGGCTTTAGATTATTACGTCGAGGAACGGCAGAGAGCTTTTTCTTTTTAATCAAAAGAAAAAGACTTATATAAGGAATAACACTTCGAAGAATTCTTAAGCCATCTCATGAGAAGGACAAGCAGCAAATGTATAATCCACAAAACCAAATAAACAAAAGCAGGAGTGTTATGTTTTAATTTAAAAAAAAACTCAACAAAATGTTGGCAAGGATAGGGCCTAAGGTGCTGACCATGGAAACCCCATCAGTTTGTTGGTACATAATGTTGTCGAAACTAACCCCAACGGACTTTGTGCAGAGAAAAATGAGTTCAATAAAATATTTCTCCAGTAAAGTAGAAGGAACAAGTTCTCTACAATAAAGTACATTGCAGCAAATAGTAATGGTCTCCTCGAGAGGCACGTTAGTAAATAATCTGGAAATATCAAACGAGCAACAGAAGGAAATATTTTGATTGCGTTGGTATGTGTAATGATTTTGGAAAAAGTAAAAAAAAAAAACAACAAAAAACCAGAGACACAATAAGTAGTATAGAGTGTACGGACAGGTAACACCAACTCAGTGAGCCATTGCTTGAGGGCATTTTGAGTGGACTCAAACATTGATGAAACGGGTCTACAGGGTACATTATCTTTTTAAATTTTACGGGAGCATAAAGTCGAGGTTTCATGGATTCAATGGGTCGTATTATGTGATAAATATCCTTGGAGGATTAATTCTTTTCAAATAAGATGTGCAAGCGTTTTTTTGCAATTTGTTTTTAATATTTAAAGTATTATCACACGAGTTGACCGGGCGAGTGTGAGAAATTTAGTAGTGTCATCTAAAATATTTAACAATTTATTAATATATTCAGTACGGTTAGGAACGCCTACTCCGGTACCTTCATAAGCTCTGGAAAGACAGATATCTATATTTTCCTTTAAATTAAATACAGTAGAATGGGATATTTCTAGAAAAAGTCCTTCGGGTGAATCGACGAATTGCTATAAGAATGTACAATGCTAGACACATTAGCTTCCATAGCTGAAAAAATATATAAGGAAGGAGGGTTATAATGTTTTAACTGAGAAAACAAGATTTCATATGCAGCGAGAACTAACATATCACTGATGTATTTAGGAGGACAACAATATTTACACCTTTAAAGCCACCATTTTCTCAACATTAAACAGGTCCAAGCTTGAGAAATTTAAAATGGTTTCTTCAAGGTTCGAGTTGTCTGAGCCAGGTCTATTCTTAAGTAGTAACGAGAAATGTTAGTAAGATTTCCGAGTAGATGGTTTCGTATTAACTTCGTCCTGATAATTGAGAAGACGAGAAAAACGGAAGGACAGAAATTATAGGCAGAGTATCATAAGCGATGGCAACAAGACAAAAGGTAGTCAAGTTGACGTGGAAATCTTTGTAATTCCTCCGTAATCAAAGCAAACTCAATAAGAAAACAGGGTGATACTTTGGCGAGATATATTTAGAAATATATCGAGAGGCGGCATTATGTTCCAAACAGAATTTAAGAAAAGGAATAAATGTTTATGTCGTAAAATTTTCTTGATGATATATATATATATATATATATATATATATATATATATATATATATATATATATATATATATATATATAATATGTGTCAATCGCTTTATTGCAAATAAAGAAAATATCAATATTTCACTATATGTACGTCACAACAAAATGAAAATTTTATCATATAACGACTCCTTTATTTCCAAACATTTTATTCAGAGTCATGCAATATTCACGAAGTTATGCCATTTTATTCTTTCCCGAATAATTTCCACTGTCCATCTCTTTATTGCAGGTCCCTTTAAAACGTTGTTTAAGGGCAAAAATATAATGTATTTTTTGCGAACTTTAATTTTATTATATTCTTCTGTCAAAGAATAATAAACCAAACGATATCCTAAGTATGAGTCTCATATAAATTTAGTATTTATCGAGATATCCGCCATTTTTTAATAACTTAAAACAACATTTTGCCACCGCCCCCGAGGAAGTCAATTGTTTGATTTTAAAAGGGGTTATGGCTCTAGCAACATCAACTATGTTTCTCCACAACACATCCTTTGAAGTACATTGCTCTCCTCCCTTATAAACTTCTCGGAAAACACGGGGGTCAGGTCATGAGAGTTTCCTACACGAATTCCACAGATTTAAGGAAGTTGCAGTCGCCCGAAGCAGAATGAGATGGAACATTGTCCTGTATAAAAATCATTTTAAACTGATATGCCAATGGTATGCACTTGTCGACAAATGATTCTCTAAAAAGGCCGTGTACGACATTTTTGGTATGCTTTACGCCCTCTGGCGCTCTGAATGGTCTGACTAACTTATCCCCAATTATTTTCGGATAAATTATGATACCTCCACCTATGTTTTAGCAATTAACTCTGTAATGGGTCAGAGTTCCGTTCGGGTTTTAAACATTGGTTCACCTATCCGGACCGTCAAGTGTAGCATGGGTTGGCTACCATTAAATAAATCATTATCCTCAATGTTTAGTTCTCTTTGACTAAGCATGTTATCATTATTCCCTTTGTCTGGCGGATGTTTGTTGGGGAATTGATTAATGTTTGAAACGTTTATCTATGAGAAAGTAAGAAGCTAATTTAATTCTCTGGAAAAAAAACCGGGAATACGGAATGTCTACTATTATAGTAGTGGCGATGTAGTGCTTGCTGCCCGTCACCTTGTAATGTGGGATGAGATTTCGAACAATATTGTTGCATTACGATTAAGTTTATTCTAAGATATTGCTTGTCTAGATATAATTAATCATATTTAATTTAATAATACATGATGAAGCTGTAATGGCAAATATTATAAGTGTATGGAAAGAAGTTTATTCATATTCTTGATGATTTATTTCTTAAAATAATTTTGAAAATATTTAAAATATATATATATATATATATATTATATTTATTGCCGTTTCTAAATATAATTTGTACATGACGAATTGTATAAGGAATTTAGTCCACTATAAGGCAGCCAAGCAAGACCGTCGGCGCATAACGGAAATACCATTGAAGTGCTCTCAGTTTTTGTTTTGTTTTGGGCGTTTTACATAATTGCTCAATGCGTCAACACGAAAGGAATTTCAAAACACACATAAAGCACTATATGTATCAATTACCGACCTAACATCCTGCAAGAGAGCATCTTTGCAAAATTTTCGCGATGTTTAAGACCATGGCAAGTTTATCGAGGTCGTAAGGATTTCTTTAAAAATCCTTTCTCCCGACAGAAGTAACGAATCTTTTAAAGTTAAAACAGGCGTGGACCAGTGATGCGACATTGCCCCCGTGCTGTTATTTATGCTTATAACAGTCACAGTCGAAAACAACGTCCCTCATGACACGACATATACGACAAGTCAATCGATCGAGTTTTCTACTCTCTCATGTTTGAGGTTAAAAAAGAAATATCAGTTACATTCCTGATGGAATTCCAGTATTTCAATTATAATGGCGTTGCGCCAATCTTGGAAGAAGACTTGCAGCAGATTTTGAAAGCCTACAACGACCGTTATATTAATTTACAAAGAAATCACATCATGTACTAACAAGTCTGGAGAGAGGGCGGAGGATTGGGGACTAAATACTAGAGAACGTGAACCAATTTCTCTCAAAAAAACTACCATCTAACGCTGAAATTCACGACGAAGTTCAATATCGATTAAAGTGCGCTCGAGACGCTATGGCCGTTTTTGAACACGTCTGTCTCAGAAGAGATATATCGGTATAAAATTACAAAAGCAGTTCGATAGAGTTAAAAAACACACAATTCACAAATATTTCTTATTCATTGTTATGCACTAATACATAATTTTCTCACGTTCTGCATAATATGCGTATGCATGTAAATATTAAAATGTGGGTAGTATGGCGTAAATTTTTAATTCAAGGTGTTTCGCCTCATTTACCAAAAACATTATGTCGTAAAGTTATTTTGAAAATATAATTAAAACCTGAAAACAGTATATAATACTTTATTGGATGATAAAAGTCATGTTTTATTCAAAGTAAAATGATAATATAAAGTATTAATTTTAATATAAATGTCAATATAAATACTGCAAATTTAATGTAATCGACAAAATAACTAATAATTAAATTAAAACATTAACGTAAATCGGAGATTTTAACTAAATTAAAATTTTAATATAGCAAAATAAACGTATGGAATTGCTACGACTTGCATTTATGAAAAATTATTCAATTCTTGGAAAATTCTGATGTTCAAAAAGGGTAAAAAAGTTATAAAAATGATATTCTTAAATCCAATTATACTAAGAGAAATCTGATAAATAAAATTTGTTAAATATTACGTAAGTGATCTAGTGAAAATCTTCAGAATTAGTATGGGTTTTAATAATATTTTCAACTTATACACATTTTAAAGATTTAAATGTTTAATCTAGCCACAATTTATCAATCTTTATCTACCCATCTATCCCATTTAGAAAAGTAATTATGTGTGTATGCGTGTTTGTATGTCTGTCTGTTGCTGTTGATTCGAATTATTTTATCTGTAATAAAAGGCCAAAAACGATGCTAGGTGGCCTAAATGATAATATTTTCGTATGCTTTTTTATAGGTCTTTACCCGGTTAAAATTTGTTTTAAGGAGAGAAAATCGATAAAAACAATATAAAATGTCCATCATAAATCCACTTCAAATGTACGTTAATATAATTTTATTATTTTTATTTTTTATTACATAACTGAGATTGTGTAAGCTGCGAGAGCATAAAGGTTGCTTTCAATTACGGGATTGATGCTAGAAAAATCATATATAGTTTTAATTTTTTTCAAATTATTTTTTTATTTAGCCTTTATATGTACAATAATATGAAGTGGAAATACATGCGCGTTTTTTTGGCTAAATCCTAGTGTAAGTTATTTTTTTGTAGAGACTATTGAGCCAATAACTCTGAATAATCCACGTGATTTTATTAGTAATAAACAAGTATTCGTATGTTTAATTTATTTCCAAAAAGTAGTAAAAGATAACTCGTTTCGTGACGTTTACTCAAATTTCAAAATATTAACAAAAAGTACGACTTTATTTGCAACGCAACTTAAATTTAAATCTAAATCTAGTCATGCAAATTATTGACAGTAAGTAAAATAAGAAAATCATATGTCACATGGTTTTATCAGTTTCTTCAAAATTCCAATAAATTTAGTTTTGTGTGTATAACACATACACACACACGCACGTACGTACACACTCACACACATACGCATATATATATATATATATGTATATATATATATATATATATATATATATATATATATATATATATATATATATATATATATAGTTTTATAGAAATATCAACTTAACATGTTGTCGGAGGAGATTACAAAAAGCCTGACATTGCTAAAGAGTCTCCATCTTGTACAGCCAATTTTTAAGATCGAATACATTTGACACTCCAACGATAAACAATGTTGTATTGGTAATTCGACTGGAAAGTTTAAATTTACTCCAATTTGAATTGATTAAACTAATGCAAAAGAAGGTCGAAACATTTATTTTGATCTAACATCCACAGCGAGATTTTAATTAAAAAAACCTGCTGATGTCCTACAAATACAAACTTAATATATTAGCCTAGTAAACGAAAGTATATACTTATATAAATCGTTTTCTTATGCATATATATATATGTGTGTGTGTGTGTGTGTGTTTTATGTGTGCGTGCGTGTGTGTATACAATATATATGTATATATATATATATAGATAGAGAGAGAGAGAGAGAAATATATATATGTATAGAAATATATTTCTGTAGACATATATTTTCATATAATATATACCAATCCTTATTTAAGAAGTTCAATGTAATTACAGAGAAATATAGAAAATATATGACAAAGACTATATTAAAAAAATCCATGATGTTGACCATCTTATAATTTATTCCTTCAATTCAGTTGATTTTTACAATTCTTGACAGCTTCTTTTTGGTAGCAGAAAATCAATCACTTAATTATTTTATCAATCAGTGATTCTATTACGCCCTTATCTCATCGTAAGAAATAGCAACAGTCAATCTATCAAAAGGAAATGAAATGTAATTTGATATTAGTAAAATCCGAAAATTGGAGGAAAAGCTGCATATACCTTTAATATGTTTCCATTACGCCATTTTGAATGTATGCAACTCATAAAGAATTGTAAAAGTCAACTGAATTAAAGGAATAAATTATAAGATGGGCAACACCATAAATTTAGGAATATAGCTTTTTGTCATATAGTCTCTCTCTGTCTGTCTATCTCTCTATATAAATATATATATATATATTTATTTATTTATTAATTTAAAAACAGTAATCTACGTACACGCGTATTTCGAGGTAATTACCTATCGTCAGCGTGGTTCAACTGTTTCTAGGGATCGAACGCCAGACTATGTTTACCACAGTTCGGTGCCTTAACCGTTAGGCAACGAACCCTAGATGACTTTACTGTTTATTTTTATCGCTTATAAATTTAGATTTGTTATTGTTATTTTTTTCAAGCGATAAACATGGTCTGACGTTCGGTCACTAGAAATAGGGTAACTACGCTGACGAGAGGTAATTACCTCGAAACACGCGTGTACGTAGATTACTGTTTTAAAAATAATAACTGAATAAAATGTTATATACGTGCAAACAAATTAAAGGGCGACTTTTTAAGTAAATAGAAAAGAAAAATGAGCTTCGAGGCCGAGCCATATTAACCGTATTTATCGCTTGAAAAAAAGCAACAATAACATATATATATATATATATATATATATATATATATATATATATATATATATATATATATATATATATATATATAGTTAGTTGATGAATTTTCCACCGTGTATTAAAGTCGTCTTCTCGGATAAAGTGTTGTCCTCCTAAATACAGTACTAGACATTCTCACGTCAAATATAGATGGGTATATATATATATATATATATATATATATATATATATATATATATATATATATATATATTCATTTTATGATTTTTTTTACGCGCTGGGTCATCCTGAAATTTGAGTCGATTTATTGAGAAATAATACATAAGCAAACGGAAATGTCTGGGACAGTTGATTGCCTGTCAGAATTGTCTTCTGTAGAACAATTAATGGCACATATAATATTTAAATCGCATATTCTGGCGTTTCGCTTCAACTTCTATATCGCTAAATAAAGTATATATGTAAGGTGATATATTTATACAGACGTGGTTCTCTGTGTAAATATGAAACCAAATATCATGAACTTTTAACACGGCTCATAGCCCTAAAACTTTGTAATTTAGATATTATCTAAATACATACAGAAAAACTTATATTTGCAATAAAAATTCTAGGATTTTGCATAGAATTTTAAAGAATGTATGAGACATCAAGAAAATATTACTGAAGGTTCACTTCCTTTAGATTATTATTATTAAGAGTTTTGTTTGCACTGGTGTACTTTAATTAGTGTTTAAGCTATCATACTACATGATATAAGAATAAGAGTGTGTAGTTGATTTGTCTTCAATTTATGTTGGCGGTCTTTGCTCAGCTTATATGCACTCTGGTTTTTATTGTATTGTTGTTTTTTTTCAGATGCGGAGGCTGATTAGTAAAAAACATCGATTGCACCACTGAAAAGTTTCTTTTTTGATCTTAATGTTTAGAATTCATACATTTCCATAAGTGTATTGAATGTCATAGTTGTCTGCAACATTTTAGATATATAACCACGGTTTAATCAATTAATGGACGTAGTCGCCATGTGTGGGACGTCTTATTGGTAATGAATCCTAGCCATATTTATATGCTTCTGCCTTTTCTTACAGTTCTCAAGGAAAGACTTATTAATCAGCAACTCGCCCTTCAGGCTTAAACCTTTCCTCACGCAGCCAGCTTGGTTTAAGGTGTTGAAAGATGATGTCTGCAACCAAATCAGTGAAATGATTGCGGAGTATAGATAGGCCACATATTTGTTAGGCGTCGTGTTACTTGTAGATATTGGCGCTCTATTATTTTTTACCAACTGTGCTGGTTTGGGATCTTCTCCATCAGTAGTATAGTAAATCAACTGCTATAATAATTATGAAGTGGTGTTAGTAGCTTAGGCAAAAATTAGTAGGTTATTTCAGTCAGTATATTTGAAATTCTGAAACACATTCAGCTGTTGTTTAATCTATGTTATCCGATAACTATTGTACTAACATTTTACGTTTGGACCTCTTCCCTGCAGGTACTCTGATTTTTAAAAGATGTATTTAATGTTTCCCTTGCTTTTCGAGCAGTGTTTATTAAGATTCGGCATATAATCCTGCATTTTACTTAAATTGTTTGTTTACAGTTTTAATCCCATTTTTGCGATCCTTATTTTATTTTGGCAAAGTTATGGGATTAATATTTAAGGATTACGCGCTACGTAATTCTGTGTCCTTACCTATTTACTATTTTCCCGCCAGTCTGAAGATGCTACTCTGCAATCGTTCATGGCGACAAGGCTTAGTTCAAGAATTTTTCTGCCAAGGCACGGCTGATTTTAGAAATTCCATTTCCAATGTTGTGCTTTGAAGGTAATGACTCCAGTTGTTTTTGCTTTTACAAATTTGTGTACTGCTTCTCTAATAATCTATATCAGTTTATGTCCGTTAGGAATGTGTTGTATAGTATAATATCATGGAGACAGACATTAACATTTTCATTGCATCCCTGGCAGCTTTTGTAGATCGGACTTTTGATCGCTTTCATAGTTTCAGGCTTCCTTCTTGCCCAATTCTCTTGACCTTGCCATTGTATTCCATCTTTCTAGCTCAAGGACCAACTTCTCATTATCCGATCCTGAAATAGAGGTAGAGGTGATGGTTGTATTTTTATTGCTTGAAGTGGCGAGAAAAATAAATATTAATAAAGGGGCTGTTCTGTGATATTTTCCCCTGTTATTGGTGAAAGACATGTAGGGTAGTCACCCAACAAAGAGTGTTTAGGATTAATGTGGGATTAATTGCGATGTCATGTGGCATCGCCACGTTAAATGGACTAACACGTAAGTCGTGGTGTTGTTCTTCTCGTTTTCTTGAGGTGGTGCATTGGTTACTAATGGAACTTGTGATCGGGTTTTCCAACGGACAGGGTTTAGGTTTAATGCGAACAGAAACTATTTTTATGTACATCTTAGTCTTAGTAAAATCTTTCAAACTATTGTGTCGCTGACATGTTATTTTCTTATGGGAAACATTTCTTACCTGAACGAAGTCGAAAATATTCCCGTCCAGTGCTCAGTTGATTTTTGGCACGTTTTATTCTTGCATATTCTAAAGAATACTACAGTGTACATCTTTACATTTGAGATGTGAACTCTTGCTATATTGTATAGTTAATTTATCTCTGATGGGATGGTAGTTACTTTTTGCCTTCTTCTGTGATAGATATTTCCACCCAGGAAACCAGTAACCATACTCCAGCAATCGTTATACCCCACCTTTTTTAAAATTTATCGGTCTGAGTTTTATTTACTGACTTGCTTCATTTTTATTTAATTTAACGTAGTGTTAGCTAAATAGCAGTAACTTTTCTCAACAACATTACATCCCAAGATTTTTAACCGGCTTTTTCTTTTCTTTATTTTCTTTCTTTTTTTTTGCTGTTAAGACTATTAATATGGGTTTCGGACCACTGTTATCAAAGTCTGATGCTTACCATGGTTGACCATTCTCATAGCTGGAGCAACATTTCCATGGACAGAAAGTTTCTACCATTGTTGCCTCTTCCTGTTCGGTGAATAAACGGATTGTAGGGAAGTTGTTTTCTTGCTGCTGTCCAGCCAATAATCGTTTTAATTTTAGTTCGTATTTTCTCATTGTCGTGACATTTGCTCTTACTTACATTTTTGATACAACAACACAAAAGCTTCATCTGTGTCTGCATGTACGAATACATTGACGGTAATTTGTTTGCAAAAAGAGTATTGTTTTTCATAAAAAATATTTTCTGCCTATAATGTTATTAAAGTAAATATCTCTGATCGAGATCCGGATTTTAAACGTAAACCACGACACATTTCATTCAATTATCGCATTAAGTATAAGAGGAAGGGTAAATCATCAGGATAAAAAATACTGTGATGGAAAACAAATACATATCTGCATATATAGACATTATATTGTGTGTTAATTTCTTTTGTTCTTAGATGGTTCTTAAAATATTTCAAGAAAATGGAGAAAATAAAATTCTAAAAAGGATTCAATCGATTATGATGGACTTATTTTTAAATGTAATCTAACTTTGCAAGTATGTCGAATAAATGGGTGCCACTTGTTCTATAAGACTAAGATTGCATATTTTACAAGTGTTCAGGCTTGAACAATAATTCAAACACAATAAAACATCGACTTTAAGACGTGTGTTGATTTAATTACTGTAAATTAGCAATTATACTTTATAAATAATTGTTTTTCGTGGAGTTCGCAACTTTTGAAAATATCATAGGAAAACCAAAAGAGGAAAAATATTTACATACGCTTTCAGGCATTTGCTCTTGGATGTTGTTATATTTTTAATGTAAAATTTATTTTTGTACGATTTAGCTAATTAGGAAATACGTCTGGATAAAAAACAAACCAACAGAAACACATAAAAGAAATGTATTAAATTTGAGATGTCGTTTGTTAATCGTTTTGACAATGTGCAAACAACCAATTAAACATTTCTTCTTTAGTTTATTTCGTAATATTGGGACATCTTGTACATTTTTTGAAAAATCACTATACATATTATATTAGGTTTGCGACACCTGGTATTAAGTGATGCTGGTACTTTGCAAACTAATAGAATAAAATATTTGTTTTAGTTATATTTCAAAAACAATAAATGTTGTCATATACTTCAGAAAAAGAATAAAAAAGAAGACGACACAGTCTTTGCAATCATAAATGCTTTGTTATTTGCTTATGTACTATAACTTTGTGAAAAAATCAGAACAATGCACACGTTCGCTTCGTAATTTGTTTTTTGATGTGTCTATAATTTCCCATGAAGATCGAATAAAATAGGTTTAGTTTTTAAATCAGCGTATGGTTTTATGCAATTCCCCCGCAAATAAACAACATACAAATAAATCAGTTTAAATATGTATTACTCAATTTATTTTGCTAAATTTTGACTGTAGTTCTACAATATTTCAGAAAAAATGCACAACGATTATACCGAGATTCGATGCTTATTTTAAGCTAGATTAATTAGTGTTTCCTATTTAAAAAAAGCGTGCGCATCAACTGTATGGGATGTATTTTCTATCAGACTGTTATAAAGTATAAAACAAAGAAACATATGTAAAGACATTGACTTTGGAAATTTCGTATTTACATTATTTGTTGACATTAAAAAACTGAAAAAGAATATATAAAAATATTAAGATATTAAGTTCAATGCAACAGTAGTTACCAATTAATATCTGATTTCTGGTTGGTTTGAACGAATCCTGGACTTCATTCATTGACACTTACTCTCTTATATCCGACGATCAATGTTCCAGAGCACCAACTTATGAACATTTTCCTTAGAATACTAAGCAATATAAACCAAATGAATATTTTACGGCGATGGTCTAGAAGATAATCACCATCAATTATGTTGTTCTTATAAGTACTTGTAAGTACTTTATCGCCATCGAATCAATAATAATAATTCAAACCAACGGCAATTAAACCTACGAACATATTAAATGTTTATCTTCTTGCCAACTGATTTATAAGCATAGCGTCTGCTTCATCTTGAACAACTGCTTCTGTATAACGGAAGTCTATTCTTCCGTAGTACGCTATGTAAAACATCTAATTATCGACCAAAGACGGCTGAATTGCGCAATTAGGGGCACAGTAACGGCTATTTGCAACATCGATTTAAACGATATTGTAACATTTCACAATCATTTCGTTTAGAGGGACTTCGATTAAAATCGATATTTAATTGTCGGTTTATGTGACCTTCATCTTCTCAAAATCTGGTTAAAACATTTTGCATGAATCATCTGATTTCCTGTCAACATCTTCATGTATGTATTGCCCAGCCTCTGACAGGGATGGTTTTATCGTCCCGTCACAGATGAACGGGTAAGACGTAAGTGTTCGATTATGTAGACAATTATATTCGAATTTATAAGAAAGTCCTGCAGATTACTTCGTCTGGTAGCTTCAAAGCTGTAAATTTATGACACATCATCCGGTGTCAGAAATGCTTCTGCGAAAACTTTACTAATCGTCGTCGAGCTGTCCATGATATTTCAAGTGGTGCCTTTTTAAGTTGGTCAACGAATATTAATAGTACACCATGCCATGTATATTGAGGACAAGCATATTCTCTAGTAACGGCGTTCTCAATGAGGTCATCAGACAGGTTTTAGATATTACTGGATTGCATCATTTTTTTCCAATCGTATTGATCGAGTTGATAAAGAAAAGCAAAGAAAGGAAAATCATCAACATATAGTTGTCTTTCTCAGATATTTGGTTTCATTCAGTCGTAACGCAGACGAGCGCGGCTATAGTATCGTCACGCACAACATTCTCAACCGGCGTTTTCTTCTTATAATGTGCCACACAAGGGGCAATAATTACGTGACCTAGCTTTACGATCATCTCTATATTGCTACCCATTTGTCGGAACGTTTTGAGGACATACTCGGCCTGCTAAACTAAAGAAGAGTAGGACATCCGATGGCATTTCTGCATATTAGTTTTTAAAGCAGCTATTTTAAAATTAAATCTTTCAAAAAATAATGTTGATAGAGACTACATAACGACACAAGAATTTATCATATTTATTTGTTACTCATCACTTAAAAAAGAACATCTTCAACTACTGTTGTACTAAAAGGATGGACGCCTCTAAAAACTAACTGGACGTAACTATTTACTCTCTCTCTCTCTCTCTCTCTCTCTCTCTCTCTCTCTCGGAGCATTCGATTAGCAATTCTGCATGTGAAATGAGTTACGAGACACTAGTTACAATGGCGGATCTCGGTGCATTGCACCAGAACGAACACCCACTGGCAAAAATTTACATGAGAAGACGCCACGTTGGTCTATTTAATGATAATGTTGACCCGTCCATTAGGATATTTAAGACTAGCCATTTGCATACAGACGCAGTTTATGTCGGCGTGAAAAGAGGAAACCCAACTGAAAGATACTAAGAGTTTCAAATACATTTATTGCCTGAGCAAAACAAACACATATACACACAGATGTATATATATATATATATATATATATATATATATATATATATAAATGTGAGTGTGTGTGTGGGGGGGTGATGGTGTGTGTATAAAGAGAGAGTGAGAGAGAGAGAACGAGAGGGAGAGAGAATAAATAACACAAATTTATATTCCAAAATTCATGATGTTGACAATCTTATATGTTATTTCATATTCCATTAATATATATATATATATACATATATATATACATGTATATATATATATATGTATATATATATATATATATATATATATATATATTTACGAAATCCTAAACTAATAAAGTTTATACAAAAAGTAAAACAAACAGATAATGCGTAATGATAATTCTTTGTTAGGGGTTATTGCCGCCCAAATTTCAGTGAAGACGAGTGGTTGTTTCAATGAGATTTTAATGGAAAACGACTGTTTCGATTATTCCAAATCATTTTAAAGGCAAGTGAATCGGTGAAAAGTACTGGAAATATTAGAACACTTTTAGCAGTCAGACTGAACATAACATTCCAGCTTGTTGACATAGGAAGATATATGATGATGACGTGTTTGAAACCTTCTAGTAACCTATAATAATGATAATAATAGTAACGCTATCTAAACACACCACATAAAAAAGGATCGACAAGACACAAAAACAGAAAAGGCAGACTCTGTGGACAGAAAGACGAAGAATAAATAACATAATAACTGAATACAGCAAATGAGATGAAACATAATGGAATTGCAGACCAAGTGAGTAAGGTGGTGCACTGGGAATCATGCAAAAAGCTGCACAATAATTGACAGATAATTCAAGCACAAAGCAGCATTAGTAATTGAAAACAAAATATAACAGAATACTATTGGACGTGGATCTATCAAAACATCTAGCCAAGTATATCGGATATAATAATTGTTACCAAGAAGAAAATGTAAGTGTGTAAAGTTATATGTTCCACCAGACCATAAAGTGATAAGTAAGAGGACGCAGAAACAGATCAAATACGCGGAAGAGGCTAGAGAGTTAAAAAAAATAGAAGAGAGAGAAAGTTAATAAAACACCTCTAATAACAGCAGCGCAAAATACCATAGAAAAAAATCTTTAAAATAAGAATGGGAAATATTGGAATCAGAGGAATTGCTGAGAACATACAACGGGCAAAAATAATGTAACGGCTGAAATATTAAAGAACACCATTTAATGCGTAGACTAATGCACATTAGCTGGGTATAAAAACAATGACACATAAGTAAAACACAACGACCCCCCATAGAATAATGAAACCTGATACTATATATGTATGCCCCCCCACCAAAAAAAAGAAAAAACAATTTTAATGTCGGTATAAACTTACGACACGCAAAATAATTTTAAAAAAATGAAGGATGATAAAAAGACCGAGAAGAGAAAACCATAACCAGACTTATACCTGATGAGTGCGAAAAGAGCTACGAGCTTGCGGAGGCTTGTTGCAACCAAAATATCAGTGAAGTCTAATGATCACCAGCAGCGGAAAAGTAATTGTAAACGGCTAGTGTAATAATTCGAACTAATTTGCAAAGTTAATCGAAAGAGTGTTAAGTACAAGAAACTCCAGAGGACGCCACAAATTTCGCCAAAGGGAATTCATTGCTTATAGCTTGTTTGAAATCTTCAAGGCGGACTACTACTACTACTACTACTACTACTACTACTACTACTACTACTTATAATAATAATAATAATAATAATAATAATAATAATAATAATAATAATAATAATAATAATAATAACAATAAAAAATTGGAATGGGGCTTCCTGAAATCCAATAATCTGCCTTTAAATTCAACCTTACTACAAATGTGATGGCACCAGTCTCGATTTGCGCTATCGACCCTGCCTTGTTCCTCTTTGGGGAACTGTTAATCTTTTCTCCCGTTTTTATTTTTCCTCTTGTGCCATTATTTTAATCGTTTTTTTAAACGTTAATAAACTTTATTTTAGTGTCCCCGTAATTTTTGGCACATTCAATAGTTCCCCATCAGAACTCTTTACTTTCGACATAGTATTATTTTTACGCTATCGATTTTCTCCAGATGAAATGATAGCTGAAAGAGCTTTCGAGAGAATTTCGCCTATTATATTTAAAACTTTATTTAAATTCTGTACCTCTAAACATTTATATATATATACATATATATATATATATATATATATAACCACACGTATATATATATATATATATATATGAGTGTGTGTATGTATGTATATAAAGAATTTTTGTACCAATAGTCCCTCAGAAGTGAGAGAGGAAACATATTAGAGACACGGCGAGCAACATAATGGTTACATACCGTTTCAATATTCTTCTTAAAAACGGTTTTTAAATGCAAGTAAAACTTAAAAAAATATATGGTATATTTAAAGATATAAATGCGTTATATTATCATAGATAATCTACTGCACATCTCAGGAACACTGCTATTGTTTCTTACAAGTGTAAATGAGGACACGTTTTATATTTTATATATGATATTTTACTTAACATTTACGAAACGTGCGAGGATCTGAGAAATACACATATACATTGAGTTTTATATATACGGAAAATTATCATAGAGTTAGTTTAATTATGCATATATATTTAACAGCGTAATATTTTGTCAGACTAAAATTGTGAATATAAAACACATAAAACTGTTTTGTTTAATAAAATAAGTACAACCAGACATAATGTATAAAATATATTATTTTAATCGTATTCCTAACTTTACTCTCTTTATGTTGCACCTTGGTGCAACATAAATAACTTCAAAACGTCTATGATTTTAAAAGAATAATTCAAACATTTTTAAAACACAAAAATTATAAATAGTTAATGATGCTTGTATTTCTAAAATACTTGAAAGTTTTAATTAAATTAAAAATTGTAAAAAAAAGTTTACATTAGAAGACTAATATAAACAGATTAATAAAACCTGTACAGTGAATAATTGAAACTACAAGGATCACTGAGGCCGGCAAATCACTCAATTTTAATTGTCTGTTTAAACTCACCCCTAGTTATTGTCGTCTGCTCCAAATAAAATAAATTTATTGCCTAACCAGTGACTAAAAGAATATTAAACGATAACAAAGGGCATTTATCGAATTCAAAATGTTGTTAATAAAATGTGCTGATTTAACTCATTAATTTCATTTTAATGAGATTGTGAATTATTATCAAACATAACATTAAATTAAAGTGGTTATTAATCAAAATGTCCTATGAATTTGACCGGCAAGTTTTATCTGATGGTATTTACTGTTACTGAAGAAAATATGCTCTTCATTAATTTACGTGTTCTTTGTCTTATTTTCTAAATAAATATTTGGTCGTCGATTTATGTGATCCATTGCTTCTTCGTACCTCATGAGTAACGCTAAGCCCAGTAGGAAAAAATATTAACTCTTTTTCCGATGTTTCATAGAAGCACATTTCTTTAGCAATTTTAAATATCACATTATCTTTTTGTGCAATTTGCATATTTTTCTTCTTTTTATTTTATAACATTTATTGGGTTTTTTTTACATTATTAATTAATTATTGTAAAATATTTTTGACTCCGAATGGGGGTATGAGACGAATGGGTTCGCCAATCATTTTTATAACCACCGGCTCTGCTAAACAACCAATGAAAACGTTTCAAAATTATTATAAAAGTTGTCGAATTTTTTATTCAATCAATTCGCCGTTAACTTCGCCACGGACCGCATGTGAATGTTGGCCGCAATCTTGGTTACTGATCTAAACTACGCCGCCATCTTGGTTACTGATCTGAACTACACTGCCATCTTTGTTCAACACAATGTCTCAAAACTTAAAAATTACTATTCATAAAAAAATAGAAACAAAAATCCGTAGACAGACAGGAAATTAATGCGTTTGCGATAACATGTGTTAATCCTATTTGTAGCTGTTTCACTTGACCAGGAGACAAATTACCATTTAGAACAAAAAGAACTGACGTAACCGCATGTAATTATTATATATTACAGCGCTGTTTTTAATCGTTTAAATGATAAGTGACCATTACAACATATCCCTCCGATTTTCAAGCCAGTTTAAAATTATATGACTTACACTATCGGATGATTTGGACAGTAATATTACAGAGAAAACAATGAGCTGTCATTTTACACGCAAATAAAAAAAATTGTAAACTTTATCGAACGAATTGAAATCGATCATTTAGATACATTTATTATATAAAATATATGTGATAATAAATTATTGTTTCTCGCTTCACATGTGAAATTCATTGGTCCCATTCATACTTAAACAAACTATCCACCCAATTTTTGCTATATTTGTAATATGATTATAATACCGCTTATGTAATTCGTATAACGACATTCTAAAAATTAAAGGCAAAAATAGATATTCTTATTTATTTTTCTGTTCAAACTGTGCGCGTAAAAGCATGAACGAGATATTAAAATCTTATTTTATCGTGAAGATTGCAAGCAGGAAATTTGGCGCATAGTTTTTTCAACATAAGTGCATTCACAATATCTAACGTGTTCACAACGGCAAGATAACCCTTACATATTTAAAGAATATCGTCATTGCTCCGAACCGGAGAAACCCCTGCTAGATAAACAAGATTTATCCCTTAAACTGAAGGGGTGCTAATCCTAGTTGAATTTAACCGGCTATTTTTTCAAGTGGAATTATAAGCAGTCCCCGGTCGCATGTATATACTTGTCAAAATTCCTAAATATATTTGAGCCATAACAACAGCCGTTTATGATAAATTCCTAGCCGAGATAGATCATTAGGTTTCACAAAAATTCAGAGTGTAAAAAAGCTTCTACAAGGTCCCAAACTTTTAGCACTTATCCAACGATTGTCTTGTCAGTGTTTTCTCTCCTCGATTTCCCCCTACTCTGTGACTTCCCACGAATATTTGGCGTGATACTTGTAAATGCAAACACTTTTGCCGTTGTTATTGTTTTTGGCGATGTTGTTAGTGTTTGTATTTTAGGTAGTGCTTCTGGTGGTGATGTTAGTATTGTTATAAATTACTATTATATTTACCAATAGTACTGTTTTTACATTTTACATTTTTATATTTGTAGTAGAATTTGGATTGCAGTAAGATTCCCCATTGGCATAGTCCCCCTCGCACCCATCTATGAACCACCTATGCAGTGTTTTCTTTCCCTAATCTTGATATCTATAAACTTATAAGTGTGGTTACATTCGAAGCTAAAACTATAAATTATTATTGTATATTCACTTGAAGTAGTCACACAAGTCATCGTCAGAGATTTATATTTGAGAACAACTTGGGGCGTCTTAGTGACAAGTCGTCCTAGTTTTCTAATACTCACCATATCTTTCGATAACCATTGCAGAGGCAATTGCGTTATCTTAACATCCGCTTACAATTCATTCTCTGGAATTTGGGTGGCATAAACCCTCTTCATGGTATCAATCATCTTTGCACTCATCCAACGGAAGTTTATCTTCTCGATCTTTTCCTCCTCTGTAACCCTTCTCGCTTATTTGGCGTGGCGTCAGTTTATGTTTATACACACACACAGAATTGGGGAGAGGTCGAGGATTTACAATAAAAATATACAGCTCGATTTTTATGATTCCATTTGATACTTCTTTGTACTTTACATCTGTAGCATTTTCTCCATACCCAGTTTATGCTTGTAGGGAATGTTTATTAGTCGTCGCATTCAAGGGTTTCCGTAATATTCCAATGGTTTTCATTACTATTACCCATTGTATCTTCCCAGCAATCTCTCTATTCTCTTTTAAAAGTGTTTTGATATTGTTACGGGTGCTCTTAACTTTTTTGGTGTTATCCTGGTTTTTCTTTTTCCATATGCTTTTCGGCTCTCTGATTAGTTTAGTGTACTTGCTCTGATTCTCGTCCTGACCTTTCACTCTCTGGTCCGTTGAACATCAATATATACAATTGACAGGTTTTTGCTATTGCTAACGAGTATGATATCTGGTTGTTTTGCTTTGATGAATTTATCCGATTGTATATCCATGTCCTATAGACTTTTGCGATTTTTATTCTAAAGTACTGCTGCTGGTTTACGGCTGTACCATTTGTATTCTTGTTCAAGATTCAGTTGTCTGCACAATCATCAGTGTACTGCCTTTCCCACTTGCTTTTGTCTATACTAATATATTTTGGGGGAGAGGGTAATTTGCTGCATTCGCTTATTATGTGGTCTATTGTATCGTCTCCTTGTCTGCAGAATCCGCATTTGCTGTTTTTGTGTCTAGTTGATCCTTGCTTTTATGTGGTACGGTTTAATCGTGTTATCTGATGCGGCTGTAATAAAGGAATCCGTTCCACTGTGAAGATTTCCCTTTTGGTAGCCATGCCAAAGTGTTTTCGTTAGTCTTATATTTGGTGATCCTTATAAATCTTCTATGTTGTTGTTTCTCTTCCCATTTTTTTCTTTTCTCGTCCCTTTATTCTTCTGTTTCTGTTTCGTTTTTTTTTCAATGTCTTTTGTTGCAGTAATTACTCTTTCAGTCTTTTGCATTATGTATTTTCTTATTCTTTTCTATTGCTACGACTAAACAAACCATCCCTATAACTCTGTTTTTCGTTTCATATAGAGTCGCTCTGTATCATGCTTTGGATTAAGTGCATTGCGCATATTCATGAGTTACTTAGTCTTCTGGTCGCGATTCCTTATTTCTTCTTGAGCCCAAACTATAAATGATCCAGGGTATCGAATTAGTGACACTGTCCATGTGTGTATGCCTTTAATTAGATTCCGATTATATAGCTTCCTTTCGAGTGGTTTTCTCATGTTTTTAATTATTTCTTTTTAATGTTTTTGTTTCTTTTTTTTAGATTGTGTCTGCTTCCCGATTCCCCCTTCTCATGATCAGGACTGCAATCTATTCCATGTATAATTTATTTGGAGAGTCTGACTAAAGCTCTGGTTCTGTTTATTAACGTCTCCGATTCTTTCCCGTTTTTGCAGATAATTTAAAGTAATACATCTACATTAGATAGTTCATTCTTTCAGCTGTATAAGTGAAATTGTATTCGGCTTGGCATTTTATTTGCCTATTATTAAAGAGCACCATGGCTCTGATGAATAATAGTGGTGATCATATATTTCTTTATATTTTAATATGCATTATGTATTGCGCATCAGCTGTCAGTTTACGTCTCCATGTTTTCATTCAATTTTCAATTAGATTGATTATTTAGCTCGATATTTTGTACATTCGTGAGCATTCAAGTAACAATGTTCATCGCTTTAACTTCTTTCTTAAGTGTGTTGATCTGGGTTTCCAGCCTCAATTCCAATCCAGGTTTTGTCGGTCCATTTTCCTCGCCGTCTCATTTCTACGTTTAACATCATATTCAATGGCTGCGTAAAATAAAGTATTTTAGGTTGTAATTGTATTTGTTGGGATTTATGGTATGAGCTCGTTCACGTTCTCAGTGTTTGTTCTGAATTTCGTTCACTCCTCGTATCTTAAAGGATAAGAGTTTTAGTTTTTCTTATTTCATAAGTTGCCTGGTGTTTTCTACTTTAGTTTTTCTATTCTCGTTTTTCTGTTGTTTTATAGATCTCGACCTTAAAGTTCCTTATGTCTAAATTTTACAGGTTTTCTATATCTGGAATTTCTATATGTGCGGATGGAAGTTTTGTGTACTCTTCCTTCATAAGTTGTATGATGTTTTATTGTCGGTTAGTTCTGTTGTTATAGATTTCGGTCTTACTTTATTTAGCTGGTGTGGATTAATTTTATGCGCGAGATTTCAGTTATGGTCGTATCTGTGTCTTCCATCATATATGTTTGCTGTATTTCGATTAGTTTTAAATTAGAAATACACTCTATATTGAGTCGTGCTTGGTCTGCAAATTTTTGGTTATTTATACGGTATTCAGTGGACCACACTTTATCTGTTTCTGATAATCGTGTTCTTTGCGGCGGTTTCTGTAATAGCTTTCCATTACTATTCTCTTTCGTTGTTCACCTCTGCTTTTTGGTTTTCGATATATGATCCTTTATTTGAAGGAGATATTTACTTGCTCATGGTCTGTTGTATTCGTGTAACTGACATTAGAAAGGGAAGCCAACTTTCGCAGAATAACGACTAGGGCCCCCATATTAGCCAGAAATAATGATCATGACACCTATATCTTTCTTCTGGGTCCGACGTTGCTTTTTTATAGGTTGCACCTTCATATTGTTGTGTTTTTGGCAACACGAAGGCCATAATTATTTTTCTGTGATTCTGTGAAGTATTTAATTCTCATCAAGTGAGTGGCAAGGTGCATTATCACACATTTATAAAAGGCAACAGACATAAACGATCAACAACCAAAAATTACTGAGTATATTTAGGCAGTATAAGTCCCCATGAAAACTTTTATTGTTTGAAAATACGTACCCAACATGTATTCTTTCTTATTTATAAGACAATACCACCACAACTTGCTGGCATAACATGAGCAAATTTTAACTATTCGCAATTTTGTTTTGGTCGATTATTACAGACATGAAATGGCTGGTCTATGGAAACAAGTTTTTATCATGTTCATGAGGGTGTCAAGGGGTTACATACCAGCATGCATTTTGCCCCAAGCTTACAGATATGTCTAGTTTATAAGATTTTATAGACAAGTCTAAAATACAATAGTAAAGCTATAAAAATAAAAAATAAGGAATAAAAAAGTAATCTTTTCGAATACTACTTTTAATTGAGAGAACTTGCAGGCTAAATGTAAGCAAATTTGAACTACTATCAAGTTTGTATAGACCAATTATTTAAGACAGCACAAGGTTGGTATATGAAAATGTGTTTTTAATGTCAATGTTGGGTATAGGATGATGCTTAACTATCAGCATGCTCTCTTTCTAAGTTTTAGAGAAACAAGATTAAGATTCAAAAGTATTGCTATAAATGTGCAAAATAAATAAAAGCAAAAGTCATCTTTTTTAACACTACATACTTTTTTATCGAGACAACTTGCACAGTTTATATGAGCAAATTTAAACTACAGTAACTTCGTCCAGACCGATTATTAAAGAGAATACATTGCTGGGTGGTGGAAATAATAATAATAATAATAATAATAATAATAATAATAATAATAATAATAATAATAATAATAATAATTATTATTATTATTATTAATCTTATTATTATTATTATTATTATTATTGTTATTATTATTAATTATTTAATAATTATTATACTGTTTGTTTTTGTTTCTGTTGTTATATTTTTGTTTTAGTTGTTATTGTCATTTTAGATTTTTGTTATTGTCGTTCTGGTCATTGTTGTTCTGATATTGATTTTTTCTGTTCTGCCCGTTGTTAATATTGTTGATGTTCTGGTCGGTTTTTTCATTTCTGAGGCGACGAAGCCGATGACGACGACAACGATTATGAAGAAGAAGAGGAAGTAGAAAAAGAAAGAGAAGAATACGAAAAAGAAAAAAAAGAATAAGATTATGAGGGAGAAGAAAATGACGACGACAGAGCAGAAGATATATACCTATACTATGTCAATTATCTTAAAGAGAGATATTTATAAACAATAGTTTGAGCCTAAAGTAATATGAAGTAGAAACTATATGTTTTCTTTATATAGGCACAATATTGGTGATCTTCTCCACATAAAAAAGTAAAATCTGATCTTTGAATATCATTTTGAATCCTACTTCAAACTGTATACTATTCTTGTTCTTATGTATTTAGTAATACACAAACCATAATTTATTCTCGTTTAACTCTCGTAGATATTACCCTTCAACCTACACTATTTACTCAACAACCCCAAGCCATTCGACATATTATGTACTCAAATCTTTATCTTACTTTCAGTAGTGTAACTTCAAATAAGGTACAAACTACCGTTGATACTAACACAATTAATGCTAACTAGCCTGGAGGAAGCGTAGAAATACTTGGCTCGGAAACCTGGCCGAGGGCTAACATTTTAGGTGCTGTTTAACCAGTAGATCTCGTCAGGTCATCCATCTACGAGAAAGAAAACTCCGACGTTTAACCTAGGCCACTGACCTCATATGACTTCACACCAAATAGGGAGGCACTCGTCCTCGGTCTATATCAACAACCTCTCTAAAACGGGTGACTGAATAAATCACCGGGTTACAAACAAAAATGTCTAATGTGTACAAACATAAAATGCAAAGAAGGAGTATTGACTCTGAATGGTAGGCTTCCATACTCCTTCTTTGCCTATCAGCCAGGAGTAGAGATACAATCACAGAGACTCATTATAGACGATAAGGGTTTGACCTATTTTCCTGATGAAGGAAATCAACGCCGTCCTCGACACCTGCTTAATTACTTTGGCGTTTTGGTATTTTATTGACAATGTACGCTAAAATTATTGGACTGAGTCATTCTTGTCTGAAATTCTTGGGGTACCGGTTTGGCAGTTTGCCTGACTGATTTATTCCGGCTGACAGTACAGGAGTTTTAATTCGTTCATCAGTTGTATTTATCAGGATGGTTGTAGTGCTATGTTGCACATTGAAAGTGACCCTTCACTGATCTTTGGTTGGCATTCCAGAGGCCATGTTCCTATGAACAAGGTGACGTCTGATAGTCAACTTATGATTCATGATCGTAGAAATGTGCATCTACTTTGCTTTACAGCCTTCACTCCAAACTTAAACTATAAAAAAGAACAGACCAATCCTAATTAACGGTCAAAACAGACGCACACTTGAACCACGCTTTGCTTCTTAACAAATTTTAAATAACTTGCACTCTTTGACCTCTTTCAAACCATTTAAACATTTCTGGTTATCGTTCACTATGTTGTAAAGACTCTAAAAGTTACATGTACGGATTGGAGTTTATATTTTTACACATTCCCTAATAACTGGGAATCTTAACTAAAATCAGACTACTAGGACTTTATGTGTTTAGACAGATTTTACAACATAGCGTTAGTTGCTTATATTTTCTTTATTGCTCTCATTCAATTGAAGACTGTGATCTGATCAATCACGGATTAGCCAGTGTAGATGGAGCATTCTCCTGAAACACTAGCGTCCAAACAAATGTATTTTAATGCCTCCATAAAGCAGATGACTTGGCTTCTCTAACTACACTGACACAGCTTCCAGCTGTGTCAGTGTAGTTTTCTATATAGTTTTCTATATAGTGAAGTTTTTTATATAGTTTTCTATATAGTGCAGTTTTCTATAAAGTTCCTATATATGTAGTTTTCGATATCGCATTCCTTCACACAGATTGTAACATTACCGACACGTCTCCCAAATCCCCGGTACCAGCCAATCTCACTTCTGTCCTATTTCAGACCACAGGTATTGTATAACAAATATTTATTTTCTTCTCAAGAATGCTGATCACAATGTTATAATGATAGAAGTCATCCTAAACTCTCGACACCGAGTTGAAAATTACTGCACAAAGCGACAAGATTCTACAGCAATGCTGACTGGTATGCTATTACTGATTACATAAGAAATGTTTCATGGCGAAATATCCATTTATCATCGCATGGCGAACAGTGTCTGAGTGAGACCATTGAATAGTTCAAAGCGGTAATTGAAGCACATGCTCCCACACATAAGTTCTATGCCGAATCTCAATCTCTTCAATGGTTTACTTCGACTTGTACAGCTTCTAAAAAGGCAGCATACATATCACAGTTTAATCTTACATTTGTCCAGTACATATAGATACAAATTCATATAAGCTAGAAGTCATTTAAAGAATTAAATAGCCACAGCCAATCGAGATTATAGCGAAACCACTAGAAAATTAACTGAAGCTCAGAAATTAGAACTCGTGACTTCTTGAAATTTTATAATAGTGTATTAAATAATGAGCAATAAGAAAATCCCCCCACTTTCCAAAATCCTGAAGTTGTTTCAACATCAACCTAAAAGGCTCTTATGTTTGCTCGCCTGTTTTTCTGAAACTCTACTTTGGACCCTGCAAATTATTCCTTCCTTGATTTTTCTCTGCGACAGAAACCACACTAGGTTATATGAAAATCATTCCTTCTCAAGTACATGATTCATACAAAAACCTAAAAATTTTAAAACCACGTGAACCTGAGCTAGTCACGGTTGTTCTAATAAAATTTTTCCACTGGTGTTTCTCTACTTCTGGCCAAGCTTTTCAACAAATGCATTAACGAATCTTGCTTACCTTACTGTTGGAAAACCGCGTAAGTGGTATCAGTTTACAAGAATTCTGTCGATAAAATGATAATTACATTATTGACCTATTAGCATTCTCCCTCATCTCGCCAAAATATTTACTACATAATTAAAAAACGTTATTTCACCATCTCACAGATGCTTAAGTTATGTGCGACCAACACTATGGGTTTAGACAAGCCGATTTGACTTAAGATATCCTTATTATGAACGTATATTACATGCACTGGATAAACACCGGGAAGGCTAGGACAGTAGCCCTAGTTTTATATGATGTTATCGACAGGATATAATACCGTGTTTTTTTTTCATAACACACAGATCCTGTGTTATTACTGGACGAATATTTAACAAGCGTATCCTGCTTAAGTAAGAGATGAGGACGGGTTGTCGTCTACGGTCGTACGTCACAACTATATGATATAAATGCGAGTGTAATCCAGAGGTCGATCGTTTGACATTTATTATTCCTGATATTCAAAATGATCCCCTACTAAAATCGTCTCTGAAATGGATATACTTACTGACGACACCACGCTTTATAAAACGCACAAGAGGAAAACAACTGAACAATTATAAAAGGCAATGGCAGAAATCCTAGAATAAGACCTCCGGTCTATGGTCGAATAGGGGTCAAAATAGATCGCTACATTCAATGTTGCTTAGACTAAGCTCTATTTAATAACTAAAAGACACCTTTTTTACCACTAATTGGCACGTCTAATCATACAATAGCTGAAAGTACTTCGTTCAAACTTCTTGGATTAAGGTTCATATGAGACATGAGTTGAAACAGATACATGGAGTGCATTGTCAAATCTGTTGCAATAAAAGCGGTTTCTCCTTACCGTGCTAAAAAGTTACTTTCGACTAAGAGTATTCTGAGTATTTACACGCAGCCATTCGCCTATGTATGGAGTACTGTTGCCATATTATTAGTCTCTCTTGTCTAGACAGGGTTCAAATGAGAGTATCCAACCGTATACGTCCTGCATTATCAGCTGGGATTCGATCACTGATCTATCGACGAAATCTGCATCCCGGGCCTATTTTACATGCATGGTAGTGCACAAAGCAACTATAAACTATTGTACCTCATTGACATTGATACACGTAACAAACCCGACAAGCAGCAAAATCCCATCCCTACACGATATAAATCCCTGACTGTAAAAAAGCCTTCGACTTTAATAATTTCCTACCTAGGAATGATGGACTTTGGAATTTTCTTTGGGGTTCTTGTTTTCCTGATTATTATTCTGACATGCATAAGTGTAGGTCTAATGTAAACAAACGTCTTGCTACCTACAAATTCTGCCACAACTAATAGCTCCCTCAACCTGAAAGTTGCTCCTTGCCTAGTTCAAGGTGAAATGCAATAAAAATATAAATAGCAGACGAGTACAGAAAAGAAAAATGATGATAATACTCAAAAGAAAGAAGAAAGGTGGCATCTAGTGAGGTTTGCTACAAAAATATGCAAGAATGTAAGAAAACGCCACGTCACTTGTTGGCGCGTAACAGTAGAATTTTTTTTCCAAACATGACTATTTTCAGACATTTTATAGAAATGAACAATATTGAAGAAATCGAATCATAATATACGGAAAACGTGTATAAGCTGTTGGCAGTTAGTGTAACCATATTGGATGTTAGTTTTATGTCTGCGTTTATATAGCTGTTGTTGTTTATTTTCTTGGAGGAAACTTATTTCTTTTTAATAATATAAAAGATATGCATGAACGGATTGTGTTTACTTCTTATGTAAACTTATAGCATTAATATAATGTTTGTTTACTTTTATTTCTTAATGTGTAAATATTTTCATGTAAATTTACGTACAAACAATGAATTCAACATCAAAATCATTAAGCTTAATATATGTATATATATATATATATTCATATAAACTAATTTCAATGTTGAAATATTTTCTGATTACTGATTGTTTAATACTTTAAACTGAAAGCTTAAATAAATATTAATAAGACAATACACGCTTAATAAAAAAAAAAAACTTTAGCGAAGGGAGAGCAAGAGTTGAAGTGCAAATTCGGGACTATGCACATAAAAAACGACAAATTTATTAGTTTCAGAGAGATAGAATTTGACAATAGTGTGACAGGTAAACACTCAGACATACAAAGGTAGATTCATAATTATATACAATGTATATGATTGTATAAGGATTCCCAGTAAATATTTTTGTAACAACATTTATATTTAACAGTGAAAATATTACACTCATCACGGATTATGGATTATATCATATGCATACATTTGAACATTTAAAAAATTCTCCATTTTTTTAGGTTTCTACATCGCATTGGATCTTACGTATGTGCTACTATTTTCTTCATTGAACTTAACTACACGTGGAATGACCATTTTTTTAATCTTTACTTATTTTTAGACTTTCATGCAAGCTATTTAGTATTAGATATATGCGCTTAATAGCAAAATATATTACTACCTAAAAACATTTTGCTAAAACATTTCTTCCACCGTTCTGTTTACCGATACTCTTTGGCTGACTGGGACAGCTTTCGTACATTCATATCTGATCTACCTCTGCATTCCATGTTTAAAAAGGGTGTTTCCTCTATAATATCAGGTCGGACCGAATGGTTTATTGTAGGCATAGACCGATTCATACCATCTAAAAATTCCAACAAAACCTAACAGCAAGACATGGTTCTCCCCAGAATGTGCTGCTGCTATCGCGCACAGAAAACACTTTTTCCATAGCCACCAACGTAATAGATGCACTGAGAGTGCTTTCAGCTGCTTTCAGGAACGCCAGCAACCACTGTAAAAGAGTAATAAAAGATGCAAGATAGATATATGCCCACTCTGTTAAATCACAAGTAGCTGATCAGCGGCTTGGTTCCCACCAGTATTGGCAAATCACAAATAGGATCCTGAACAGAAGTGTGCGTTCTATCCCAACCATTATCATCGACCAGAGGGCATCTCGTCTGCATCAGACAAGACCAAACTATTTGCAAAGAACTTTGCAGCTAATTCTATCCTATGCGACGAAAGCCCTCAACTCCCCATATTTCCTTCTATAAAACAGAACGCTAGGTAACATACAATTATATGTGCATGAGGTTGCCAAGCTAATCTAGAACCTTGATTCCAGTAAACCAACTGGCCCTGACGGCATCCCAATTATAGTGTTAAAAAGCTTCAACCAGAACGTGCTCCCATACTTACGAAACTGTTTCAGCGTTGCCTTAAGGAGAAGTGCTTTCCAACTCCCTGGAAAACCTCATCAGTATGCCCTGTATTAAAGAATTCAGGTGATAAGTCATCTCTCTCAGTACAGACCAATAAGTCTCCTGTGTGTTGTGAGTAAGTTGCTTGAATCCATATTAAATAGAAAAATATCCAACCACCTCAGCAGGAATAACCTTCTTAGTGACACACAATATGGTTTTCTTTCTGCAAGATCTAGCGCAGATTTGCTAACGGTTATATCTCACAGGATTAGTGAATCTCTTGACAAAGGCTTCCTTTCTAGGACAATTGCTTTGACATATCAAAGGCCTTCGACAAAGTATGGCATAAGAGCCTACTTCACAAGATTTCTAGCTAGGTATAACTGAAAATGTTTTCTCGATCATTATATCATTTCTCTCAGATAGGCTCATAAGAGTAATGATCGATGGACAAAAATCAGAGGCCTGCAGTATTAATGCTGGAGACCCTCAAGGGTCAATCCTGGCCCAAATTTCCTGATCTACATCAATAATCTCCCTACACACACACTTAAATCATTCGTTGACATCTATGCTGATGACACGAACATCTACGGCACCACATCAAAGGCTGTAAATGGCAAATATCTCTCTGATTCTCTCTCTCCTCTGATCTCGAGCGCGTGATTCAGTGGGGGAAGACGTGGCTGGTTACCTTTAATACATCTAAAAGCAAACTCCTTTCTTTACATCATCAACGCTCTGATCTCCATCTGGCATCAATTGAAATGGATTGCTCTAATCTAGGAGAAGCCCCATGTTTTGACAAGCTTCTGGGTTTTTCCTGATCTGAAATGGAACAAGTACATCAAGTCTGTTACCAAGGTCGCTGGGAAGATGGCGGGATCCTTCTACCGCTCCAGAAGATATCTCACTACTGATGAAATTCTCTATCTATATGAAAGCTAAGTACGTCCAAGGATGGAATCCTGCTGCCATATCTTGACAGGAGCTGCTAAAACAGCCTATCCTGCCTTGACAGAGTACAAAATAGACTTCGTGGCTTAGTAGCTCGCAACCTCTCTCTCACAGAAGAGACGTTGCGAGCCTATCCTTGTTTTATCGTAATTTCCATGGCAGGTGTTCTTCTGCTCGCACCATCAAATTCATATATCTTAGGCTTGCTATTTTATTGTAATACATTGTTATTATTATTAATGTATAGTAATCTTAAATAAGGAGTGCTTATTTATTGTTTTGTTTATTTATTTATTTTGATTTATGTTAATTTAATTTAATTTTATTTTTTATTGTTATTATATAATGCTGGGATATTGTGCGTTAAGTTAAGAATGAAGAGCCTAATTCATGTCGGTGATTAATCTTGGGATGCAATTTGGAAATCAGGAGTGATTCTTTGATACGAAGGTTGCTAACATTGAGTTCGGTGGCATAAATATCTACTCTGATTGATTTGATAGTGTTGCCGCATGTGTGAAGGTGTCTTCGAACAGAAGAGGCTTGTGTTTGTATGTGTTCTTTTACTGTAATATGTAGGTGTCCCACTGAGCTACCGACGTATGATTCGTCACATTTGGTGCACTGTATGCGATATACTGTGTATGTACGGTTGCATATTTTAGTGGTGTTCATCGGGAAGTTAGTTAGGGTGCAGGGTACGTTATTTAAGCGGGGTTTGCGTTTGGACAAATGCTGTCGTAGTGACGACCCAGTGTGTATAAATTGTATGTCTAGACCCTTCCTGTTTGGATGGCTGTTGTAATCCTGTCGTTGAAATGTGTCATTCATGGATAAACTTGAACGCCGTGCCCTCAACGTTTGCTACTCCTACATCTGTTTCACGCGATGCTTTGATGATATCCTTCTCCTAACACCATCCAGGGAGGACGTAAACTCAATTTTTAACATATTTAACAACACTGACCCACACATTGAGTTCACAAATGAGCACCCCGACAGCTCTGGATCCCTGGCACTTTTAGAACTCAGCCTCAACATCTCCTAAGACGGGAATATATCGACCAAATTCTATAAGAAACCCGCCTGTAGGGATCTCTTCGTACACTATAAATCTGCCCTCCCCCGTAAAGCTAAAATAAGCTATGCGAGGAATGAAATAACGCGCATCCGCAATAAATGCAGCAACTAATGAATTCAAACAAGTGCTAGAAACCAATGGATACTACACAACAATACGGATATACCATCAGACCGACTTTCCCAGGGGACTACTGTGCAAATATAAATATAATGTGTATAAGAAATCATTGAATATGTACACATGTATTTGTAAGTTGTATTAATAAAACTTTCTCACCTGCTTCAGCTTGTATCTTTCCGTTACCTCTGTATTGTACCGCCTTCCACACTCTATTCAACTACATACTATACAATGCTACAAGCAAACTAGATACACATCCTAAACGCTTTATGTTGTCGATACGTATACACACATCTGTTAGAGTTATTTTTCATAAGCCTTTGGTACACGTTTAACATGACAATTCTGCTTTAAGTAAACATTTGTTTTAATTTCAATAGGATGAATGTAAATTTAAAGAAATAATAACATTACATGTGGTTTGCTTTTTTTAAGCACTGAACGGCATATATTTGAGTACTGTTTCTACTGTACCTCAGACATCGCGACCACTATGTTCATTAGGTTCAAAGGTGTAGAATTTACAATTTAGAATGACAAAAATATAACAAACTAACCAGTTTTCATATAGGTAAAAATAACAGAAACCTCACGGATATGCCGGACCATGTATTGTTGTGTTCTGCCCAGATAAAATGATATTTTAAAAAGATATCTTCTTGCTTTCCACGCACGTGCCCATTCGTACAATATTATTTCATACATCTGATGTTCAATATAATTTTAGATAACTCTGTAAATCTGATTCACAAATAACTCATGATTGGTTCCAATAAAGGATCGAATTTAAGACGCCTATCTAAAATTCCAAATTTGAAATTTCTATTTCATTTCAATGATTGCATTACTGGCAAAGAATAGGAACCAATCTATTTCAATTTGTTTATCAATATTATTTTAGTTTAGAAGATATTGCTTATTTATTATAATTTTATGTGACCAGAGTTATGGAATATGAATAGAATAAATCCATAACTCCATTTCTCCTTATGGAAACTATATAAGAAACATGGTTTACTTTAATAAAGGGTAAACTACATCTAAAAGGGTAACTTGATTTCGGACGAACGGATTCTTTCTATGATGGAAAAACACCCTTATTTCAGTTGGAACAATATATACAATCGGTAAAATATCGTTTTTGAAATTATTGATTGCACATATAACTATTGAAGCCTAGAATGCACCGATAAAAGCAGTGGAAGATTATTAACAGTCGACGATATGAAAACTTTGCAACAAAGTATCCCATCTCTTTTTAACCCCTTATACACTACTCTGTAAAAGTTGATTATCAAAGTTGGTTAAAAAGATGTAGTTGAAAATTATTGGTAATTTTCTCATAATTCATTATATTTTCCTTTCTGGATGGCGACAAAATATGCCATATATATATATATATATATATATATATATATATATATATATATATATATATATATATATATATGCCACTTGTTTTTATCTGCATACATTGGGTGATTTTTCATAGAGAATTTCAAATTTAATATACATTAAAATAGTAGTGCCGAAGGAACATAAAGCATTTAGCCAAAGTGCGAAAAAATGTGATCCTAGAGAATATCTTTGCTGGACAGAACAATCAGGCACTTATCTGAAAGTTACTGGAAACATGTCTGACAGCTCAATTGTGTCGCATAGACAATGCGACAACATTACACATTTGGCAAAAATAATTCTGCACAGTCAGATTATCAATGACGTCATATTTAAAACACAAACCTCTAAGTAGGCCATAGCTGGGGTACGGGTATTCTTTAAACACGTAGATTGCAACATTTTCATTTCTGCTATGATTACTTTAAAAACTATTGATGTTAAAAAAAAATAACTCAATATAAAAGCACCGTAATATTATCTTCTATAAATTAAGAATGCTGGAGAAATTAGATTTGAAATTCAAATTTTGTAATGACTATACAAGCTTTTCCTTCTATCAACGAATACACTTTTTACTTACGTTAACATTGATAATGTGTCAGCACATATAAAATAATTTTGTGCTGAGAGGATATCTTCATACACAGGATATATACTTTTCGGAACTGTATCAATTATCTAAGAGTTACGATTCACGGTCAGTGTACGTTCGTAATCCGCCATCTTGTCAGTACATTTTATATGCTGTTTCTTTTTTTCAATTTCTATCTATATATCTATAAAAGTTAAAGTGTATGTATGTTTGTGTGTGCATCTTTGTGTCAGTGTCTGCACATTTCCCTGCGCAATAACTCTGTCAGTTTTAAGTCTACAGACTCGCAATTTGAATACAGCGTACTGAAATTTGGGAAAATCGATGTGATCGGTTTTCGGCCAGAAATTTAGCGATTAAGGAGTCAAATTGTTACGGTTTTACCTTTGCGAAATTCAGCAAACTCCTCCGACAATCGTGGGTCTAAACACTTGACATTTTAGATATAGATTTCTTGGACTTAATAACTAAATTTGAGCCCAAACCAATAATTTGTAAGGGGGCCTAATAGGGGTCAAAGTTTAAAAAATTGACCGCTTTTTTTTTGCTAAACATACACCTCCAAATGCACGAGCAACGCCGAACACCACTGCTAGTATATCGATAAAAATGAACATGTCTGTGTATATGTCTGTCTGTGTGTCTGTGTGTCTGTCTAACTTGATTTGAGCCCAAAACAATAAATGTCCGGAGGTCATAATCGGGGTCAGTTTTAAAAAAATGCCTCTACGGTCCCTACCAAATTACTCTGGTCTCAATATGTGAAATTATACATAAAGGGTATTCAGAGATAGAGCAAGCTTTTTAATCGGTTTTGGGCGAACATTTTTCGTTACCAATATATAAATGTATGTATGTATGTGTGTATGTATGTATGTATGTATGCATGTATGCCTAAAACTTAAGACAGATGCGACGGAGTTTACCAAGATCAAAATTGTGCTAAAGTCAAACCTTTCAGACGACAAATATCGAAAAATTGGCTAAAAACATTAATATCTTCACCTTAAACTGGGACATTTTCTACAGGGGGGGTCGCTTTTTTCGCAAATTTTTTTGAAAGTCATCCTCTGTTTTCGATTTTCTGGCTTTAATTTTTTTTTAAAATGTCACTTCCGGTTTAGCGGTGTTCATAACAGCATAGACGTCAGGTTTTTTCTGTTCTTTTTCCTCCTTCGCGGTACGGGTTCGAGCTTGCCTTCCTACTACCACTTTTTTTTTTGCTCAACAGACACATCCAAACACCCGGGCAACACCGGGCTTAAATGCTTGTATATCTATAAAAGTGAACGTGTCTATGTGTGTGTCTGCGTGTCTGCGTATATTTTCCACCGCAATAACTCTATCAATTTTCAGTCTACAGACGCGAAAGTTGATATACAGTGTACTGAGATTCGGGAAAATATTTTAATCCGTTTTCGGACAGAAATTCGGCTGTTAAGGGGTCAACGTTCAACGATTTGACCTATGAGAACTCTACCCAACTCCTCCGACAATTTTGGCCAGAAACAATTGAAATTTTAGATATAGGTTCTAACTTAATAACTTGATTGGAACCCAAAACAATAAAGGTTAAGAGGTCATAATAGGGGTCACAGTAAAAAAATTGATCGTTTTTTGTTTTTGTTTTTGTTGTTTTGCTCAGCATACACCTCCAAACACCCGGGCAACGCCGGGTACCCATGCTAGTATTTTATATTTTCTAACTTTTCTCCGTGTCCGTATTTCCCTTAGGAACCCTTCCAGCACTATAAATTTAGTAAGTAAACAAAAAAAAATACAAAATAGATATTAATTATATGTGGTTTTGAAAGATTTAAACATGCATGCAGTGACATAATGTATGGCTTCTCAGATTGGTTCATTGTGTATGATCTATTCATATTAGAAATGTATTCTTAACAACATCCCATTTCTAGTTCTGTAATGTAAGCAATGCAATACTTAGGATAAATGCTTTTGTTCCTGAATGACTGTAATATGTTTATACAGTGGGGATGATTCTCGGTATTATTTTCCTCTCTACTTTATGCAGACACGAGTCTGTAATATTTATTATATAATCTATTCATCGCACCATGCACACACATATATATAAAGAGAGAGAGTTGTACAAGTATATAATCACAGACAGGTATTCGTGTTATATTTATAGTTTTCTATTATATTGAGAAGTTGAATGAGAGAATAGTTGATGCAGAGAATTGCTATTTTTTGTATTTCAACTAATGTAACCGATCTATAAACATACATTTTATGTCTTTATATTTCAAGTTTAAAAAGATACAGAGTGTAAACTTATCAATTGTTTTTTTGTATTACAGCTTTTATTGCAATACAATCACATTTTGTTCAGTAGCGATATTTCGTATTTGCGATAAAACTACGGATATAATTCTAGAGGCATCATCGTAAGGTTATCTCGTGTTTTATACATTCAGAATTACGGTTCTTAGCATACACTATATTCCATTTATTTAAGACACGCATCGCATTTATTTTGATAATAGAATATCAACTTTGCCCCGTGACTTATATAAATATGACGATATTTATGTGGCCAATAAGACAACAATTACAGCCGAATTTAAACTACTGAATTCCTGATAAACAGGACAAACGGCTCTTTATCCTGTATACATTGTTCTAAAATTACTTATGCAAGACAGGAAAATTGCGCAATTTCATGGATATTTACAACATTATTTTAATCAGCTAACCAAAAGAATACAAAATGTTAAACTATTAACTTGTAGAGATTGTTGTACGCAGTTTTATTCAGCGGAATATTAAATCACTTACTTAAAAAGAATGGATTCTGTTTAATGATAGATTTAATTCAGCACCTAAGGGAGTCTTTATCTATAGAAATAATCTGCCGCCGTTTTGCTGCAGATCACATCGAATGTCTACGAGAGGAAAACAACATGGTATTTACTCCGTTAACGCTTGCAAATAAACGCTTGTTTTTCATGTTGCTCAGTTATATTTTAGTTATGCTATTTATAAAATTACGGCTTATTATTTCGCTTAACTGCCCATTAGGCATTTTATGTAATGTATATCCAAACAACACGTATACATAAAATTACTTCTAACGATGACCAGTTTATATTTCTAAATATATGTCCATTGTCCTTAATAAAATTCTATAAAAACTGATATGTATTAAACGAAATGTTATTAAAAATCTACTGGTGTAAAATAAGTGTAATTTAAATCGGATAACATTTTTTTTAATTTATTTAATTTTGGTAAAACATTAAATGCAGCAAAACCATATTGAACAATCAATTATATGAACATGCTTAATGCCAAGGTATGTCAAGCTATACAATCTCGTGTATTCATAAAACACGCATACACACAAGATACATGGATGTATAGAATTGTATATATATATATATATATATATATATATTCATCTAATGTTTTATTTTGAACTTTTCCTCGTAAATTCCTATGATCCGATAGATCGTGTCGTGTTACGATGAAGTAAATATTTCAAATTGAATTAGAATCTTATGTCAATTAAACATTGTAAATACTAACACAATGAGCGAAGAAATGACGACATCTGAAACATCACAATACACACACGTTAAATTCTCAACTATAAATAAGAGCAGTAAAACATAATTGAAAATATGTTCCAAAAGATTAAACATAAATTAATTTTGTATATATTGTTAAAAATATGTAGTCAATCAGATTTAAGTTATTCTTTTGAAATTAATATCAGGATACAAATTAAACACTTACAATTATGCTTTTTAGAATTTAAGTATAATATTTACTTCGTGAAAATATATGTGATGTGTAGTACTTCAATTTTATATTCAAAGAGTTATTCCTCCTAAATGTTAATATATCATAATAATCTGTTTCCATAAAAAGGGGCATTTACTATACAGTTTTATTGAAGTCCAGCATCTATTGAGACAGATATTAAAGCCTATATAAAATACATAATCTTTATACATAATTGTAAATTTTAATTTGAAGCAAAATACGCGAAAAAAACATGTAAATTATTTACAGTTGTACACATATTTCTATTGATTTATGCTATTTAGTATTAGCATGACTATCACTTTCTCACAAACATGAGGTCATCTTGCTAGGTGGCATGCACTATCAGGAATGTCGTTTTAGTGCTTGCGTTAGATAAGCATTTCCAAGTTAATCTAAATCCTATACAATTTCAATCAGATGGGAAATAATAGAAATAGGATTGAAAATGTATTGTTAAAATGAATTCCAAATGATCGACAGGTGAAACTGATGAAGTTTTAACAAATATTCCGTTGAATATGGCGCTTTTTAAACCCGTAATGTTTAATTAGCAATATTGGCAGATACAGTTAATGCTACCATGTCTGACTAAAGAAGAACTTTCATAATGCGGTAATAAACAGGAAATATAGTTATCCGTGTTTAATTTTGTATGTGTTTAGATTAAATCTGAAAACCCGGAGCATGTTTACTATGTACGAAGATGTTTCGTCTATATTGTTTCATAAATTTGTCACAATTTAATTTTAAAAAAATATTTTGGTACAGTAAAGCAATTGCAATGCACATTCCAGATAGAATCTGATGATAGGTAGGCGACGATAATCATTGAAATAAGGACTATGGAGAAAGTCACCTTTGTATATTCCAGGATGGTATAAATCTATTTCGTCCCGCCGGTTAATGAAAAATAGAGCGAAAGTAAACAATTAAATGGTGTATGAAAACATGTATTCAACAATCAAATTTAGGTAAAACCCTATGCACCGTTTCTTTCCAGTAACATTTATTGAGTTTGATAAGGTTGACGTAAAGTATATCGGAAGTTCAATCACGCGAAAATGTGCGAATAACAGTTAATTCAGAACTAAGAGCTCAAATAATTTTAATTATAAACATTCTTAATCCTCAGCTTAAAACACGGATATAAAAATGTACAATATTTTCTTCAGAAGCATTAAATAAGTGAAAAACACTTATTCGATTTAAATGTTCGATAACTTTCCTTTTTATCACGACACAGATGCTTAAAAGGAGTTCGATGTTAAATGTGCCGCTATCTGATGTTTTGAATCTTTCATTTTATTAAAAAAATCATTAAGTGGAATCTATAATATCATATTGATTTATCACAACATTGATTTTCAATAAGATTACTTAACGCCTATCAACTGCATCAAACGTAGCTCCGACTAGATTTAAATGTTTCATCAGCTCGTTTTACTTATTTTATCTCATCGACGTAAATAAACACACACATGTAAACATCATAAATATCAAGGCACACTCATACACACACAGACACCCCCAATAAATACATATATATATATATATATATACCTGTACACACACACATACAGACAGACACACAGACAGACACATACACACACACATATATATAATCATCATGCAGTCCGCCAGTCTTGATCATTACTTGTCCAGACTCGGGACTTTATCCTTCGAGATTGATGCAGTCCGCTTTCTGTGTGAAACTTTCGGTCACAAGCACTTCATATGTGGGTTCCGGGGCTATGTCGTCGATAATGTTTCAGCTCTAAGGTTTCTTCAATCTTTCTCTCTAATTCTTTCTTTCATTTATGCAGGTGGTTCCCCAAGAGTCTCCTTTCTTTAGCTTGTTCCTCCTATCTATCGACATTAATGTTCGTCGCCTTTAAGTGCCGCTTAGTAACATCTTTGTAGCGAACCTTCTAACTCCAACCTTGCTGGTTCCACTTTACTTCAGTTACCCGTAGAAGATAATATTTGGGATTCGGTTTTCTTCCTTTCTCTAAATATGACCGCTCCATCGAAGTTGCATAGTAGCAACAGTAACTTCCACGTTGTCTAGGTTTTGTTTCCTGAGATCTTCATCGTTCGATACGTAATTATTCCATTTGATCTTCATGACCCTTCTCATGTGTATCTGCTGGACGGTTTCCAATCTCCTTGAGTGTTCTCCCTACAAAGTGTAGATCTCTACTGATTATAGCAAGACTGACAGGACGACGGTTTTGTAGACTCTGCACTTTGTGTCAACCCGGATACCATTCCATATACAGGGCCGCTTTCTAGCGTATCAAAGGAGGCACATGCACTTTGGTTTCGGCAGCTTATTTCGTTGTCAGCACAGTTGTCAGTGCTTAGTGTGCTTCTAAGACATTTAAAGTTTTCAACAACTTTTAGCACCTCGCCATTTATTATTATTATTATTATTATTATTATTATTATTATTATTATTATTATTATTATTATTATTATATGCACTTAGGGATCGTTGTTTTCTGGTGCGAGCTAATACACCGCTTCTGTATTCCCTATGTTGATTTGTAAGCCGATATTCCTGGCTTTTTGAGAGAATGTATCAACTATACTTTGCACCTGAGCTTGATTGTTAGCTACAGATCAGTATCGTCGGCGAACGGCAGTTCCGTTACCACCTCTTTCCTGGTCTTGATCTTGGCCTTCAATCTTGCAAGGCTGAAAAATGTCCCGTCGGAACGCCTGTGGATGAAGACACCTTCCTCAATGTTTTTATGAATCAGTATTAAGACGGCTTTCAGAAATTAGGTGGCGAGTGAAAGATTTTCAATAGTTATTATATTCAGCCTTCAGCAAATCTAAGAAAAAGCCATTAAATAGTACAGAAATCTCTACATAGTTTCGCAAATTATTGGATATTGTTGACCGAAATATGCCGTAGAACGTCCTTAAAGTGTTCGAATTCGCCGACAACTCCGTGGGAATTATAAAAGAATTAAACGAAAGAAACAAAAGCTGGAGTTGTAGTAGGGAACCTAGAAAGCGATCTCTTGAAAGTAAACCACGTCACCAAACAAGGGTACGTACTACCCCCAACACTGTTCACCATATATATATATATATATATATATATATATATATATATATATATATATATTGGTGTTATTTGTTTTTGTTTTTGCGATACTTGTTTTGAAATGACTTTTACTAAAATACCTTTTTAGATAAATGCAAGTTAGGAATAACTTTCCATTTGACCAAGTTTGATACCTCAAAATAGGTAGAGGCACATGTATTATTTTTAAAATATAATTATCGACTGACACGGGTTTCGTTGAATTCAGCAACTCTGCTGAATCGTAAAACACAGAACACGTGTCAACTAGTAATTATATATAAAAATTATATATATATATATATATATATATATATATATATATATATATATATATATATAGCACAGTAAAGAAGCGGGGCAACCCGGCCCAGCATCAGCGCGGTTGGGGCAACTTGTGACAAAATTTCCTTTTCATTATCTGAAAAACAATGTGGTGGACATACAGGGTTTCGGAAAAATTGTGGTTTCAAAAATGGGTTTTTTCAGCTTTCATGTGTGTGTGTTACTACAATATTGATTATAAACAAGAGACAGTGTTAGAACATTTTTTTATCGGGCAATATGGCGCTTTAACTCTGCATCATTAATAACAACAAATCAAAATACAAAAACAGGAGTGCAACAATTTCAATCTTACTTGTGTATAAATTCGCTTAAATACAATTTTCCATTGAGTGAGCAATAAAATTTTTTGAATTTTCTCTTGAAATATAAATTTTAATGAATCCTTTTATTCTGTGTGTGTATTTTGAGCAGATATTATAATACTTATTTTCTCCAATGCTTTTCGCCTTAGTATATGTAAGCTCTTCTATTTTGTTTTATTATTCTACTGTATTCTAGAATCCAGTTTTGATCTTTCAAAAACACTCGTTTTTGCTATTTGTTTTTGCTATCTAAACTGCGTTTTACTTCTTTTATAGCTGATAATATGAATGCCAGTTGTCGGGATTAGATAATCATGTTGGTTCAATTCTAGTATGTGTATTTTGCTCATAGATATGAAATGCTTGGAATAGTGATTCGTAGTTATGTACTTAATTTCACAATTTTGCTGACTTCTCACGACTTGCAACAGACACACAAACACACACACATACACACACACACACACATATATATATATATATGTGTGTGTGGGTGTGTGTATTGCTAAATATACAGTATTTTAATTTATTTTCTAAGTTAAACTGTTTCCAAGACGTAAATATATAGATTATTGCTTTAATAATAAGTGAATACATAGCTTACTAGGTATGTACTTTTTTTCTGTATGTAACGGCTAGCGACACATGAAAATTCGATATACTAAAATAGGAAGTTTGTCAAAAATGTGCTTCCATTGGCATATTTGAAAAAGCGATGGTTTATTTTTTTAATACAAATCTTTAGCCTCGGGTAGGTTTATAAAGTAATACGCTTTTTCATTCATAGTAATTCCATTACTAATCATTTAAAAGGGTTAAATTAAAAAATTGATGAGCCATTTGTCCAACTGTTAATTAAAATCAAAATTATGATAAAGAAAAATTCGAACGTTTTTTTTAATTTATAGCAATGAATAAACTATTTAGTTGATAATTCTCTCCTTATGTGTTTAGCTACGTTGTTCTCTTTTATAATCATTTCAAATTAAAATGTGTGCAATTGCATCTGGCTTAATTTATTTTCATAATTGTCAGCTCGATAATAATAGAAACGTACAAATGAGCTATAAAGGTGGAATGGCCACTGCACAAATGATGACAGGAACTAGAACTATCAAGAATTTTGGTTCTGTTTATGCTAAAGGAACGTCGTCAAGAGAACAATTCAATAGCATTCTGCAAATATGTTTTCGTCTATTAGGTGACTGTTATCATCATCTTCATTGTTTATGTTGTTTTCTCACTATCTTCAAGTAGTTTTAGATGCAATGTATATCGCTGAAAGATGAATTGCCGCAGCTCTTTGCAGCTTGATTTTGTTATACATTGTAAAATAGTGCTATGCTGGTGAATGGCATATTCGCTGAGTGTTAATCCATAAATTAATAATTATGTGTTCAGTCTTATTATGTAATTAGCGTTCTTATATAATGTTGTATTGAATGTTTTCATATTGGTTAAAATTACATGTTTATATAATGCTATGGCACTATATGACGGTAGTATTTATTGTGGTATTTTTAATTCTAATCCTTCTTGCATTAATTAGTGATGCACATTATTTTATTGTAAATATGTAATAAGTGTTTCTTAAAAAACAGTACAGATTAAACATGTAATGGAATTCAGTAAACATGAAAATAATTACAAAATTATTTGAAAATAATTAATTCCAAATATTATTTTTTATTTTTGTGCTATCCTGAAGCAATTAAAATTAATAAACCTTCATATTTTATATTTCTATTAATACTTTTATGTAATCTCAAAAAACTAATAAGATTATTTATTATTTACATGTTTATAAATGGAGTCGTTTTTAAGTAATATATTCATGTTTATCATGAGTTTTATCACGGAATTTCGTCATAAATAATGTATGAAATATGTTTATTAATACTTCTTGTCTATGTATAAAAACACATTGTAAACATTTGTATAAAATATTTCTTAAAAGGAACTATAAGAAATTTGTCATAAATAATGCATTACTTTTTTTTAATAACACATTTCCATATGAATATATTTGAGTATGAAAAAAACATATTTACAGAAATGTAAATAATAAAGTTTTTTAAATTGTTTTATTGACAAAACAAAAAAGCGGTTCAATATGATGTCATTTTTTTTTCTTTTCCTGCTTAATTATTCTATTCCACATTTAGGTAAACCGAGTCCGCTTCTGGCGTCTAAACTTTGCGTATTGGATTTTTGGACATAAACAATAAACATTATATATAATAAAAATATTTTTACACTCCATCATATCGAGGGCTGAACGAAGTTCATATTGATATGATAAACGAAAACAATAAGGAAATAAAATGTCGTTTAATTAGCCATAGTCTCTACTTAGAATATAACATAAAATAAGCTTGGTTTTCGTGAATGAATAGTTAGGGTGTTGAGTCAAATAAATAAACCTTCGCATATAATCACAGTGTAAAAATGAAGTGGATAAGCATCTGTCACAGAAAGCACATTTACGAACATGCAGCAGAAAAAAATTGATTAGGGCAACTTGTTTAGTAACGTAGCTACGCTAATAGTACACTGTAGTGGCATACTTTAAAATTCAACCAAATTATCAATAAAATATATAGTTACCAGCAAAGAATGAAATTGTTAGTTCTGTCGCTTACTGAAATGATACTCATAATTCTACACACTGATATATCCTAATTGTTTCATCACACATATACTTAAAATTTAGGAAATAATCTTAATATATGCAAGTATGTTCCTTAAATTGGTGGTAATTGTTTCTACTACAAGAACAAAGTTTATTTCCAGCAAGAATTACAATAAGTATTCTTTACCACTGCTAGTCATAACTTTTAAAAGTCGACATTAAAATGAATCGTTCAAACCTGGAAAAAATACACCGCAGATATTGCCAAGGCAGCTGCAAAATGTGATACATCTGTACAGTGAAAGAAAATTATACACACATACAAGTAGAAGCGGGTATAGGAGAGTATTTTGAGAAACTTTGAAATAAGGTATTAAAGATACTTTGCAACTAATTTCTATATCTTAGTTTTTTTTAAGATTTCCAAAAAGTTTTTGGGTATGTCATCTCCCCTAGAAAACCAAATACGTAAATAGTAATGCAACGCGAAATATTTTTTCAGAGGGAAGTAAGTAAAATGATTTCATAAAAATCGTAGAAGCGTTTGTTGATAAAATTTGATAGAATTAAATACTGATTCTAAATTTCATAAAAGGAATGAATAAAAATAAATATATCGGTCGTTCAGACATATATGCCAGTTTTTATCACATTATGTTTTTTTTTCTATAATATTTTTTTTAGTATAAGGTGCTAAGGTTTCCATGAGGACGTAAGTATATTCTGGCGAAATTACAACAACCTATAACACATCAACAGTGGTTTACTATTTTCGCCAACTTTCATTGATTTTTAAATATATTCAAAAAGAATATGCGTTATCTCTTTAATAGATGACAGATCAAAAATGCTCATACCTCCTGATCTTGTTTCCTGCGAAAGTCACGTCTGTTCTTCAGGCAATGGCTTCCGTTAAAGCCACATGTTTATTCTATGAAAGACGATTAAGCCTACTGAAAAAATTACACCATTTAAAAAAAGTAAATAAATACAGACAGCGTGAAGTTGTTTATAGTAAGATGTAATACATAGCATTGAATATATATATAAATATATATATATATATGTATATATATATATATATGTGTGTATGTATGGGTGTGTGAAAATCGAACTTATATATGTGTAAGGTAAGATGTATGTATGATGTATAGTCATTATATGTTAGAATAAATAAATGTGTATTTTATTTTCAAACATTACTGTGCATTATTCTACGTGCACAAAATCACACAGAAATCATTTTACAAAATCAAGTTCTCTTTCATACTGAGACCTATTTAGATGTGGAATTGTAACGTATGTGATGACACAGAAACAGTGTTACATATATATTTTGAAACATATTAAACATATATTATTATTATTATTATTATTATTATTATTATTATTATTATTATTATTATTATTATTATTATTACCAGATTATCTGCTTAATTATACATGTTTCCATTACAGAACCTTATCAAGGATCCGATAACTTAATAACACTTTACAGAAATGATTATTATGATTAACACAAAAGAGATATGAGAAAAAGCAGTAAAAGGTAAAAAAAAAGAAAAAAAACTGCAATCAGATACCAGCAGCAGCCAGGTTTTAAAAGACATTGAAAGGTGATAAGGCGCAAAGATAAAGTTTAAAATTAGGGGCGAAGGGGAGTAAAAATTTTAAACCAGACATTAATAGTAAAGCTCAACTATCAGTTGACGTGATATTTTTAACAAATCCAATTTTGATTTTTGACATTGTTATTATTGTTATTATCGTTATTCTTGTTATTATTATTATTATTATTATTATTATTATTATTATTATTATTATTATTATTATTATTATTATTATTTTAGATAAAACATTTTACAATCTCAAACTATCATTCGAGAAGTAAGGTCCAAGCGGTCTTATTGAAAAAGGGTACTGATGAAGGATTTTGGGGCACTAACGGAAAAAGGCTTTACAGCAGTTTATTCAAGTATACAGGGTGAAAGAAAATCCTTACACCTCGGCAGGAAAATGATTAACGAGTGTTATGTTTGGCCGTTAAATCGTTCAGTATTGAAGACGTTTTTAACAAGAATAACAACACATAGGAGAACATGTATAGTACCAGTAGAAGATACAGACTCAGGGCGAGTGTATTTAAAGCATTTTTAAAATAGCGTTTCGTTTTGGAAACTAGGAAAATGACACAAAGTATAGGAAAGTTGATCTATATAATCCAGGGACTAAAAGTAACACGAGAAATGCAAGCGGACCAAATACACAAACGTTTCCTGAGGACCACGAAGAGTTGCCCCAAAAAGAAGTAGATGCCCTTGAGACCGTTTACGTTACGTTTGACGTCGAGACTTCCCAGATCACACCAGATGCGCGATAATTGGCCAGGAAATGGAAAATCACCGAGGCATTTATTGCCCACCTGAAGAGGAAAATACATATACATCTTTGGGAGTTATCAGCTTGGAAGGGGGTGTTGTATATTCACTAACTTATGTTTCCTATTATTATTCCATTCCAATCTTAAGTAATACCAGAAAAATAAGTCGTAAGGTGTCATTCGACATGCGGTGGATCAACCCTGGTCGTTTTTTTTCGGCTACGTCCGGCGAACCACCAGTGTATGCTTTGCAGTGCATGCTATTACTTTATTTTGACATTCTGGTTTTCTTTGTAACCTTTTAACATGGCTATAACAGTATAATTTTCTAGTTTCGCTTTGTTGTAATAAAATGTGATCAATTATCGAATTTACTATTTATTATTGATTCTAAAACACAAACTCTTATAAATGCCAGTGATATGATGCATTACATATTAAATATGATTTCATATATTAATACGAAAGTAAATCTAGAATGGATGTAAGTTGCGGGTTTGAATCCATTTATAATTTAAAGAGCTGAGTCAATAAATGCTGAAAGTATTTCATAAAACAGAAAAAAAACACAACGAAAGACACCGAACAGTATATTCGGAACGTAAAAATATCAAACACATTTGACCATATGAAGTAACAGCTGGACTTACTTGAAAGTTTAAAAAAAAATTGTATGCATTTATTGAGTAGTAAAAATACAAGTGGATGCGAAAGAAACAATCGAGTGTTTACATTATTCAGTCTTTTCAGCAAAGCTGTGTACATGGACAATTTACACGTGAAACAACCAAAATCGGAAGCTGTTTATAGAAATGATGTATTTATGGTTTGAAGAAAAGTATACCAACAATGAAATAATCGAGGAATCATACTGGGAAAAATAGCACCACACCAAAGCAATAAATCTTCATTTCGTAATTAATAGTTTTATTTGACAAATATACCGGGACAAGACAATGACCAGCATGTTTCGCCTACTTAAACCATTTGTAACACAGATTATATGCATATATGTATGAATCACTTTGATTGAATGGTGTCCTAATAATCAAGACTAAGAATTCTCCTATTTAAATCTTATTACGTTTTGCACAATTGTACTTTATAAGGGTCGGAAATAATATTAGAATAACAATTTTACACTGGGAATATGAAAAGAAAAAAAATCGAAAATAACCAAACCATCCAGAAGATGATAAAACTCCAGAATTCTCTATTAAATTTCGTTCAACTTGGCCAACCATCAACTCTACGTTATTAAATTTAAAATAGCGAGTAATACGTGGCAAGCGAATCGAAACAGACAAATATTTCTAACATATGCTAGATAATTTCCTGGTGTTAATCTTTGAATCAATAGTTTTACTTCTAATATTCCCAAAGGTGAAGATACCTGGGGAAATTGGCTTACATAGAGAAAGAATAATTATTAGAAATGCATACATATAGATTCTTGTCTTTAAAATACGAAAAATATATGAAAGAGAATACAGTAAATAAGAAAAATCGATGAGATTTAGTTTAAGTGAAGAACAGAACCGAAATATATATTCATGCATCAATAAATGCATTGCAGGACCAAATGCGAAACAAGTGATTCGAAGCACAAAAATGAAGAAGACAGAAAGTAAGTCATTCTAAGATTACGCATTAGTGTATTGTGTAAGAATTTTATTCTCACATAGTTTCGACCTCTGGTAGAGCAAATATAGACACAACATCGAAAAGTGTACTTACCTGGTAGATTAAAAACAGTCATCCTTTCTCGGTTGCAAAATATTTTGCATCATTTTGCCGCTTATCTTGACTGGTAGTTAATACTAATAATAAATTTTAAATACAAAGTCTTCTGTGAATATTTTCAATAGTTCCTTGTGTGGATCCATTAAAAAAATCATTCCAATAAAACAACAAAGGATTATTCCGTCGAAGAAGTAAATCCAAAATCAGCATTCTTTGCTGATTCGAAAGACTATATTAGATCAGAAAAGGAATTTCTACCTTGGAAGTTAAATTTTCTTAAAGGCGCCATAATTAATGTACGCAAAAAGGGCTTGAAATAAATAAGAAGATAAAAAGGAGTCCGTCGTGCATAAAATATTTGCTTGGACTGAAAGGTTTCAGTTCATACCTGCCCGCACTTGCGCGGTTTAATATTTAAACCAATCATTAGAAAGGTTTTGTTACAAGGTAGTCACCACTTATCAAGGTCTGTAAGCCACTCGGGGATAATGGTTATTGTGTGTACAGTACGTGAGTATTAGAGATTTGATAAGGTGTCTTACTTAAGGGGGCGCTTCATCAGGAATTTGTTTATGTTGGACTTAAATACATCCAGCTTGTAGCCAGGTGGGAAACAGGCAAACGGAAGAGAGTTCCACAGGCGTGCACTTCGAAGAAAGAAGCTTTGTTCATGGAATCTACGTTTTGGTTTTGGCGCAGATATAGAGTTGGGAAAATTTTTGACAGTGGTCTCAGCTAGATGGGTGTTTATCGTGAAAGATTGGCGAGGGGGACAGATATAAGAGCTCACACGAGCACTTGCCATGAAAGTAACGATAAAACAAAGACAGGCTCGCAACATCTCTCCTGTGGCAGAGCGGTAGCATGGAAGAGAAAAGGACATCCTCAACTAAGCCCCGAAGTCTATTTTGTACTCTGTCAAGGCAGGCTGTTTTTAGCAGCCCCTACCCAGATGTTGCAGCAGTACTCCATCCTTGGACGTACTTGTCTTTTATATAGGTAGTGAGATATCTTCTGGGAGCGGTAGAAGGCTCCTGCCATTTTTCCCCACTGTACCACGCTATCGAGATAAGAGGAGAGAGAATCAGAAAGAACTTTGCCATTTACGGCCTTTGATGTGTTGGCATAGATGGTCCTGTCATCAGCATATATGTCAATGAATGGTTTAAGTATGTGTTTTGAGAGATAATTGATGTAGAGTAGGAAGATAGTTGGCCCCAGAATGGACCTGTGAGGGACTCCAGCACTAATACTGAGGCCCTCTGATTTTTGCCCATCAACCATTTCTCTGATTAGCCTATCAGAGAAAAAATATTTAATGATTTAGAAAACATTTCCAGTTATACCGTAGCTGGAAATCTTGTGAAGTAGGCCCTTATGCCATACCTTATCGAAGGCCTTTGATATGTCAAGAGCAATTCCCCTAGAAAGGAAGCCTTTTTCAAGATATTCACGAATCCTATAAGATATAACCGTTAGCATATCTGCTGTCGATCTGCCAAAACGGAAACCATATTGCATAATTCAATCAAGCAAAGATGTGGCGCGGGTAAGGACATGTAATTTCTCAGACACTATCAAAAAAGCAAAGGCGACGTTACGAATAGTTATTAGTTTATTTACAAATTTTGTATACAAGTGAAATATCTAATACACTTTCAATTATGGGACAAGCAATAATACTGGTGGTCGCAAGGATTTGATTAAACCTTGTATTTTTAATAGAAAATATATGTGTCATTGTTTGCTTATAATATATGTATTCATAGCCAATAAACGTAGTTTTATCCAGATTACAAAGAACTTAATAATAACAGGGATGATAAGTTCAACATAGGTAAAATATTAACGTAATAAATTCTGATCTAAGAGCTTTGTTTCATACTTTTTCCGAATAATTCGGACAAATTAATTCCCTGAGAATATTTTATTGAATCACCCCAGTACAGTCAAAATGATACGAACTGCCACAGACGTCACTGCAAACCAAAGGAGATAACCCGTCATTTTGCGACGGAAAAAGTTGGATAAATATGAAGTTTCTAAAATTGTGTCGAAATCCGGGGAATTAACCTGTTCGCAACCGTTCCTTAATCCACAGGCAGAGTTAAGTTTACTATTGTTCCTAGGACCTTGCCTTGATAGAAACAAACTGATTATTATTTGGAGATTAATTTAATGCGATTTCTCTCACCGACATTTGCGGTCAATAGCCTGTTATATTTGCATCAGCCTCTCTCTCAAGAAAACAGTTAATCGCTGTGTTTCAATTTCAGTAGTTGAAAAAGTTTCACTCTACTGAATGGGTTCAGGACAAATCGTCCGATCCAATAATAATGATCAACAAACGTGGATCGCAATCAGTTTGTAAATATGATCAGGAGGTTAAATTTAGAGGCCACTTTCAGAAGCACAAATATATGTAAGCGGTCGATCATTGATCGTATTTTCCACATCAGAAAGATGTTAAGAAGTGAAAATGACAGTTTTTCTTTCTACCTATAAATTTTCTTGGCTGTTCTTTGTTATTTATCATCCTCTTCAATGCATCTCCTTGACAAGCCTTATAAAATGGAATTGTAAAATGACTAATAGAAGTTGACCTAATTTTTTCTTTGAATTCATCCGAAACGAAGAATAAGAATAGCATGATGCCGGATGCTGACTATGTGTTTGCATTGTCCGAATAAACCTGTTTATGAATATAAAAAAGATGACTTAACCTAATAAACGCTTATATAAATAATCTAGTATCAGGTAGTAACTTCAAATTTACGGCATGTATACTCATGCTGCTGTCGTACATTTTCACGTTTTCATCATTGTATTTTACTAAGAAATGTCTAGGAAAGTTTATACAGACTTGTTGAAACAAAAATTCCCCGATAAGTGGGCAGCTGAGAATCATAGGGTGTGATTTATATAGTAACAATTGATTTCTTCAATTAATGAAATTACGGAAGATGTTCCTTACCGATTGTTTTCGTTAGGATATGCATGAACCAGATGACCTTAATGTAGTAAGAATTGAATTAGTTCCCAGATGGTAACAATTTAAATGTGCTTCTCAAATTACCAATTCGGTAAAACGATTATGTTTTCTAAAAATATAATTTAACTTCAAGGGGGTGGATGTTGGAATTCTGTATACGTCTTTAAATCCGCTACAGACCATCTTTATCAATAAACAACCAAGAGCTGATACCATTCGAGGCGTAGCCTTTTTAAAAGGTTGGTTCAAATATTTCAATCATAGGAAAACTCTTCCTTCTGCATACAGGAAAAAAGCAAAACTTATCCATGGTTGGTATGTGTATGTCGGTGTCTAACCTTATCACAGGACCGCATTAGTTTCTCAAAATAGTTGATTACTCTAGTCAAGTATGAAAAATCATCGATATCCGAATGTAAAAATTTGGCTTTAGTACAAGAATGATTAGAAAACCTACAGGCTATAATTTTCTTGTTGTTGTCCTTAAGACAAAGCAAGGAAAACACGGGCCAGTTGATGGTCAGTTAGTTTTACTTGTCGGGTCCGTGTAGCCAAAAAATTGTATAATTGTTCAAACTTAGAGGTGGAGAGCCTCTTGTAAACCATTCCGCATAATTTTTGGACGAAGGAACATATTTGAACCAAGGAAGAATTTCGATTTTTAGGGTAATATTATCCAGCATTTTTTATGTCAAGTACACTTTTCTCCACAAAATATTTATCTTAGTTCCTTTCCCGCTTAAGACCGAAGATACCGGCACATGGACGTTTTATTCATAGATAATAGAAAAAAATATTGATAGGCTTTAAAGCCTTCAGCACATAAGAAACTACTTTAAGAGCCAGTTAGATAGCCATACGTTATGAGGTAGGAAGGGTCTTCCTCTTAATGGGATCCGCCTTCGCGTTAGGTGAACATTGTGTTCTTTGTTTTACATGTGAGGAACACTCTTATGTAAGTTTAAATCCATCACAGAAGCAGATAAACTCCTCCATCATCACACGTCTGGGGAACTCAAAATAACATAACTTGTTTAACTATTTAACAAGAGTTTGTCAAGAGGCTTTAATACTTTCAGGAATATTCTGATCCCTGAACAGTTTGCTTATTCAAAGTTTATTATAACGACTCTTGTCTTGAATGGTTACTGAAAGTAGTAAGGATAAAGGAGTATATATACTTTAAATTTGGAGGAGAGGCGATAACGACCGAAGTTCGAATCCTACGTCTCCTGGTCTGTCACAAAATGCGTTAAAAACAGAAAGGAGTTAGTCGTAATCACGACCATTAGTGACAAAATTGTAAACATAAAATTATTAGTAATCACAGAGGAAGACACATCTGAGTATTATCTCTCTGCATGAAACTTGAGTATGTATTTCAAAATGAAGAAACTTGCATTAAAGCCAAATCAATGGAGTAATACGTATAGGTACACAATTTCTCATTCACTTTGAGGAAAAACAAAACGTAGTCTTGCCCTGCTAAGTTCGCAAGCAGATCTGCAGGAAAACCATACGGTGATCTCCCAAAAGGTCATATTTATCTTTTAAAGGCGAATAGTATTTTAAGCAGTTGTGTTGTCAAGTTTACTCTATTGCACGCTGCGTCATTAATAGAAATACCCGCGCATTTTTAAACAACAATTAAAAATTAGACGGATGTTAGTGGTGAGATAAAGCCCCTCTATTAATGACTGACTTATGAGGGATCCAACAATATTTTTCATACTTTCCAGGGGTAACAGTTAAAATTTCAACAATTCCAACTTGTTCATATTCTTCGAACACACGTAAATGGCCGTTATATACACCTAGTAGCTCTAAATAATCTGCCACACTTTGCATTATTTTTGCGAATACACATAATTAGAATTTAGAGTCAACTCTTCGAAGTCCTAGGACAGAACCGCATATTTCCTATCATTTAGCACGGTGTTTTCTTTTTGGGTTAAGCTATCCTCGCTTTATCATACGAAAACGGTTTTGCACTCTCATCAATTTTGACGGAATCAAGAGAAGCAAAGTTTTCAATTTTGCGTCCGACGGAAGATTCCTAAAAAAAACCGCGCAAGTGTGTCTGAATGAGAGGGATCATGATTCAACTTCGACTCAAATATGAGAAACATTAAGATAATGATCAGCAAAGAGTTTCCTTATTTAATTTGAGCATAAAAAATTATGCCCGTCACCAAATGGGATAATTTTATTCGAAATTTTCCAACTTGTCCCAATCGATGCATTTAACTGTATATATAAACGCTTTATTGTCTAGATCAACTCTAAATCAACGAGACCATGAAGCTAATTGCCATTTAAATTCTTATTCGGTGACCGAGGCGAAAACCTGCCTCCGTTGAACCAGATGTAATCGAGTCAAATTAGTTACTTCAAATGTTAAGTTAAGACTGTCCGTGAATAGGGCAGCGAAAAGAAAAGTGTCCTGAGAACTCAATTTTATGAACACATTGAGATCCAGGAAGTCCATAGACACCGTTTAAATAAAGTTGTTCACAGGCATTACTATTGATCCAGGTAGTAATTTGTATTTACATTTAAATTCCGATAGAATAGTCTGGGTGAAAATTGATTTTTTAACTTCAGGTGTCTAAAATGCAATCGGAAATCACTGGAGGTCCTTTTCCATTCAAAGACACTCTGATCATAGGAATCATAAAATTATCCACATCGGATGAGGTATCCTTCCTATAAAGACCTTTGATGTCTTTAGGCACAATACAGAAACTTTACTCCTCAACCTACAAGTTAAGGAAATCGCTTCTTAGTTTTACCAAGTAAGTACCAATACACTTATTACTGATTTTAATCTCTTTAACTCATAGAACGTTCGAGTCATAATAAAAATAATCGGAGCAATTCTAAACTGTATGATCTGCCAATTTACACAATTTACAACTTTTATATATTTCACCAACATTATTTAAAACGTGTTTATGAACCTATTATCGTTTTTATGATGAATGGTCTTATAGCCTGAGCTTCTTGCCATATGGGGTTGACCTTCTTAGGAAAAGAAAAAAAAGAATCGAGGTTTTGGCGGGCAATTTTTTCTCTTCTTTATATGCCAAAACGCTTCCTGTAGAATTTTTATAATGTAAACAAACTAATATTTAACATGATAGCTGAAAATGAGGATTTGTGGAACCGAATGTGAGCAACCATTATTACAAAAGTAAATCCTTTTGTGAAAAAATCCGTTCCGAAATATGTGTGCAATAAAGACTAGTCCAGTTTAACTTGTTCACAAATGTTTCAAGTTTTTCTGACTCTAATCTGCACCGATTGAAGAAAGATTTCCTTTTAAATGTGATCTACCATATTGGAAGGATGTTGGATTTTTTCCCTTTAAACAAATCAATTCTACAATATAATTTTCAGAAGAAAAATAAATATTTGACATTAAGTCATAGGCTCTCACGTTAAACATTGATTTAAGGAGTAGCCATTGATCCGCTTCCTTTAAATTATCGGTTAAGATTTTCGGGGATATATTCTAAATTTAAATTTGTCAGTCGATGGAGACCTACTAAAATTTGGACATTCATAATCAAACCTTCCAATCTGAAGAGATAGTTGGTTTTAACCTCACGCCAAGATGTGCAATTCTTTTCTAATGTTGAAAAAATATTTCAAAATCTTGACAAAGCGTCAATCTTTGATTGCGGAAAGATTTAAAAATAATATGGTTATATAAGTCGTAGAATTAAGTTTTTACGTCCTCTACTCTCGACTCAATCCAAGTAAGGGAGAAATTATCGATATTTAGTCATGTCAGTGTGTTTTAATACTGTATTTTTATAATTCAATCAATGGGGTTGTAATTATGATATGATTAGAAAGGTGCGTAAATAAGCGACAACGAAATTAACGTGAAAGGAAAAAAATGATTTATAAAAGACCTTTGCTAAACAAGAAGAAAAAAAACGAGAATAGTTAAAAGTTAAATAAAATATAATTCCCCTCGAATAGAACAAATCATTTTAATTTCGAATAAGCAAGGGCATTAAATCATTAATTCCAGAATGTTTGAAGATAAATAATCTCCATACGTATAATTTATATACACCAAATTCACCAGCTCTTATCAATAATAAAGATGACAGTTTGTGAAGATGGCATATATTCGTTGAAGGATGGACTTCAGAAGAAAAAATATGCTGTCAATCAGGGGATTTGAGATGGTGTAATACTATAGTATTACACCATCTCAAATCCCCTAATTGACAGCGTCAGTTGAAAACAGGCTAATCCATAAAGCATGTGAGTTATTTTGATAAATGAATATTGCATTAAACAAACAAAATGTAAAATTCGTTCTTGTTGTTGGTTAATATTACTACTGGATATGTTATTTATTTCATATAAATAAAAGTAGTAAGGCAAAATATAGTTTTCTTACCGAAAATATACATTTGTAGACACTTGCAATAAAGTGATAGGCACTTAAAATTATCGAAAAATTGAAAAATTAGCATAACTTTCCAAAGATCTGTTAACAGTCCACACTAAAAAGGGAAACAAGACACCTTGTAAGCTCATTTCACTGCTTTTCATAGCAATTTCAAAATTAAAAATATCTGACCTGCAGTGAAGGATACACAGGTTATATATATATATATATATATATATATATATATATATATATATATATATATATATATATATATATATCTGTGTGTGTGTGTTCATTTACATATATATATATATATATATATATATATATATATATATATATATATATGTAGATATAGTCTCGCCCAAAACTATTTGTAAGAAAGAACAACTGTGAAAAGCTGAAATTGTGACAACTGGTAGGCGTTATCATCCATAATAACATAATACCATTTGAATCATTTATAAAAGATAGAAAAAGAATCATATCAATTATTTATTTATTTTAAAAATAGAAACGTCCAAATGTAAAGGACGAAATTGAGAAAAACAATGTAAATAGTATTCTATATTCATTTTTTTTAATTTCTTCTAAAGAATAAGTCTTACTTAGTCATTGGAAAACGCTGCATCAGCCGCCGCCATGGCGAAACACCAAAAACTTGATTACTCTGTGAGGAAGATATTTTTAAGCTACACAAGTAAAATCACACCATTTAAGAGACTTCAGAGAAAGTGAAACGTTCCAAGAGAGTTGTTGGCAGGGTTGTTAAATCCTACAATGATACTAGCAAAATAGCCAGTGGTTTTAAATCCGGCAGACCCCGCAAAACTTCGATAAGAGAAGATCGAATAATTCAGTGTATGTCATTAAAGAACAGTCTTAAATCTTGAACAGAAATTAAAAGGGTTATAAATAGAAGCTTATATGTTAATTTGTCAAGAAATAGGGCTGTTTAATTGAACCCCAGTGAAGAAACCACTTGTTAGTTTGAGGAATACGAAGAAGATATTATGGTTGGCAAACAGGTATGTAATTTGGACCTATGAAAATTGGGCAAAAGTATTTTTCAGTGATGAAAGCAAATTTAATTTATTTGGAAATGATGAAAAACAATGTAAAGAGATGTATGGGTGAAAGAGTACGTGCAAAACGTACTGAAAAAAAAACTGTCAAGTTTGAGGGATGAAGCGTCATAGAATGTTTCTAGCCAATGTACAGCGCCTCTTGTCCCTTACTGTTGGACGTTCCTATATTTAACATGAATAAAGAATTGTTATAATTATTTTTCTATCCTGGGAAAATGATTCAAATTTTAATATGTTATTATGGATGATAACGACTACCACTTGTCAAACTTTCAGCTTTTCATAGTTGTTATATTATACAAATATAAGGTTTTAAAATGGGGCCCTTTAGTTGGACGCTACGGTATACATTAATGTATAAGATTTAAAAAACTCTCAGCTTTGCTCGGGCCATATTACAGTTTATAAATTTAGTGCATAAATATATATATATATATATATATATATATATATATATATATATATATATATATTACAAAGATTGACTCATATCCACGAAATCTGCATCTGAAATTTCAAGTGTTTAGATAAAAAAAATAAACGCAGAAGTATTTTAGAACCTGCAATAGTAAACTCTTTCAATTTTGACATTTTTACAGATAATTATTCTTGAAAAAACTGATGAAAGAGCTTGCTGCATGTCCGAGTACCCTTTATGATTTTTTTCAAATATATAAACGCAAATCAGGATAAATTGTATGATAGATTGCACAAAGTTCAAACTATTTGGATTTTAGGCCAATTTAAGACCAAAAACTGACGAGAAACCTTGCTTTATATCTAAATACACATTCTTTTAAATTTAGAACAAAAAATGCGAAGAGGTCACTTTTCTTAGATTGACACTAATTTTGACCCATTAACATGTATGTTTTGAGCCCAAATCAAATTACAAAGTTTTATTCGCGTGAACGGTACCTACATCTAAACTCCCAAGTATAGAGACTTAAAATTGGCGGAAAAAAGTTTAATAGATTTCTTAAAGGCAAAATAGTTGACAACCAAATTTCAGTCCGAAAACCGATTAAAAGTATGTTCTCAAAAGTCAATACCCTTATGTCAAATTCTGAGTCAGTAGACTGAAAATTGGCAGAATTGGTAAAATGATACGGTAAACAGCTATATCTATACATCTATAAAAGTGGGATTGCCTTCGTGTGTTTCTTTATGTGTACATCTTCCTACCAAACTCTTCCGTCTATTTTAAATCTACGCACTCTAGATTTTACAAAAGAGGTACTGAGATTTGGAAAACGCTTTCTGATCGGTTTTCGGATAGAAATTCTTCTGTCAATGGGGTCAAGGTTCAAATATTTGACTTTTGAATTCGGTATAAAATCCTCCGTCAATATTGGGTCTGGAAACTTGGAATTTTAGATGGAGGTTGCGTAGACAGTGATAAACGTTCTAATTTTATTTGTGCCCTAAACAGTTAATATTAAAGGGAAAAATTAGGGGCAGTCTTAAAAATATATACCTCTGCGTTCTTTTAAAATTACCTACCCAATTTTTGGTTTAAACATTTGAAATTTTATATTAAGTGTATTTAGACATACGGCAAGCTTTACATCAGGGCTCTAACCCCAGATGGTGTTTTTTTAAATTTTCTTTTGCGTTCTCTAGCAAACTGTTTAGCTAGTATTGAGTCTTAACATTTCAAATTTTACATAAAGGGTATGCAGACATGCAGCAAGCGTTTTAATCAGTTTTAGGGCGAGTATTGGGTGCCAAGAGATCAAATCTGAAAAAGTTTACCTTTGCAGACTCTACCAAGCTCCTCTGCATTTTTTGGGTCTAAACACTTGATTTTTTTTATGTAGGTTCCCTGGACATGAGTCAAACATTTTTAATATATACATATATACTAATATGCATAAATGTGTGAACAGTATATAGGGACTGAACAAGGCAGGGCTGAACTGCTAGTAAATATATAAAAGCACATTCTGAGATCTAACGATTTTACGGGATTTAGAAAATTCTTGTTTTTTTAAACAGTAATCTAATCGCTATAACACTACCTTTCAACACTACATATTTATTTTGTTTACTAAAGAATAAATATATCCATCCAGTTTATATAATACATTTAATGGATTCCTAGTTATTAGATTATTTTTATACAGGATAACTAATAGTTTTGCCATCGCTCTCTCCTAATAATATTTCAAAATAATTATCTATTTTCAATGTTCAATACAATAGGTGTTTTATTCAAAATTCACTTAAGCCACGCATCAGTTTTAGCGAGGAATAGTGTAGTATCACTTCTTATGTATAATACAAAATTTAAAGCGATTAGCGCATACTTTGTATATAGTGCAGATTAATTCTGATACCATTCTTTCAAAGCACTATAAGCTCCTTCTATTGGTGACAAGTGTAATTTAGTACCCGTGTGCCTATCATGATACTCTCATCCTTTATAATATCTCTTTCTCTTATTGGGTGCGGTTATGTAGTAGTTGTCCAAGCTCATGAAAGTATGTCGTGAGGAAGCGCCCTCAGGTAGATCTAAAGCAAATTACCTTTTCTACTTCTATTAGAAAAACTTTCCATTTATTTTCAAATCATGTAAAAGCAATACAGTAAATATTCTTTCGGCTTAATGGTATTATTTTACAAGAGAAGGGCGTTTTAATAGCACTTTCTGTTATATGTTATTCATACAACTATTAAATGTTCACCTGATACCATTACAAAAAATTAGACATGATAAACAGATAGATTGTTCTTAAATGAAATGACTTACTCCTTTTCGACCGAGAATGTCCTTTCCAGTATCTATGAAAACACGCTGTATGTTAACATTAAAGAGCTGGGTTTTTGTTATTGACAACCTATTTATATCTATGAGAGGACATTTATTTGGCAGAATTTCCATTAGGTAAAATGGTCCAGACCAGCATAATACTATACGTTGATTACTGGATAGGAAACATCCTCATATCATATGATTATGAAGAATCCCTCACAAGGGCTCTAACGAGATTAGATGTGGAAGCCGATTATTTGATTGTATGAATGCCAGTCGTGATTGAAGTGTTCATTGACAGAAGAAATGTGAAAATGTTACCTTATTTCCATTCGTTTATAACATACTGAATTGTATTTATTATTGTGCCAGTAAACAAGTTGTTATCCACTAAATTTTGAGTTTTCTATATGTTAAAATGTTCTAAGGCCTCATTTGATTGCCCATGTCTTTATAAAACAAACATAAATATTTCTAATGTTAGTAACTCGATATATTAGTTCACATCTATGATGGTGCCTCTCAGGAGTACGGGTGTTTATTGTTACACTGCATCGAAATTCGGAAAACATTTGTGAAAAGAGCAGACGAAAATAGGAAAAATTGTAGATATGAGAATTGTCACATACAATAAAATTATGAAATTTCAGTTGGTCTAGTTGCTGCTAGCACTTGGAAAGTTATGGGCAAAGTATTATTATACAGATGGTAAATAGCCAATTATATTCAGAAAAATGTATAGAATTCATTGCGATAAAATGGCATTAAACTTGTAATCGAAATAAATAAACACATAAATACACGTATATACATACATCTGTCTATTTGCCTGCCTATCTATCTATCTATAAATATATTTAAATCTATCTCTATTCTCCCTCTCTCTCACTATTTCTCTCTACTTCTCTTTCTCTTACTCTCTCTCTCTCTCTCTCTCTCTATATATATATATATATATATACATATATATGGGTGTGTGCGTGTAAATATTTATATATATATATGTGTGTGTGTGGGTGTGTGTGCATGGGTTTGCGTGGGTTTATATATAAATGGTTTAATAAAGTTAATACTAAATTAGTATTTCTACAATATTTCCTATTTTTAGAAATTTAAATTATTTCTTTTTTTTAATAAGCTTGGTTAGGAAAAAGTACGCATTACTTTATGCCATTCCTGTAGCGTTATTATCATTTCCATTTTTATTACTTGATTATTCAAAGGAATGTATTGTTTTCACTACGATTCTTTTTACAATTCTTATCATTGATACTTGCACTATTTTAAACGCATTATATATACGTGCTATATGCGCATATAACACACTTGAGAATGCATCTATCTTAATGTTTTGACTAATCAAAATAACATTTTTGATTACCAAAGTTATAAAATGAAGTGTTTATTGAAAAATTAAATGACAGGTTTATCTTTAACATTTAGCATCAGATAATAATAAACAAAACTTCAATAAGACAGACAATATGCATTTAATTAGAACAGCATAAAGTTGAAAATTTAACGATGCGGAATTATTTTTAAACAAGAGTGCTTGAAAATGTGGATAAATAATTATAATTTTTGTTTTTCTATCGAGAGAAAGACTGACAGAGTTTTATGATTCCAATTCAGTTTTAATTATAATATAGAAAAAATACACTTGTGAAAATAACGAGGATGAATATATCTTCTGTGCATTTATACATTTTGATTGAACTATACATGCAAGTGGAGCTAGAATTGTGTTGCAGATCTTTTGAGGGATGTGAATTTTTTTAATTCGTCTATTGTGTTATATATATAAATCCGTAATAGCTCTAATTACAGGAGAATAAACTAAAATGCAATAATCCGAGAGAGCGCCTTATTGATGCGATTCAAACTATCTGCGACTGCTAGAATCTACACGTTTTGCTACCTGTACAAATGTAATATATATATATATATATAATATATATATATATATATATACACAGAGAGAGAGAGAGAGAGAGAGAGAGAGAGAGAGAGAGAGAGAGAGAGAGAGACTTGTTTGTAATATACTGAATTTTATTGGGGTCGGTAAATTTTCATATACCAATGAATTTTAAGCCATAATGACTTAAAATGTAAGCTACAAAATTATCACATTTCATAATTGAGTCTTAATATACCGTATTAACAAAACCAAGACTTCAAAAAAGGAATTGGTTGCAACAAAAATTGTATTTCATTGTAATTTACAATTGTTTCAAGACCGGTTGGACAATTTCAAGCATTATGGCGTTTGAAACTTTTCACATAACCAGGCTTTCTTCAGACTTTTTCAATAAAAACTATTTTAACAATAGAACATTATTTAAAGAAATTCCCTTAAAGAAATGAAGCATGCGAAAACATTTTCCTTGACGCATCCTTTGTCAAGAGCTTATGTAAATATTAATATATCACCTAATTTTCATATCCTTGTTTAAAAACCTGGCATAAGAAGTTACCACAAAAACCCGTAGCCATTCAATATCTTTTAATAATACCATTCATTGAATTCCTAAATAAGATTTCTAGACCTATTTATTTCACATAATAAATTTTCTTTTTTTTATTATATTTGGAGTTTATTTTTATATTTATAATATGGCTAGAATAACCTAGCTAAAAGGTTACGGTTATGTTAAGTTTCGTATTCGTCCAATGGTGGCTTCAATGTTTACAAAATATCGACTATCCTATTACTTAGATTTAAGACCAGTTTTAGGGTAATATTTTATTAAATATGGAAATAAAGAATGACATTACCTTATATTTATTAATCCTAATACAACTTCAAATTAGGGGTGCTATTCTATGTTTTATTAGTTAATATTTTATTATTCTCTTTCGTTCTAATGCATTTTGGTTCTCCATAGTTAGGAAACCCTAACTACGAAGGGAGATAATCCATCACGTTATTAATTTTCCAACAATTAGTTGAAAAAATATGTGGAACAAAGATAGTCGTAGGTACTTATAACAGTTAAAGGGATACAACTAGGGCCATTTGATGTTTCAAGTCTAGTAAATACTAAAACGCGTCTATCATTTATTAAGTATTTTAATTAAAGATACATAAAAGCTATGATAGCTTATTTAACAAATTAATTAAAAGCATAATTGTAATCTTAAAGCTGATGGGTTTAACACACATCTGCAATCCATCCATAATCTACTGGGGTTACTCATGGCTCTAAAACCAAAATAACAAATCGTGTATTGTGTTTTTGGATAACTAAATAATATAATACATATCCTCTTAATAATTATTCTGACAAGAAAACCAGCCAATAGCTACAAGTGTGTTTCACTCCCATGAAAAGGTGTTTACCCTTGCATTTTTGGATAAAAACATTCAGAACAAAAGTAAATCAACCATCAGGTATTCTACAAGCTGTAGTTTTCAAAGAACAATATCAATTAATTTCTAATCAAACAATTGTTAATTTAATTTTTTAATAATTTCTAGTTTATTGTTAAGCTGTTTAATTGATTTGAAAACGGTACAACTTATTTCACCACCAATACTACTACAACTAAATACTAAAAAATGCTCGCGGTTATGGAACAATGTTTCTAATCTTTATTGAGCTTTATACTTTATCTATATTTCTTATCCAGCTTAGAATAATAGAAACTATATTTGCTTACTAGATTTGGATCCTTAGTTTAGACTACATCATTCCATGCTATTTAACTGTATATTAAAATTTGGCCATTAATCCAAGGGTCTTTATTGTTATGAAAAGTTTTGCCTCAGTTACATTTAAGGCGTTATAGCAGAAACCTATTCCGGTGAAGACATCCCTGTATAGCATCTAGCCTTTTATTCCAAATTTCTTCTTTAGAATTCACTATGTAGAAGGCTTTCAATTAATATAGATTGCTCCTTTTGGATGTCCCAGGGCTATACTTCCTCCCCTATCCACTACTGACCATTTCAATTAAAAATCTATATTGTTTCTATTAAGTTCGTTGATCCAATCCTCTAATGCAGTTGTATTATTCATTTTATTTACAATGTTGATTCTTGTACCCCCCTGCTATCGTTAACGCCTCCTCTATTAGTTTCCATCTCTGGTTTTTAAGGAAAGATATGGAAACCATGTAGTATCCTTTTAAAAGGAACCAGAAATGGAAACTAATAGATAAGGTCTTAACGATGTAAATTCTTTGCATACTGAAATATACATTTATAAGTTTTACAAAGTAACGTTAAAGAAGGTTACCACATATCACTCGAGTATAAGAGTAATACGTTGGTATACCTAGTCTAGTTGTCAATGGAACAATTATGTAATAATAATCGTTGGGAGAAAGAATTTGGCACAATTAGATAATAACGATGATAGAAGAACTAAATTTGTTAACGTTGACTTGGAGATAATTATATTGTAGTCAACTGAACATCAGACCAATGGGAAAAACTTCCTCAGCCGGGCAGTTCTAGGAATGAAGATTTGTTCATGGAATCCATATTAAGGTGTTGGCAATGATTGGGAATACGGCAATTTATTGATGAGCATTTTGGTCAGACAAGTGTTCTTTGTAAAGGGTTGGCGAGGGGGACCATATATTCAAGCTCAAGCGAACATTTTCAATGAAAGGGATAGAACAGGGGCAGGATTGCAACGCCATTTCTGTGAGAAAGAGGTTGGAGAAGAAAAAATACATTAGCTACTAGATTACGAAGTCTGTGGTAAACTCTGTCAAGGCAAGATAAAAAATCTTCCCGCATCTTCTCTACACATGTGGCAACAGTATTCAGTCCTAGTATGTATGAAAATTGGTTCAACAGTGAAATATCTATTGGAGCGTTAGACTATTCTAACTATTTTCCCAAGGACATTTTATGGATGTAATATATGTGTGTATTTCAGATCAGGAGTACAGGTCAGACAAAGAAGTTTTACTAAACATGGAGCGTCTTCACGGTGAGAGCCGTTAACTTAAATAGAAGGGCGATGTTTGTCAGAGCGTTTATGATTGAAAGGCATAAGTTTGGTTTTAGATGCAGAAGCTAATTTAGAATTTAAAGAGCCGATTTTTACTAACATCATAAATCTGACAATTTTTTTCCAATACAAAATCCTGTTATATAAAGCTTCCGGTTTTTCGATTCTTGACTTTGATTAATCGTTCCAACAGCATAATCCATAAATCAACGATAACATTACCTGAAAAAAATGTACGTAGCAGAGTCGGTTTTGTCATTTACTTTCAAGTCATACGTGTATAAAGAATCTTTACATTACATTACAAGTCATATGTACATGGTCTACATTACATTACAAGTCATATGTACACGATTTACACTACATTACAAGTCATGTGTACACGATGTGTTAAAGGATCTTAGATTACATTACAAGTCATATGAATACGATTCACACTACATTACAAGTAATATGTGCACGATGTGTTGAAGAATCTTTGCATTACTGATAATGGGCAAGATCATATATATATATATATATATATATATATATATATATATATATGTGTGTGTGTATATATATGTATACATATATATTTATTTATATGTAAGTATATTAATATACATACATATATATGTATATATATATTTATATGTATATATGCATATATACATATATATTTACATATACATGTACATTTATATATATATATCATTTGCCTCGTTTTTTCAGTAAAATATGGAAAACGTTGTAAATAAATCAATAATAATGAGGAAATAAATCATAGATCATAACAAAGGAATACTGTTGTTTGAAATTATAGAACTTAAAAAATTGTATTGGTATGTAAATGTAAATATAGAACTAGAATGCAGACTCACAGACGCACACTCACAAATGAATATATATATATATATATATATATAACTTTTGTGGATATGTTTATATATTACTAGCAGGTGGCGACCGGCTTTTCCGGTTATAAAATACGCTTAACTATATTTGAATCCATCTAGATTACGTATTTCATATCGCAGAATCAATTTTTTTCTGAAAATTATTTTACCTTATATATAATTCTAATTTGAGAATATTAAAATACGTCTTGAGTGCCATCAGCAAGAATCCGAACCCAAATAGTTATCCCTTAGTCGCCTTCTCTACCATTTTAGCTATTGACAACAATTTGAAATATTACAAATTAACCCACTTTAAAATATAAATGAAATGTCGCATCTGCAAAAGATATAAGAATATGTCGGCGAGTTGAAAATATCATTTTACATTTAAACTTACCGAAATAAAACTTTACGCGTTTTTTTTATCTCTCTAAGTAAAAGTTTATAAAATATCATTGTTCCATTATTATTGCATTCTGTTTATTTCAGCGTTGTGTGAAATGTAGCTACCGATTTTATTGGTTAAATATATGACGCATGCATATCTTCTGTTTTATTGGTCCACCGACTTAGTCGGATTTAGAATTCACCCCTGTCCGTTCGTCGGTTCGTTCCAAACATTCTCAATGACTACTCGTTAATTTTTTCTGAAAGTGTGCATGAAGTTACAACCCGGCAAGAGAGAAAATGAAACATTTTCTGTTTTTTAAAGAAAAATTTATTTTTCTCCAAAAACTCATACTTGTGTCTAAATACGGGTTTTAAATTGTACTGAATTCAACTTAATGCATCAATTGTCATAAAGCCGTTTCATTTGGCTGCTTTACCTTGATGTTTTACATCAAGCCAAGGGTTTATATGTGGAAAATAGCCAAAATCAGTCGGGGACAAAATAGTTTTTGGCTTGTAATAATAGATAAAGGTTATGCACGAGTTTGAAGTGTAAATTTCTATATTCTCAAGACATTTATCATGGATCAAAACAATTATTTCTCTGTGCTTATTAATGCGGGATATGGTGTCATGCTGAAGTATTTTTCGATCTGAAATCACTATATTTCTCATATAACTTTAGATGGCAATGGGTATAGAAAGTTAGTCCTGGAAATGGCTGAAGCATTTAATAGTTTAATATCATTGTATATCATACCAGGGGAGCGCAATAAGTAATGCCCCTGACACACTTCCAGTTGTCTGATCTAGCTGAAGTTTTGCATGTGCAATGATTTTTATCTCTACAGGTTATGTGGCAAAGTACAGCTCAAAACTAATTGAGATTTCTGTTATACAGGTGTTTGAACTGTGTCAGGTGTGAAATGGAGCCTGTTGAATGTTGAGCAGTGATCCGGTTTTTGTATTTGAAAGTACGCACACCACAAGAGACTTTTGATGAAATGAAAGAAACTTATGGTGATAGCCCCCCCCTATTATATGACCTTGTAAAACGCTGGCATCGTGAAATCAAACATGGCCGGAAGTCTGTGGAGGCAGTTCCCAGACCGGGTCGCCCCACTTCTGCCATTGAGGAGGCATCTTCCCGTCAAATTGAGGCTGCCATTTTGAAAGATCGGCGCATTACTATTCGCCAAATAGCCCAAGACCTCAAGATTAGTACATGGTCGCTTGAAACTATCATTCATGACCATTAGCATATGCACCACACCATTCCAGAAGCGAGAACGCGTTGAATGCTCGAGGGTAATTGGGAGATATGCCAAGAAGATGAGTCAAAGTTTTTCAAAAGATTGATTACGCAGGATGAAACCTGGGTCCATCACTATGACCCAGAGACCAAAGCCCTATCAATGCAGGGGAAGCACTTTGACTCACCACCTCCAAAGAAGGCAAGTGTACAGCCCTCCGATGGCGAGGCCATGTTCACAGTCTTCTGGGACCAGGACGGAGTAGTGATGACAGTTTTCCTGGAAAAGGGTACCACAATTACAGGAGCCTATCCCTCTTCACTTTTGAGGAAATTAAGGGAAGCTATCAAAATAAAGAGGCGGGACAAGATCAGCAAAGATACCCTCCTCCTGCAGGACAACGCTGCGGTCCACAACTCGCATGTCGTCAGATCAGAAGCACGGGTGTGTGGTTATGAAATCCCTCCCCATCCTCCCTACTCTCCTTATCGTGCACCCTCTGACTTTCACATCTTCCAAGCCATGAAGTTGTTTTTGAAAGGAAAGCGTTTCCCAAATGATGCAGCCTCGATTTCTGAAGTCACGTCGTGGTTGGAGGAGCAATCTGGGGTGTTCCACAAAAACGGTCTCCAGAGCTGCATCAAACGATGGGAGAAATACATAACTCTGGGTGCTTCTATTTACGGCATAAAAACTCACTTTATTTCATATTTATCTTTAGGAAATGGCGTGGTATATTGTGTCAATCCAGGAAATCTCTCAAGCATTTTACGATATAAAAATCCCTTTATTTCATAAATACTTTTATTACGATGTATATAGAATCAGCCCCATAAAGGATTGAAGCAGTTTGCGATAAAAACCACTTTATTACTTCTATAATATACTAGTGGTGGGGCATATACAGTTAGTCTAAGAAATTAATGAACAGTTTACAATCCGAAAATTACTTAATTTACTACGAGAATGGCCCGTTTTCAGCGTTGCCATAGGACCTGTGAAAAAATGTTAAATGTAGAAAATTTTGAATAATCATTTTGAACTGCGAAGTAACTGGTAATATGACGCAGAGCCAAAACAGTTTAGATAAGTGAATCCCTCCCCACAAAAGGAAACAAGTTAAAATGTTATTATCTGTTGCATCATCATGTGTTAATTACGTGAAATAGAGATTGTGGAGAAACGGATGAGAACATTTTCACAGAGGAATGTTTAACACAAGCATTATGTAATAAATGATTGAAAGCAGAATGCAATGAATAGATTTTCATTGTATTTATTAAAAGAGTAAGAAACTTTTGAAGTTGGTAAAAATTTTGAACGGAATCGCCTGTAATAAAAAATATGACAAGTGGCGATTGTTGTAAGTGAGGAAAATGTAATTTTTACACAAGTAAAAGTTTATATCACCATAATGAAAATGTTAAACTGCCTTACAGCTATCAATAATGAATAGTTTAGATAATTGTAGATCAGTTTATATTCTGGTATTATTATTGGTAGAAGTTTTTGTATTCGGTTATAATCGATGTGAAGTACATCCGAATATGAAGGGACATAAGTTTGTGTTCATGGAATTGAGCTTTGTTATTAGTATAACACTCTTAAATATACACTCTTTGATGTAATACCTTTAATTTATATATATATATATACATATACATATATATATATATATATATATATATATATATATATATATATATATATATATATATATATATATATATACGTCGTGGGGAGCCTTCCTGTGAACATTCTCCATAAAACTGCTCAGGACTGAAACAAGGCGAAGCTAACTTGAGACCGACTACGACCAAAGATTGTCTTTGAAAATTGTTTATGGAGATGGAAAAACATAATATAATTGGACACTTAAGCTTTTAAAATTCAGTTGTAGAATTTGATGGAATAATTGGTATTCTGGGAATGAATATCAATTCTCAGTTAGCTATATTAATTTATATGGCAGTTTCTATCACATGAGTCTGCATGCGTTTTACAGGCAGAACGGTTATATTTCAGAATTGTGGAGCATCCAGATATCCAATTAACATAACTGGGAATCCAGCTTTAAGCTTAAATGTGGGCGGTGGCAGACCAGGTAATTTTAATAAATTTAAAAGTTCTGTAGGGCACTGTAAAGCATAGACATCTGTGAGAGTAGAGTCTAAAGAACTGAAAGCTTGTTTCCCCTCTGGAATGTCATTAAGCAATTGTTGATTGTTGACATGTACCCTGTCATTTTTAGAACTAACATTTCTCTCTCTGTTAGCTGCTGGGGATGCACATAGTTTTCAGCAATATTTAGGTAAACCTTTCTACTAAGTTCTGTGAGAGATCAAACGATTTTTCCTCTACCTGTATTTGTGGAAAACTTGCTATCACAAAATTTTTGATGTATGGATGCAAACTCAGCAGCCATTCGTTCACTACTGAGGTGGACACTCATGTTTTAAGATTATGTTTTAGTTGTGATACGCTTCAACAAATATGACAGTTTTATTCGAGGATTAGGCTCATCATTAAGATATCCACGTGGAACAATCAGAAATGTTTGTCGGAAATCATCTGATAACGAAAGTGTGATGACATCCATGACAACATCACGTCTTTTTAGATCAGGTAATGTTTTATCTAGAGCTTCAAATATGTTTTATGTTCAATTGTACAGTCATAATATATAGACGGTGAAACAGTTTTCCAAAACTTTAGCGAAATTCGATCCTCGTTGTATTTGACAAATTGGATCACAATCTGTTATTAAATGTTTAAATCTCGAGTTTCCTGTTATACCATTACTGGCTGAAATACCCGAGGACGCCACACCCGCGGCTATTTTTCCTTCTGACTGAACTTTTGTAAGAATCAACTTAGTAACATATGTATTTCCTGCATCTGCAGGTGCATCGCAGAATATGAAGTCACCCTGCTGATATTCTATCTTATTGACTACAGTATGAAAAATATGAAGTGGCTAACCTCACGAACAATTGATGCTTGCTCTTGCGGTTGATAGCTAATTTCACCTGTCCAGGCAGTAATGATGGATACGTATAAAGTCGATAACATGAAGTAAGAGCCAAATTTGTCAGTGCCTTACCATTCATCTTACAAGTATATCTTCAGTAGAAACCAGAGCCATATCGAAGATGTCTCAGGGTATTGATTGCGTTTATCAATTATGAAATTGTGACCTTTTTTTGAATTTTTCATCATCATTTTATATAGGGAATGGCCATCTAACAAGATCTCTGACATTAACCCCTATTTTACTAAGTTCAACTAAGAGATCTGTTTAAGATTCAAGCCGTCCCATTTCAGTTCAATCGTGTGTATCTCACTTGCAATTGATTCATTGGTTACACTTGCTAAATAATTTTTAAAGTTAATTTTCATAAGCTCAGTCGCTCCAGATGATGATATACATGTACGAGGAAATTTTCTCCAAATTACTTCATTAGTAGACATGTTTTATATCTAATAAATGCATAGTGAACATCATTTTAAATTGTGGCGACTGCTTGATCATTGCCTTCATTTTAGAAATGCGTTTAATTGATTTCACACTGTTACAACAGTGAGTATTGATGTGTGCGTTAAAAGACTTACAAAGGAGTTCATTTATATGGAACAACCCATGGTTGTCTGCAGACAATTTTACATTGCCAGGGAAGGAACTGTTGTTTCAAATCCACCAGCACCTGTAGAAAATCGCCGATATAGTAAGTAACTTTTTTCGCCAATTGAGTATAATTCGAAAACAATCTGAGATATATGTTACAGCATTGGCCGTCTCTGTGACACAATGCAGACGTTTTTAAGTTTTCACATGGTTTATGAATCATTCGGCGTCTATTCATATCGTGTGAAGAGGATCCGTCACAAAATCATGAATTTCCGCAATGATAACCGAGTCTATGTTTGATTCTCAACTTTTATTCAACCCAAACCAGATAATCAGCTTTTGACTATTCTCTTTTCTGCCACTCAGCGGTGTACCTGTATGCTTCTACCACGCCAAAAGTATTTTTTCGTAAGTAGGTGTAGGAGGTTACCTTGCTTTACATGGAAAAATTGCTATAAAATCATGCCGATCATGTGGTTGTTGATCTGGAAAAAATTTCTTTCACCATATCAGGACATTTCGGATTGCAGGGTAAAGTTATAAATAAATCTGAAGTTCCATGTTTTCTCAAGTAGATGAAGAGTATTTATTTAAAGAGGGCCTCCTGCATGAGAGAGAGAGAGAATGAGCATGGAACCGATTATTTATTTACCTCCCGACTCAGTAAATTAGGCACAAGGCCGTTCTTTAATGTGAAGAGAAAGGGGAGGAGGACCAGTTACCCCGTTAGGGACCTGAATAATGACAATTGGTATGAAGGGTTTCCCCTACAGTGGTTAATAATTGATTGTTCAAGAGCAATGGTCTTATATGTGGGGTTTTCCCACATATGGTATTTTAGATTCATGCCCGGTCCCCGCAGGGGCCGGGCGAAACTCCAAACGTGCATCGACCAGAAGTGGAATATGACAGTAGCTATTATCATCGAACATTTTTTTCAGCGGATCGATTGAGTATTGATAGGCGACAAATGCGGCATATCGCAATGTTATGTGGCGCGCATGTTTAGAAAGCTAGGATGTAAATTTCTAAATGAGAATTTCTGCAATAATCTTACAATATATGGAGATATATTAAAGCTGAGGAAATATATTTAATCATTCCCGAAAATAGCTGGAGCAGTTTGCGATCAAAAAATCACTTTATATTTATTATTTATAGAGAGGAGCAGTATACAATTGTTTATAGATGGGGCAGTATATGTTTAATGTAGCGTCGTCTGCATACGTAACGTGTATAAATTCTGTATGTGTAAACGGAAGTACAAAACCTATACATTATATACAATCGTCTATGTAATATTCGTTGCGTGTGTATATACATTTTACAAATAGAGTAACAAGACATATATATTCAGCAATATTTCAATAACCATGACAAATAACCATATTACCCGCTTGCCCAGACAAGGGAAAACATAACTTTTTAGACGGTAACATTGTTTTATTGTTCCAGAAGCGCTTTGCAAAAATAAGTCATTTTCTACACGACAACTCCAAGAACCAAATTGTTTTTCCACATTTACATTTATTGCTTTTATTTTTTTTGTTCTGAGGCTTCATGCTAATCCTTTCACAGGGACTAAATATTACTGTCTTTGTAGCTGAATGATTTCAACCAGTTGAGAACTTGCCTGACACTTTTACTCGTTCCAACACGTTCGCTCTAAATTTCTAACTCTTGACTTGTTTGTATATATATACAAATTAATACTTTGTACTTACGACTTTTAACGACACAAAGACAAACCAGTCACGTTTTCTTGGGCTAAATCTATATGTTTTTATACTTAGTTTTGAAAATATATTTTGTTTTTGTCCATTATATTCTTTTCTATTAAAAAGTAAGCGGTATCAGTTTACGATCTAAAAATCATTTTTGTTTTCGTATATAATTATAGGCGAGGAAAATATGCAATCAGTCTGAGAATTGTTTAAACTGTTTTCGATCGAAAATTACTTCATATTTTAATATTTTGGGGGACTGGAAGATTTATATGAAGACAGTAAAGGTAGATGGCTGAATAAATTTACAATCTCAAAATCACTTTATTTCATACAAGCAGTAAAACCCGGTTTTGCCCGGGCCCTATGTAATATTCATTATCTCATGTGCACACACACCCACTCACGCACACACACACTCACGCACACACACACACACGCACAGGCACACACATATATATATGTACGTACACATATATATATACACACGCACACACACACATATATATATATATATATATATCGTGGTCAGGTGGCATATAAAATTTCAAGTGTTTAGACCAAAAATTGGCAGAGGCGTTTAGTAGAGACTGCAAATGTCAATTATTAGAACGTTGATCTCTTAAATGCCAATTTTTCGCCCAACAACAGACACAAAGGCTTTCTACATGCTGAATAATCTTCATGTAAAATTTCAAATTTTAAGACTAAACATTAGTTGAGTAAATTGGTAGAAGTCATTTTTTAAAACTTTGACCTCAATTTTCTACCTTTATCTTTTAGTGTTTGGGGCTCAAATCTAATTAAAATGCGTGACCAATGCCCAACAAATAAACATCTCAAACTTTAAGTGTTAGACCTAAAACTGGCGGATGAGTTTGGTAGAGTTTCCAAAGGTAAAATCTTTGAAATTTGACCCTTGACAGACAGATATCTGCCCCCGCTACAAAAAATATTAAAACGATTTTCCCAAATCTCACTACCTTATGTCTCGAGTGTGTGGACTGAAAATTGACAGGATCATTTTGTAGGGAAATGCACACACACACACACACACACACACATACACACACAATTTCACTTTTATAGATATATAGATATATATTTGGGAGGGTGTATATCGAGTTAGTCCAGAAATCACTGATGTACTTTACGATTAAAATTCGCTTTATTTCATATATATTTTTGGTAAAGTAATATATAGGGGGCGCTCCCGGAAATAACTGAAACAGTTTACGATAAAAAATTATTCTGATGTATATACATTTCAGAAGAGTTGTACATTGATTCGTCCCGGAAATGGTCGATGTAATTTTCGATCTTAAAGTGACTTTATTTTTTAATATTTCAGGATGTATTATATGGAGTAAGGACTATAAGACGTAGCCCAGTCTTAGATAATATTATTATTACTGTATTACATCTGGTAAATGAGTGGGATATACAGAATATGTAGTTCAATTGTTTGATGTACGCAATCAATAAATATGAATTTTGATATAACATTTAACCCTTTTGGAATATTTTAATTATAAAAGAATGGAGAGGATAAGATATTCCAAAATATTGTTTTCTTCTATTTGGAAAATCTGAGAAGCAATTAATCTAAGAATACAGTATAACATTTTCAAAAGGTAGTTCCAGTATCTAAATTGTTCAGTACAGAAAGAGGAAGGCGTATGTGTTAGGCAAAAAATACAGTAGCGTTTACAGAGAAAGACATTGCGAGGAAAAGTAAGAAAGATAAAAAGACGGCTGGTAAGAGAGTGAGCCATAGAAATTTTAGTATAAAATATCATATGTTTTCATTTCTATTTGATTTTGTATGGCTGCGAGCAAGTCCGGATAACACTGCTATGTAATTAGATAACGTAATTCCTTCTCAGTATTTGCGAATGTTCCACCAGTATGCTGACTTAAGCATGTGTTACATGTGCGATATGTTGGATACATTGAATGACATTGTACATTATAAACTGCTGGTTTTTCTTAACTTTCATACATATATATATATATATATATATATATATATATATATATATATATATATATATTATATATATATATGGTACTGTTACTGTATATATATATATATATATATATATATATATATATATATGTATATATATATATATATATAAGCACACATATATCTATATATCTATGAAAGTAAAAATTGTCTGTCAGTCTCTGTCTGTGTACATTTCTGGTCTCTACACAATTACTCCGGCAATTTGGGATCTACACATTGGAGAATTGAAATAAAGGGTATGCAGAGATAGGCAAACTTTTTATCGGTTTGGGTTTTCAATTTGAGCTATCAATATATAAATATGTGTATGTATGTTTGCATGTCTGCCTAAAACTTTCGACAGAGGCGACGGATTTTCTATGAGAGCGGTTTCGTTTGAAGCCCGTCCCCTCGGACGACAAATACCGAAAAATTGGCTAAAAACATTAATTTCTTCACTCTCAGCTGGGCACTTTTCTAGAGGGAAGAGTCGTTTTTTTTTCGCCGATATTTTCGAAAGTCATATCCCCCCTTTTTAGTTGTCCAGCCTTAATTAAAACCTACCTCACTTCCGGTTTAACTGTGGTCGTTACAGCTAGACGTCAGGTTTTTCCCCCGTTCTTTTCCTCCCTTACGCTACGGATTCCTGCCTGCCTTCCTACTACAATTTTTTTTCGTAGAGACCGCAGAGGTCAATGTTTTAAACGTTGACCCGTATTATGACCCTTTAGCATACACCTGCAAACGCTGGGCTGAATTTAGATGTTACAGTTTATTCATACTTTGAAAGTCTTGAATCGAAAACAGTAATTCCTTCTACAAAAGTGTTTTCCACTTTACGTTTTTATTCGTTATGTATAAGTATAGATTCGCATTGTTCTAGATAAGTAAACACTTTTCCAGAGAATGGTTTCGTCGGTCGATCTGCGGCGATTCGATTTTAGATAACGTTTTTTTTCACGTGTACATGCGTGTCGATTTGAAACTTTGTAAGTAACTATTCATGCCCTATTTTCATACGAGTATAAACTGCATAAAAAAATAAAAATCGAGTCAGCCTAGAGGAGCACCATCTTCCCAGAAAATATTCCCCAAAAATAGTTAAACAAACAGTATTTTTTTTCATTTAAGGTTAATGTCCGAGCTATGAAGACATGTTTGCTGCATGCTAAAAATTAAAACTAATATCTATTACGTTACGCATGCTATTCGTAATACCGCTGTTCGATCTTCACCTAACAAATTCAATATTAAAATATTTCACATTCCTGCACCGATTTTACCTGGGTAACCACGAAATATAAAGTTTTGCCTGAGTTCGAATACTCTATATATGAAGTTTAATCGCTGTAGGCTAAAAACTAAGAGAGGAGTTTTGTGTGCAATTTTTTAAAGAAGCATATATATGAATACATTAATATTTATGCAGAAAGTTTGAGTTTACTAAAACTTTTTACGCATATATTACGCAAGAATAAATCGTGTAAAATACCCTTCATGAATATAATTACACTTAATACTTAACTAACAAAGATAAGCTCATAAATAAACTGTAAAAAAACTAAAGGAGAATTATTTAAAATGAATATTTAAATGAATATGAAAATTAGCAAGATATTTTCCAGAAGAATCCCATTCCACGACCCTATTATAATAAAGTTGTATATTCTTTTTAAATGAATAGTTAAAGGGGGTTGAATATGAAAATCAATATAAATAACATTCATAAGGGTATAGCTTGACTGAGAGGTATAGTAAGTTTTCATATGTGCCTGTGTAAGGTAAAATAAATTAGGAAATATAAAACGTGTGACGTAATAATTTTATCTAATTCCTGACTGATTGACATGGAATGCTACTTTTCATATTGTAAAGGAAATTAGAATAGATGCTTATCACGTTTTTTTTTGTAACAAAATGATTCTTTATAAAAATAAAGAGCAGGTGCTCTAAGAGCAGTATTACAAATGATTCACATAATAACATTTATCAGCAAAATTCTGGAAAATTACAAAACATAAACCATTAATATATACATTTATTATAAACCGCCTCGATTAAATGGACGCATCTAACAGAAAAAAAAATCTGTTTTTTTTTGTTATAGTTTTTTTTATTTTTCATTTACATTGGTTGGAATTATTTCTAGTTGGGTTTATTGTAAGATTTCCGGTAGAAATGAATATTGGGGATTTCCAATTGCTAGAGTTGAACGGAAAAGAATTAAAAAAAAAATAAATAAATACCGCATAAAGTTTGGCTAGCCGGGAAATATGGAGACTATGATTTTTTTTAAAATAAAGCCCTTGAGATTATTCTGTTAAAACATCGCCGAACATGGAGTTTTGAACATTTACTTCTGCAAAGAATAAACGAATTAGTTACGTGGAAAGCAATCGTTTTGTACGGTTTATGAGAAACGCACATATCTGAAGGTAGTACAACTTATAGAAAATATTATCACAAAAAGATATTTTTTAGTTATATTCAGAGAGTTATATAAATGTATAAGTATATAAAACTAAATTTGGAAAGGTAGTTATGGAAACCAATGCCATGCGTTTTATATTATGTTCTTAATGTGTGATTCGGTTCAGGAATGTTTTAATCACCAGTTACATGCATATTGAAGTATATGCTAATATGCATTATAGTTTCTAAATATTAGATACTTACAATATTTTCCATAGCCGAATGTTATTTCGACATAAAAATAGACTAACGCTTTACTTGTAAGACTAACAAAGATAAAATCAACCCTTCTTACTGTTGCTGTGGGCACAAAGATATATATATATATATATATGTATATATATATATATATATATATATATATATATCAAAGAAAAAATACGTAAAAATTACATCCGGAGAGAACAGTTTAGTATCATTATCAGCAGTAGCTTCTATAGCCAATAAAAAAGACAAATTCGGCGCACTGTAAAGCTTGTCCTTGTCATTTAATTAAACGAATCCAATACATGCAAATATAAATGCACAGAACATTAAAAAACGTGCAGGTAAGGAAATAAAAAGAATGAAATATTCTAACGAATGCATGTGAAAGCCCGCTATTTACACACTATGAATACACCTACACACGCCCCTACATATCATATGTGCATATATATATATATATATATATATATATATATATATATATATATATATATATATATATATATATATATATATGTTTATTTTTGAAGTATTGTTAATTTCAATTTATACCGGTGTGTTTAGCGTTTGAGACTTATGATAAAAAATGAATCACCGTGAAACTCAATGTATCTATCTCATAGGTGCAGAACATATATATAACACAAAATTGTTGAAATTAAAAGACTTACATTTTTTCTATTTTTTATCTTTTGTTCATTTTATCTAGGGTTTCTGCCTTACAGCCATTTCGTTAATAGGAGATCAATTTTATGATTTCATGTGTTCATACAAATTTCCCCATTTCCGCCAATCTATCAGATGTTATTTCCATTCGTCACTAGCAGCAAAATTTATTATGTACAGAATCCAATTTTTTAGGAAACATCGAATGAAAACAATATCTGATGACTTGGTATGAAGAGAAAAGTTTTATGAGCACATAAAATTCAAACTATTCCATCCCATAAACGAAACGGTTGTAATGAAGAAATCTAAAATGAAATAAAAAGGTTAACATGCAGGTCTTTGATTTTCAACCAGTTTTGCACTATATCTATCTATCTATCTATCTATATACATATATATATTTATATATATATATATATATATATATATATATAAACTACTCGAAACTAGAATAGGGCCTACCACCTCCCTAGATGAGTTCATAATTAAAGCATTCTTTAACTTAACATCTAAATCAAAATCGCCACGGGCATGGAATATGTGCCTACATTAAATATGGCTTCCCGTGTGGCAGGGATATCTGGAGAGAAGAACCTAATCTACCTTATATGTTCTTCCGGGTTGCACTTGCTTACATCACCGCATTTATATTTGCCCTCTATCGCCCCCACAATAGCGGAGTTGCTGTCTAAAAGAGTATATAAGAGAAAATTGACACATTTTGTATGCTCATCCCTCGGCTAACATTCACATTTGCGGTGACTTCAATGTCCATAATGTGGAATGGGTGACTCACTAAAATAAGACAGATGATGAGGGGAGGTTCTGTCATGATTTTGCCATAGCCTATGACCTCACTCAGATTGTTCGCGAGCCCACCCGTGTGCCCGATACTATCGGTCAGTACGCAAGCCTTCTAGACCTTTTTCTATGCATTTCCCCTGAGCTATTCTCATGCTCCGTTCTATCTCCTCTAAAATGCTCCGACCACTGCGTTGTATCAGTTAAGATAAAAATGAAATATAATAAATCTACAGACGTACCTCTTAACCGTGTTGTATACCGCTGCTTTATGGCTGACTGGGATAGCTTCCGTACATTCATATCTTATCTACCTCTCCATTCTATATTTTCAAAGGATGTGTCCTCTATAGTATCAGACCTGACCGAATAGTTTCTTGCAGGAATATACCAATTAATACCATCCAAAAAATCCCAACAAAAACCTAACAGCCAGCCATTGTTCTCCCCTGAATGTGCTGCTGCCATCGCACACAGAAATCATTTTTTCATAGCTACCAACGTAATAGATGCACTGAAACTAAAGCTGCTTTCAGGAGCGTCAGCAACCATTGTAAAAGAGTAATAAAAAATGCAAGAGAACTATATGCTCAATACGTTAAATCCAAAGTAGCTGAGCAGCGGCTTGTTTCCCACCAGTTCTGGCAAATAGCAAATAGTATACTGAGCAGAAACGTGCGTTCTATCCCAAATATTCTCAATGGAGCAGAGGGCATCTCGACAGCATCCGACAAGGCCAAACTATTTGCCAAGAACTTTGCGCCAAATTTTACCCTGTGCGACGAAGGTCATCAACTCCCCGTATTCCCTCCTATACCAGACAACACGCTATGCAGCATACAAATATCTGTGTGTGAGGACGCTAAGCTAATACAGAACCTTAACTCCAGTAAAGCAACTGGTCCTGACGGTATTCCAATTATAGTGTAAAAAAATTACAACCCGCCCTTGCCCCCATACTTACCAAACTGTTTAAGCGTTGCCTTAAGGAGAAGTGCTTGCCAACACCCTGAAAAACCTCAGCAGTATTCCCTGTATTTAAGCACGCAGGTGATAAGTCATCTCCCTCTCAGTACAGACTAATAAGTCTCCTGTGTGTCATGAGTAAGTTGCTGGAATCCACAATAAATAGAGAAGTAGTCAACCACCTTAGTAGAAATAAACTTCTTAGCGACACGCAATATGGTTTCCGTTCTGCTAGATCTACAGCAGATGTGCTAACGGTTATATCTCATAGGATTAACGAATCTTACGACAAAGGCTTCCGTTCTAGCGCAAATGCTCTTGTCATATCAAAGGCCTTCGAAAGGATTTGGCATAAAGGCCTAATTCACAAGATTTCCAGCTACAGTATAAATGGAATTTTTTTTCTCGATCATTAAATCATTTCTCCCTGATAGGATAATAAGTATAGTCGTTGATGGACAAAAATCAGACGCCCACAGTATTAATGCTGGAGTCCCTCAGGGGTCCATACTGGGGGCAATCCTCTTCCTGATCTACATCAATGATCTCCCTAAACACATACAACAATCTTTCGTTGACATCTATGCTGATGCCAAGAATATCTATGGCAACAGATCAAAGGCCGTAAATGACGATGTTCTCTCTGTTTCTCTCTCCACTGATCTTGAGCGCGTGGTACAGTGTGGGAAGAGGTGGCTGGTTACCTTTTATGTATCTAAGACCAAGCTCCTATCTCTACATCATTAACGCTCTGATCCCCATCTGGCATCAATTGAAATCGATTGTTCTCGTCTAGGGGCGGTCCCATGTTTTGATACGCTTCTGGGTTTGACCTTTACTCCTGATCTTAAATGGAACACATACGTGTAGTCCGTGGCCAAGGTCGCTGGGAAAATGGTGGGACCCTTCTACCGCTCCAGACGATATCTCACTAATGATAGACTTCTCTATTCATATATAAGCCAAGTGCGTCTAAGGATGGGGTACTGCGTCCATATCAGGGCAGGAGCTGCTAAAAACAGCCTTTCCTGCCTTGATAGATTACAAAATATACTTCGTGGCTTGGTGGGGGATACCATTTTCTCTTCCCTGCAACCTCTTCCCTACAGAAGAGACGTAGCGAGCATATCTTTATTCTATCGTTATTTCTATGGCAACTGCTCCTCTGGGTTTCATTCTCTGGTCCTCCCTCGCCAATCTTTTTCAAAAAAACACCCGACTAGCTGATACCACCGTCAATAATTTTCCCCACTTCTTATCTGTTCCGAAATCAAAACGTAGATTCCATGATCAAAGCTTCTTTCTTAGAACTGAACGCCTGTGGAACTCTGTTCAGCTTGCCTGTTTCCCTCCCGACTTCAACCTAGATGTCTTCAAGTCCAACACAAACAAACTCCTGATGAACCGCCTCCTTAAGTAATGACACTTCATCAATTCTCAAATACTATCACTACAGTATCCCATTGATTACTGTACACAAAATAACCCTTATCCCCGAGTGGCCATTGGGCCTTGATAAGTGGTGAACTCCATGTAAAAAAATCTAGTTAAATTTTAGTTCGAATTTATGACAGAAACCAGACCTTTTTTCCGATATTGACGTAGAAATTTGCCCCGCTTTGAACGAGGGAATTAAATAGAACTACACTGAAGTAGCAATTATTCCCGGATGACGCGAGATAACCCAAGGATTTAAACTAGACAAGATAAATATATATTTTTTAATTCATGTCAGAATAGATATTGTTTGAAACCAGAGAAATATATTTTACGGCTAAAAGTTGATGACAGAAAATTTCACTTATAACATTGGCTAGCCTTAAATGAACTCAAGGTCGTATGTCAGAATTGACATCTTAACTTGGAAATCGTGAGAATGAGTAATTCAGGTTTCAGGTGTGGGAATCGTACCCACGCCAAACCCTAAAGCTTTCGATTTCCTGGCGAAATCTTATTGGCTGGGGAGAATTTCCACCCCATCCACATACCTTACTATATATACGACTGTCGTGCGAAAATTAGTTAGAGTTTAGTTAGAGTTGAGTTTCAGAGTGGAGTTGGGAGTTGAAGCAGATTGCTTGTTGAATCCGAGAAGAGACGTGACGCCTCCTCATCCAACCGTCTGTCGCTGTCTGTGAAGAGATTTTAGACTTTGAAAAGGACTTACTAAATCTGAATGAGACTTGTAAAAACATTTGTACATAATTCTGCGAAATTAAGCCCCTGTAGATAGACGACATGAGTTTGTCTTACTCCCCGCCTACTGCTTTGATATTCGCTTTCATCATACCAGATTTTGTGTAACAGCCTCACAGAAGACTAGATTACACGTGCCGATAATTCCAGAGAAATAAAGTCCTTAACTACCTTCTCGAGTGACGGCGTACAAACCGTTACAGACTGAATTACATGAAAGTCACTATAGTTATTATTTTTTATTTGTTATGTTTTGTCAAATAAGTTCACCAGGCAAGTTTATCTTGTAACATAAAATGACCAGTAGAAGATTGATTCAATCATAGTAGACAATGTTCATTAATCAAAATATCATCTATACGCATCTTGCATGATTGAGCAACGCTACGTTGCCAGCTAGTAATGATAATAAAAATATTTAAAAGAAGTAAACGAAAATAGAGGAAAGAAAAGAATATGGTAATATTTAAAAAAACACACACACTAATTTTTAACGGAAATAATTATTACAATATAAATATTTTATAGCTTTTTACTATCTGTGTGCCTGAAACCGAAACTCTACTATTAGTACCAAGCTATTTACAATGGAAAACGTTCACCAATGTTAAACGGAATAACTCGTTACTATATTACGAGAAGTATTCAAAAACTATTCTAAATTGACATAATACACAAATATGCTTTTCCAATCCCAAGGTATATTTTAGAATGATTTTACAGCCATCCATCGTATTTTGGTCAACGCAATCAAGAAAAACCATTACTCTCCCTCCGAGCAAGAATAGGCTTACAGAATGCATTTTCGTCTTAAACCAGAAAACATGACAATTCGTGCCTGGGGCGCCAATCATCTTAAGTGTTACACTTCGACAAATGTATTATCTGAAGCTTCTATTGGGGACCGACTTTGGCAAAATTGATTTGTATGCGTACTGATGTTCTCTCGTCATTACTATGCGTATATGACCATAATCAAGAACACACACAGACATACACACGCACACGCACACACACACACACGCATATATATATATATATATTTCAAGTTAAAGGTATTAAAGAGGGAACCTCATGAATTAAAACGACGTTATTAAGAGTGTCCAATGAAAAAGAGCAACATATAATATTTTTCTTTATATAGGCAAACATTACATAGTCGGTACTCTGGACATGCTAAAGTTTTGGAAAATTGGTTGGCAAAAAATAAACGTCCACGTCAGGCGAGGTAATTTAACTTATGCGTCAGTGAAGACATCTAGTTCTCAAATGGAAGAAAGTAAACATATGTTTTTATTCATAACAATAAAATGTTAAAATGCTAAATGGAAAAGGGAGGGGTGCTTAGTTAAGTGACATTTTGGGTCACAGCAACGAAAAGCGATACAGGGAAAGAGAACATCAATACTTAACAGGATAAAGAGGAGGAATAAAAAGGAAAAGATGAGGAAAAAGAAAGAAAAAGCATAATGATAAGATAGAAACGGACGAAGGAAAAGGGATCAGTATGATTACACTACCACACGAAATGGGACGGGGTAAAAACATTTGAAATCATCTTTGATTAAGGGTTGGAAATTACCGTGTTAAAACATGAGTTTTTGTCTACCATAAAGGAACATATAGAAAGAAATAAGGAAAGAAAGAAAGAAAGGAATAAAGAAAAAAGAAAGAGAGAGGCCGGCGAAGGACAGGGGTTACAATAACAAATTAGCACATAGAGTTTCCAGTCAGCCTTTTACACATACACTTATATGTGTATCGGCAACCCAGTCGAACACATTGTGATTAAATAAAAACACAGCCACATCATCCCTGCATGGGCTTGTCTCACGTTTTATTAATAAAATTAGATATATTCTCATTTTGACATTTCTATACATATTCACATGTACGCATATGTGCATGTTTGTGCATTTGTGGGTGTGTGGGGGTATTCTACTGGGTCGCTGATTCTATGAAAAGCATTTATACCCCCTTCTTTCCAAGTTATTTTTTATAATAGTTGTGTAATAACGTAGTATTACAAAACATACTTTTAGGAAAGAAGTGTATATACGTTAGTGGGGATATTGTTTGACAGCAAAACCTCCTTACATCAAATATCGGGAGTTAGTAAACATGGCATTTACAACATGCATCGGCGTTTTAATATGAGGTATGAAATTTTACTTTAACTCATTTTTGCTTCGTTCTTGTCAGGATAATTTATAGATGGTTTAATTTACGCGTGTACTCTCGTTGTCCGAGTATGTACAATAATGCAAAAGAGTGTCATACGCAAATCATGAATTACTGAATTTCTCTAATAGTTTTATAGAACATCAATGATATTTATAAGATATATAATAAAAAGAAAAAAGATATACTCATATTTCATTTACTAATTATATTGCGACGATGGACTTGTTTTGATTAATATATAGTATTACTTCTGGTTTTCCAATTAATATTTAGGTATTTCTGTTAGGAAATGAAGACTTTTCTAGTGTTATGAATTGTTAATTTAATTCCTACTGCAAAATGTGGATTTAATGAAGATGTCATAAACTCATATTAAAATTAACCTTGTTTTTACCTCTCCCCTCCTGCTTGAAAAGCGGAGTTAATAGAGTAATCTATTGCTGAAATAGAATCAGCAATTAAGCTAAACACATTTGTCTGAATTTTACCAAAACATTTTAAAAAATTACAAAAACAAACAAAAAAAAATTATGAAAAAAATTAAACAGTGAGGTCCACTTTTCATTTTCTCTAGAAATCGCGATACTGATAATTTCTTTAAAACACACACACAAACAAACACCCCACAGACACACATATATACGCGTACGCCATCGACGTTGCCAAGCCGTAAAATACGTTAGATTCTCCAAATTTACTTATAATAATACTTACTATTATTATAAGGAAATATATATTATTATATTCACAGAGAATTCGACCACCCCGATTGCAAAATTTTATTAATATAACTGAAAATTACGGTACAACCATAGATTTGCCAGTAATCGCGACCCGTAAACATGAAAAATTACATTAGTCCGAAGATTATGTAATACATATGATTTCGTTAAGCGAACTTAAAACATTAAGATTTTTTTTGTAAATAATAATTTTGGTTATATGATAATCTCAACATATATATTACGTAACAAAAGAAAAGGTAGACAAAAAAGTAATGTATCGCATTTGATGTGGCATTGCATTACAAAATATTTGGGAGGGACACTTTAGACGTTGTACTTTAAAAGAGTAACTTATTTGTCAGTGTATCGGTAAGAGAAATTGTTATAAAAGTAGTTAAATCTCAAGAAATACTGTTAAGAATAACATCAATACACAATAGTGAAAATCGAGTCAAATTGTCTTATGCATTATTGTTAGTTAGGTTGTTATGTATTTTCGAAATATGAAAAAAGTTAACATCCTGGATTAGTTGTAAGAATTCATCACAAGATTTTTCTTAAGTTTTTTTTCGTTCCGTGTCTAACTCAATCTTTCTCACTCGCTGTCATATGAGTATATATATATATATATATATATATATATATATATATATATATATATATATATATATATACATACATGTGTGAGTGTGCATGTATCTCGCGTGTGTGCGCGCGACACACACACACACACATATATATATTATATATATATATATATATTTATACTTCTGTCTCAGATTTTTATAATAGGATTGAAATCACTAAATATTACTGAAGACAGAATTTTATGAGTAATAAAGTCGACATTTTTGTTAAAAGAATCTGTCCAATTAGTTAGCAGAAGTGAAGTATCATATGATTAAGCGTATTTCACTGCTTTCTTTGAAATAATTTATAAGGTATACAAATTCACGTGCTATTAATCAGGCTCGTATGGGCACGAAATAAACGTTAATAATCTAGTCGGAAATTAATCGTCTATCTATACTCACGATGTTGACAAAAGAAAGCAATTGAAAAATATCGCCGACTCAAATTTGGATTATACGTTGGGATAAAGATGCATCCCGATATAGCGCTAAAATAATTTCGCTATAATTGAGGCGAGAATTAATTTACTATGAAAAATAGGAATTTTTCCATTAACAAAATCGAGTTTGCATGGATATCGAAAATGCCTGTGTCTTGAGGAAACAGATTATGTTCGATATAGGTTGTGGTAAATGGTGGCCAGATGTTGTTTTACCAGAAAAATGAACAAGAAAAAATAATCACGCGCGTTTTTAAGAGGAAATTGTAAATCAGCTTTCAACCCCTGGTTGATAAATTGCACGTAGTTTGGACAATTAGGTTTGTCCACGTTTACTTATGATTTAGTTATAGTAGAACAAAGGCATTAGGAGGTGCTAATGGTCATGATGTAACTTCTCCTGGCAGAAAATATGTTTTTTAGAGCATTGCTTTTCATTTTGTTTGTTTTTACTTGTATTCACCTTTTCAAAGCTTTAAATATAAAAGATAAACGTTCTTATATGTTCTATCATATGCCTTGCGAAGACTAACTTTATTTCGACGCCGGTGATGTTGTATGTCACCGTAGTCGCGAGGGCTAAATGTATGGCTTCCTTTCTTTCTTTTTTTACAGGCTCCCCCCTGCCTACTACTTTTTCATCTATCTTTACCCGGGCTTCTTACAGCGTCTAATTTATCCCTTTTTTCCTGCGTTGCAATATTTTATGCGTGTGTGTGTATTGTTTTTTTTTTTTTACTGCTGAAGCTTATAAATTCTGTATCTATTCCGAAATCTGTTCGTAAGATAAGCAGGTTGTGAGTTTGGCAGCAGCAGCAGCAGCAACAAAAACAACAACAACAACAACAACAACAAAAAAAACAACAACAACAACAACAGTACGTTAATTTTTTCTAGGGGTAGGGGCACGCTTCCATCGTAAAACGCAAGTTAGCGGGTACTGTCTGCATAATAATCTAAATTTTACCAATTAATTTTGCCAGCGATTAATCAGTAAAAGCGACTGTTGCGATAACGCAAAAACATTTGAAAATTGTATTTGTGTGTAAATCTCGGGTGGCATATTTATCACACAGTTTCCAAGGAACACAACCGATTATTATAAATAATATTTTAAAAAAATAATTTACATGAGAACTAGTGAATACAAACAATAATGTTAAGGAGAAGAAGAGGACAGAGAATACGAAGAAGTAGAAAAAATAAAAGATAAAAGGTGGAACCACACAGCCACAAAAAAGACACAAGGCAACAATAACACCTACCAATATTTTTGAAGTTTTGTAAAAAAACACCATCAAACTCACAAAATAGTTCAGAAAAAGAAGACATCTCATGAGGAGTAATTAATGTAGCTTAATATAGGTATAAACACAGGGGCAGTGCCACTGGAAACATACTGTGAAAAACTGAAGCATATCGACTAGAAGAACAGAAACCGTATTATCATGCAGAATGCACGTATTATCATGCAAAATGCACAACAAAGGCTGATGCTGATGAACTCTTCGTGAGAACAAAGATGTCGGAAAGAAAACGGTTTTGTATACAAGACGCAAAAATGCTAGAAAATCTATAAGGCACAGAACAGAATAGTTAATCACCGCAGCAAAATACTGAACCTGCACGACAGAAAAAAGAGAGACAAAATATGAGACGAGAAAAATAAGCATAGGAACATCTACACAGATGATCCATAACCAAAAATTAGAGTCAACATACCACCTGAGCCTGCCTACTAAAACTGGAAAAATTGTTTCTGTAATAACCGGCACAATAGGTTATAACAAAATTCGACAAGACACAAGACTACAGCAAATGTAGATTCTATTGACAAAGAGCCGGAACAGTAAAACAGATACGGACATGAAGCAACTAGACCTTAGAGTATAAGAATCGACACGATCAAGGCGGGACCAATTGTAGGCAACTGTATCTTGAACAACCATGCAAATGGCACAACACAGCGGCAGAAGCATTTGACAACAGAAATCACAAAACCATATGGGGTATAGGGGCACAAACGGATAAAGAAATTTAAGCAAGAGACCGGATATCATAAAGTTCAGGTCCAGTAAAGGCAAATATTCATTTTGAGCGAGAAATCAATATTTTAGTGTGTAATGTAGCACCAATGCACGACATTTTCTAAATCATCATCATCAACATCATCATCATCATCATCATCATCATCATCATCATCATCATCATATCATCATCATATCATCATCATCATCACCTAAAAATTCGAAAACAATATTATAATTATAATTTAAGTAAATCTTTAATCAAATTTACTTAATAAAATTCTAATTTCATCAAACATATTAATAATTTTTTTTTTAATTATTTGTTCGAAAATGTGTTAAACTGTAATTTCTTACATGTATTATAGTGATAAAAACTTACTACTTTCGATTAGTTGAAGACATCATGAATTCATCCAATTTTACAAATAAATATATGGTATAGATCTTATGACGTTTGCAATAAAATCAATTATAAAAAGCAAATGACCAAAAAACAATGTCAAAACCTGTACAATGTGTATAGAGTAAAATAGAACGTTGAAATCAGCTATTTTGGACACAGATATTACTCGACAGCAGGTTTCAAAATATGTTGCATGATTCCTATACTTACAGATTGTGAAAGGATATTTTGACAGCGGATAAGACTTATTGGGAGTATGATGAAACCTGTGAAGTTTAAAGAGATGATATACAAAAATGGATATATATTTTTTGACTTTGCACCAAGGATGAACTAGATTGCTCATTGAACTATTTCTCTTACCTCTTAGAGTTCGGATTTTCACATGCGTAATATAATGGGGGATTAATTGTATTACAGCGTATATTTCTAAATATATCATTTTAATCAGTTGTGACAGTGAGATATTGTTAGTGCTTTAGAATGAAAAGCGAATTGAATATAGTTCTGAGTTGCAGCAGTTTTTTATTGGTATAATCATTTCGAGTTGGTAAAGAATAAGCTGTTAATTCAAGTGATAAGCGTTAAGTTTATGATAACTCATACGAAGACGCAAACAAAAATGAGCAGTAAAAAAGTTACACATAAGTATTATGGAACTTAAAGTATTTAATGTGAATAATAATGGTAATTTGTTTTTTCTATGCATTATATAAAATTTAAAAACATATACTTCGGATGAGGGCCTTTTAGAAACTCCTTGTATCATAAAATAGATTTTCCCGGGAGGACTGAGTCGAGGTATCCTAAAACATTTTAATTAGCTAATTTGCGAAATAATCATATATATATATATATATATAATTATATATATATATATATATATATATATATATATACATATATATATATATATACTTGAGTGTCTTCATTAATTAATTTAATGAAATAAACTATTTTTGTGTCTTATTCTCATGCAGTATAAAATACAAATCAAGTGTATCTTTCGTTGCAGTGCGTATCCACTATCTGTATGCGTTTTCCAATCGAAGAAATTGAATTATTTTAGAAACGACATTCAATTAAGATTTATATTTTCTATTGGTGAATCCATTTATATATAGGATCAAAAGGTTTATCAGAAACTGTACGTTTTTTTAACCTGGCTTCAATACAATAAATCGGACGCAATCGTTGTATTTTGCATTTACGTTTTAACGATCTACAAACGGTTGTACACCGATATTATCCTCCATTGTTTCTCGCATACCTGGCCTACAGGCACATAAACATTTCAAAGTTATACGAATGAAAGATATATATATATATATATATATATATATATATATATATATATATATATATTCAACGTCTTTATATCTGAATAAGTCAGTATATTTGATTTATTTATCGGAGTTACACACGTCACACGTCTTTTTGAAAATCTACTAGAAAAAGCAAAATAGGTTTTCAGTAAGATTTAAACAATATTATACACACTTCGAAGTAATAACGCCTCAGCAGATAAGCAAATATGAAACCCTATATTATAAAACAAAAGTAAGCTTTATGAAGCTTACCTAATCCACACTCACGCATGTCATTTCTGTTACAAAGAATAATCTAAAGTAACTAGAAAACTTTATATATCAAGACTTATATATATGTATATGTATATATATATATTCGTATATATATATATATATATATATATATATATATATATATATATATATATATATATATTAGTATATATATACAGTGATGATCATATTTATTGGCACGGTAAAATAAAAGTTAAATTTTGTCTAATAAATTCATAAAAAGGGATTAAATTAAAGAAAATAACAAAGTATATTATGTATTTTTACTGGCCTTTCCGATGCAGCAATCGGATTTTAGAAAAAATAAATAACAAAGGAACAACAAACATAATTGCAAAAAACCCTTGTTCAAAATTATTGACACGGCTTTGTTTTCCTTTTAGTATCAGTATAATATCAATCAATTTCCGGTTTACGTGCTTTCTGAACTTTTTTATAGCCATATTATGCTTGTTTAACGCTAATTCAGTGAATAATTTTTTTCAGATAATTTTTAGATAGCGATTTATTTAAACTATTATAAGTGACTAAATTATAATTGTCAATCGCCATGGTTAAAACTAAGGAACACAGCGAAGACGTCAGGAAGCTTGTTGTAGCATGCAATACCAATGGGGAGGGCTATGATAAGATTTCAAAGAAGCTAAACCTTCCCAAATCCACTGTTAGAGCCATAATAAACAAGTTCAAATCGCAAGGCCACGTTATGAGTTTAGAGGGTAGAGGGAGAAAAAGCATTCTTTCCCCAAGAGATGAACGGAAAATTGTTCGACAAGTAAAACAAAACCCAAGGATCTCTGTTGGGGAGATTGTTGATGAACAGAGCACCTCTGGAGTGAATGTATCTCGACATACAGTTGGTAGAGTTTTGAAGAGAGCTGGTTTAAAAGCATGTCGTCCGAGAAAGACTCCTTATTGAAGCCTATGCACCTGAAAGCAAGGCTAGCCTTTGCAAAACGTCATATTGATAAAGATGTTGCATTCTGGAAACGTGTTCTATGGACTGACGAAACGAAAATAGAGTTATTTGGCCATAATAAAGTGTCTTGTATTTACAGAAAATCTGGCGAAGCTTTCCTGCCTAAGAACACTATACCCACAGTGAAGCACGGTGGAGGCAGTTTTATGTTTTGGGGATCCTTTGCTTCCTCTGGACCAGGGCGACTTGTTAAGGTCACAGGTAGCATAAAAAAGGAAGATTATGTTAAAATATTGGATGAAAACCTGAAAGACTCTGCTAAAGAGCTCTCACTTGGTCGTCGTTGGTGGTTCATGCAAGATAATGACCCAAAGCATTAGGCTAAACTGACCAAGAAATGGCTTGAGGACAATCATATTAATGTTTTGGAGTGGCCATCACAAAGCCCAGACCTTAATCCAATTGAAAATTTATGGAGAACATTAAAATTGAGGGTAATGCAAAGGAAGCCTAAGAATCTTATTCAATTGGAGGATTATTGTCAGGAAGAGTGGGCTAAAATTACTACTGAAGAGTGCAACAACTTGGTTGTAAACTATGAAAAGCGACTGAGGAAGGTAATCAAGGCCAAAGGCTATACAATTGATTATTAAATAAATCGTGCCAATAATTTTGAACAAGGGTTTTTTTGCAATTATGTTTGTTGTTCCTTTGTTATTTATTTTTTCTAAAATCCGATTACTGCAATGGAAAGGCCAGTTAAAAATACATAATATACTTTGTTATTTTCTTTAATTTAATCCCTTTTTTAGAATTTATTAGACAAAATTTAACTTTTATTTTACCGTGTCAATAAATATGATCATCACTGTATATATATATATATATATATATATATATATATATATATATATATATATATATATATATATATATATATATATATATATATATACTAAGAAAAAGAATCAGTACATATATATATGGTGATTGCAACGTCTTGTCAGACGGATGTCACTCCCTCAGACATTTAAAATCCAGGAGCCTAAATGTCTGAGGGAGTATCTATACAAATATGATGTTATAGAGTCTTAGCTAAGTACGACAGCTAAGTCTCTCTCTCTCGGTTCAAAATGTTGAGATCCAGCAACAAGCAAGAGCAAGATAGCCAGCAACAAATAAAACTGCAGACCAGCTTAATGCGGGTACTGGTCTTCCGCTTTATGTTTTTTTTTAAATCAGAGATTTGCTTCTCTTAGAAAGGTTGCCTTCACCACGGCTTACGGGAGCCCTCTCTACCCCAATACACATACACACACACACACACAAATATACACGGTGCTAGTTGGCCGTTGATCCACAAAAAGTGTTCATTCGCCCGGTGGAAGGTCTTGTTTTTAATCCTTCAGAGAGACTAGCCGCCCTCCTCACCAAACAAGTCTGGTGGGGGAACCAGTTTAGTCGCCGGGGACCCGACCATAAGGCAGGTAGTACTGGGTTACATGGTACCCGTAGCATATGACATGACCTGACATAACATACATGTATATATATATAAATATATATATATATATATATATATATTTCTGTAGAAATATATGTTCTTATAATATATACCGATATTTATGTAAGAAGCTCAATGTAATTACATAGCAATATAATGAATAAATGACAAAAAAACGATATTCCAAAAGTTAATGATGTTGGCCATTATTGCTATGTATTTTGAATAAAAGAAATGAATAATAAAATGAACAACATTATGAATTTTTGAATATAGTGTTTTGTCATTTATTCACTGTATATATATATATATATATATATATATATATATATATATATATATTGGTCTCTGCAATAGTATGAATTACAATTAATTATCGCTTCTTTTTCTTCTTTTCTTAGTCTTTCTAATCCTTCTCAGTTTATCTATACACTCATGCCATTAGGAGCGTAGTACTTTATTCAAAATATGGTTTCCTTACGGAGATACATTTTTTTTCAAACATTTTAACCAGAGAACTAATAGTCGTGGCCATATATAACATTTTGCAGACATTCCCCTCTGGACCAAATTACTGCTAGATTTCCATAGCAGATGCCACATACAAATTTATCATATCTAAACTATTATAGTCTCAATGAGATGTTGAGCTACAACATCATCATCATCAACAACAACAACAAACACAAACGTACTTTTATGTTTGTAGTGATTGACGGGGGTTCTACCACCGAGCAACACCGTTTTACGGGACCTTTTATTTTTATATAAAAATACTCCCCAAAGCATTCTGGGGTCATATGAGATTAATCTCGGTTACCAGCATATTCTACAAAGAAAAATTGTTATATATAGTATTCATTGTATTTCCCTTCTTTTCTCTCTTAGCAATAAAATTTAATTTCCTCGTAGATGTCGAAATCTAATGATTGGTTTCTCTGCCTTTGATGTCGTCGTTGTTTTTCTTTCTAACCGTGATTGCATACGTTATTAACTTTACTTTGACATCTTTTCACTTATTGCTTCTTTCGCGTTTTCTTTTCTATGTTATCGACTGATCTTTTTTATCTTTGTTTGTTCAGAAATCTCGCGATTCTCGTTAAAACAGAGTCTAGACTAAGAAGTGATATTTGATTAGCTGCAGTTTTTATGTTTTCTTTATGCAACAATGTCTCCTTCCGGCCCAAACTCGTTTTTTGCTGTGTGATATCTACATTATGTAAAAAGGTGAGAGATGTACACTACAATACGTCATATAATAACTAATAACAAGTGTATTCTTGTAATATTGTAAAATTTAGATGATCTAAATGAAGTCAGACCATCTTTAATGAGAAAAAGTGTATTTGTTATATCTGCATTACTTTGGTAATAGGGTAAACTGATGATTTTGTAGTATCAAATTATTCTTATCAATTAAAATGAATGGCTCTCGTCTTGGGGAGGCCTCAAGTTTTGACAGGCTTCTGGGCTTGACCTTTACTCCTCATCTTAAATGGAATACGTACATCAAATCTGTTGCCAAGGCCGTTGGAAAAATGGTCGGATCCTTCTATCGATCCAGTAGATATCTCACTGTTGATGCAATTCTCTATCTATATAAGAGCCAGATACGTCCAGGGATGGAATAGTGTTGCCACATATGGGCAGGAGCTGCTAGAAAAGACTTGTCCTGCCTTGATAGGATTCAAAATAGACTTCGTGGCCTGGTGGGAGGTGTCCTTTTCTCTTCGTTGCAAACTCTATCTCACAGAAGAGATGTTGCGAGTTTGTCTCTGCTTTATCGTTATTTTCATGGAAAGTTTTCGACTGAGTTTCAATCTATGGTCCCCCCTCGCAAAACTTTCACAAGAAACACTAGACTAGCTGAAAACATTATCAATAGTTTTCCCCACTCTTTATCTGTGCCTAAACCTAAACATAGGTTTCATGATCAAAGCATCTTTCTTAGAACTGCACGCCTGTGGAATTGTCTTCAGTTTTCCTGCTTTCCAGCTGTCTATAATACGGTTGTCTTCAAGTCCAACGTGACCAAGTTTCTGATGAGCCGTTCCACTTAATTAAAAATTTACCGAACTTCCATTACTATCGATTGCTATATTGTCCTTTTGACTACTTTACACTCTGAAATCCTTATCCTTGAGTGGTATATTGGCCTTGATAAGTGGTGACGCCTATGTAAAAAAAATAGAGAAAGAGGCGATATAAGATATGAGAAATATTTGAATTCAAGTCTCCCCTTTGTTGTTATTTCAGATCAACTAAAACAATAGCAGCAAGTTTTAGTATCCCATTTATTAAGGGCATAGGTTTTTCGAAAATATCAGATATTTTATAATTCATATGAAAGACTGAAAAAGAGATGATATTGATTGAAACATAGAAAAATGCGTAATGCAAAGCCGTAGTTGATAGAAAATTCACCGAATGTGTAACTTACAGGGAAATATCATATTACCCTCTAAAATTAAGTAATTATCTTTCCAGTTCGCCTTCATTTGTTAGATTCTAATCAATAGTCACTGATATTTGAAACTGATAAAATTGATAAAATACGTGGTTGACCTATATATATATATATATATATATATATATATATATATATATATATATATATATATATATATATATTGGTAGCTAAATTATATATTAGAATTGTCATATCTTTAGTAGTATGAGAAGAAATTACATGCTAATTTCCAGGTTTTGAAGTTTATGTCACTATCATATAGTAAAAGGTTTTTGATAATTGCTAAAAAAATCACCTATATTTTCCAAACAATGAAATACGCCCAATGTTCCTTATATAATGTCTGGCAGGCCAGCTATATTTAGCTGCTTCAGTTATCCTATACATAACTACTTCATTTGCTCACATAAAATTAATAAACGAAAGTGTAAATTTATACGTGAACTTTAAGTATTTACTTCAACAGTGGTCAATACATAGGTAGAGCTAGTTAGTAAGTTATAAAATATATATGGAGATTGTAGTTTAATCGCCATATATATTTTATAACTTACTAACTAGCTCTCCCTACATATTGACCACTGTTGAAGTAAATACGCATACATTTATAATTTCGAATATTAATTTATGTGAGTAAATGAAGTAGTTATATATATGTCCATAAGCCTGAAGAATCCTAGAGTGGACGAAACCCGGAATATTCAGTGTAGCTTAATCTTAATCGCCATATATATTTTAGAGATTACTATATATATATATATATATATATATATATATATATATATATGTATATATATATATATATATATATATACATATATGATTAGTTAGTTTTATGTAACTGATTTTATCTGAAATCTGAAACCGTTTAACTTTCAAACCAAAAACCAGAAAACCAAGAGGGGGCATAACTGTGATAGCTTAATTGAAACGAAGCAAGTTATTAAATATTTATTTTCATTTCGAAATATTATTCCAAGCTGAATTATTATTTTTATTTGTAATTCGGAGGCGATTTTTTTTCGCTTATTCTTAATTTTGAAGTAATCTTTTTCATTTGTTAGAGAGAAATTATTAAAACTAATGTCCTCATTTACTTGCATCCTCACGAGGGCAGAGTTACTCAGAGACACATGTGAACAAAATCCATTATCCTCTGCTCTTTTTGTTTATAAAATTTAATCGGTGTTGCCCACGATTTAGTATAGTAATCAGACAGTAGCAAGTGTGTGTAATTGCCTGCGAAACATATTTACTTTATAATTTATTTAATATCTTAAATTAAAAATGCGACAACGTGACCCAGCGTCGTTTAACCCCGAGGAAAAATGGTCAATGTCAAGTTTTTTTCCAACTCCTCAAAGAACTTGAAAATTACACCTTTTAATGGTTTTAGATAATGATGAAAACCAATATCACATTTAAATTTGGGGCAGATAAGATATAAAAAAATATTTTTTGAAAAGTTGGGGGATCACTTTCCTATATAATTTTAACGTAAAAAGGGTCCCACTTTTTAACCACCTAATGATTTCTTCATCTCATACAGAAATTTAACTGTGATATTCATTTCTAGCACCACCGAAAACCGGCGCTGTTTTTTACTAAGATATTCGTTCATGTTTTTATTCGTTCATGTTTTTATAATGCAGGACGTAAATAATGCTGTCAGTAAGGTTACACGAGCGATTTACAATTTTTTTTTGTTGGTATTCAATTATAGAATTTGTATAGTATTTACTAGGTTCTCCTGTACTTTACTTAACCGCCTCCTAATGTAAACAGAATTTTTGTGAAAACATTAAACTGCAGAGGCACTTGTTAACAACTATACAAGTTTTATAATGAAAAAAGAAGGAAAAACAAAAGTATGCTGTAGTAAACTTACTAACAGCATAATTAACGTCTTAAATTATGAGATGAAAAAATGAACGCATCTCTTAGTAAAAACAGCGCCAATTTTCGGGAATGCTGAAAACGCATATCAAAATAAAATTTATTTTGTGATATGAAGAAATTACTAGGTGACCAGAAAGTGGGTGCCATTTTACGTTAAATTTATATAGGAAAGTGATGCCCCACTTTTTAAAAAGTAATTTCTTCCTATCATGAAAACTACTTATCTGCCCCAAATTTAAACGTAACATTCGTTTTCTGCATCACGGAAAACCATTAAAAGTCGTAATTTCGAAGTTTTATGGAGAGTAAGAAACAAACTTGACATTGACAAAAAAATAAAGACCTGGTTTTTGTGGCCTAATACGTTTAAATTGTCTTTATAAATAATATGAAAGAAGAAATTTAAAAAAAAAACATTTTAGCGTGGGGGATAACTTTTCTATAAAAAATCTAAAGTAAAATGAAGCCCCACTTTTTGGCCACAAAGCGTTCAACCAGCCATGGCATCACTAGCATTATTTCAAGTTTGGCAATCGCGGATGGGAAAAACATGACAAATACAAAAACTTTTAGCTTTTTTTTGTGGTGAGGGACAAGAATTACATTTGAAACATAAAATAACCATACATTGTATTTATTTTTATGAAACCATTCTGTACTTTCACCTAACAATTTTTTAAACACAACGAACCCTAAAATATGACAAATTAATTTTTTGTTGTTTTTTGGGGGAGGAGAGAGGATTACATTAGAAATATAAAATGACGAAAAATGTAATTTTATTGTTTTTAATTAATTTTCGGTAGATCTCTCTTTTTCATGTTTTGCGATCGCACGGGCATTCACAGCTATTTTTTATTGAAAAACATTGTAATGATTTATTTTCAATTATCTTTTCTTTGCAGGGCGGGTCTTTCCAGTGCTCAATATCCGGAGAATAGTGTATTCTCTTTGTAGATCTTCTACTTAAATATCTGGTGGAGAGGGTATCACGTACTTCTTTTTTGGGCGATTACATTTACATGCATATTGTGGGGGTATCCACGTTGCCCATGATGAAATGATTAGTATACAAGTGGGTTTCAAACAACAGAACTTCATGTAACCTAGCCAACGCTGGGTACCCATGCTAGTGTATATATATTAATATATATATATATATATATATATTAATATATATACACTAATCATTTCATCATGGGCAACGTGGATACCCCCACAGTACTGTATGTGGATGACTATAGTGCTCCTCACATTGAGTTGAGCATATTGAGAAGTGAAAAACGAATTACCATTAGCATATAAGCGACGCTCTTTGTGTAAACAAATCGAGCGGAGGTATTTCGGACGATATCAAAACATCGTTAAACTCACTACTCGTTCAAGCAGCCGCCAATAGCGTAATGGTTAGGAGCCGTACAAACGGTCGGGTTTCAATCCTGGCTTGAGGTAGTTGCCTGTCTAGCCGCACTGATGAGCTGTGAAACAGCGAAACAGTACTGTATGTGGATGACTATATATATATATATATATATATATATATATATATATATATATATATATATATATATATAATCCGTGAAAATATAACATTCTTAACATAGTGGACAATAAAGATAATATACAACAATGAGCATATTAATATCTTGGCAAATGTAATTTAATGTAAATAAAAGCCAAAACAGAATTAGTGATGATAAACGTTAATGAATAACTTTATCGATAAAATAACTTTTTTCCTTTCTTTAAAAATATAGTTGCTTTGCTATTTAACGTGTAGAAGATAGTATACAGATTGATAGCGAGCACTGTAATTAGTGCAGTTTGTTGAACGATGCAGATGTAACGTCTTGCACTGCGCATACTGTTTTTGCAACAAAGACAGAAACGTGTCTAATTCACTTAACAAATCACGAGCATCAGTAAATTCCATTAGATACAGACGGATTGTTTTGCCAAATGTTCAACGTACAATGAGGAACGCTGATCACTTTTTGGTTGCAACAGAGATCATCCCAAACGCTCAAATTTAAGTTTACTTCCAATGGATGTTTGGGTATCTATCAGAGATCATAGCAGAGATGACAAATGGAATATTATGTTTTCTCATTAAGCTGAAGTTTGTGCAACTGATGACACTGAATTTTTCAAAGCAGCGTTTAATTTCATTTCTCGTAGAAGTAGTATAGCTCTCACTAACATCAATAGTTCCTATTTACGTTCGCACACCTAGCATTTTTCGTCGGTTCATTAGCTTTAAATCAAACATACGCGGGGCGTCCAATAAGTAATGCCCCTGACACACTTCCAGTTGTCTGATCTAGCTGAAATATTGCATGTGCAATGAGTTATATCTGTACGGGTTATGTGTCAAATTACACCTCTAAACTAATCGTGATTTCTGTTTTACGGGTGTTTGAACTGAATCAGGTGTGAAATGGAGCCTCTTGAATGCCGAGCAGTAATCCGGTTTGTGTATTTGAAAGGACGCACACCACAGGAGACTTTTGATGAAATGAAACAAACTTATGGTGATAATGCCTCATAATATGACCTTGTAAAACGCTGGCATTGTGAATTCAAACATGACAAGAAGTCTGTGAAAACAGTTCCCATCCATGGTCCCCCCCCTTCTGCTATTGATGAGGTTGCCATTTTGGAGAATCGGCGCATTACTATTCGCCAAATAGCCCAAGATTTCAAGATTAGTATAGAGGCTGTGAAAACTATCATTCACGACCTTTTGCATAAAGTGTCTGCCAGATGGATTACCAGGTTGCTCACACTATTACAGAAGCGAGAACGCGTCGAATCCTCGAGGATGAATTTCGAGATGTGCCAAGAAGACGAGTCAAGTTTTTCAATGATTACACAGGATGAAATCTGGGTCCATCACTATGATCCAGAGACCAAAACCCAATCAATGCAGTGGAAGCCTTTGGACTCACCACGTCCAAAGGAGGCAAGGGTGCAGCCCTCCGCTTGCAAGGTCATGCTACAGTCTTCTGGGACCAGGAGGGAGTAGTGATGACAGATTTCCTGGCAAAGTGTACCACAATTACAAGAGTCTGTTTTGCTTCACTTTTGAGGAAAGTAAGGGAAGCTATCTAAATCAAGAGGCGGCGCAAGATCAGCAATGGTACCCTCCTCCTGCAGGACAACCGCCCCGACCACAACTCGCATGTCGCCAGATCAGAAGCACGTGCGTGTGGTTATGAAATCAACGCCATTCTCTTCTTACCTTGCACTCTCTGACTTCCACCTCTTCCATGCCATGAAGTTGGTTTTGAAAGGAAAGCGTTTCCCAGATGATGCTGCTTTGATTTCTGAAGTCACGTCATGGTTGGATGACCAACCTGGGGTGTTCTACAAAAACGATATCCAGAGCTGCATCAAACGATTGGAGGAATGCATTACTCTGGGTGGTTCCTATGTAGAGAAATAACTGTGCCAAGTTTCGTTGCTCTACTCCTATGGGAAGAATTTACCTAGTCTGGTGGACTATCTAGCTTCGTGCTGTTACTTGGAATACCATCACTTGAAGAAGATGAGGCGTTCCTCATAAAAGCTAATGTTAGCCATAGTAAGGAGATCTTATCTAGGCTGTGAATACTATGTACTTTTTTAATATTTCATCAGGGTTTACTTCTAGAGAAAAGTATCATTATGCCAAGTTATTCTGGTAACACCCTGTACAAAGGGACCTTAGGCATTCAAGGATAGTGTGTGGTAGACATTCATATTCTCTCCTATATCCTGATTGTACAACCATGTATTAAGGGAAATGAAATATTAGATTAAATCTCGGTCATCGTCTCCAGAAAATATTCCCCTGTAGATATGGTTCCGTATAGTTGTCCTTTGGTCAAGTGATGATGTTATTTTCGGGTTATAACAATTACAAAATTTTATAAAAATAATAAAATATTACGTCCCATTCAAATAATTGCATACAATATACTGCTTCTTTTTCGATTTGTACAAACCAGCAGCCTGACTCAAGGATGACCAAGATAAAACGAAACACAATGAATGCTCCGTGCCCTAAGTACATCTATCGTTATCGAAATTTGTTAAATCGTACATTCCTTAATCAAATACATTGATTTTCTGCTGTAATTAGAAAATCACCGTGGTGCACATGGAGGGTCATCCGTATGCTTCTTTCTGGATGTGACTCAGTGGCCAGTACATACTAGAATACATTGGACTTTTGAGTACTCATGTTCATCTTATGTGTTAATTTATATAAGGAGATCAATTGTGATCTAAACAGAAACATTCTATTTCAAGCTCGTCCCTTTTTATTATATTATTTTCTGTTGATTTTATGCACTTATACTTTCACTTATACCTTAAGCCTGTGAGGAGACAAAATATATAAATGCAATCCTTATATTAAGCTGTATAAATGGTAATGTTACTTCTTTAGTACGATATTTTCGATTATCCTTTTCGATAGTTATCAGCTACATTTCGATAGAAAACCGATGTAAGAATACTGCCAATTACATGAAGTAAGTTATATAAAATTAAAACAAAATGACCCAGCCCACTTTAACCCCATGTGGAACGAACTAACACACATAGCTCAGGTGTGTATTATATATTGTATTATATATAAATATATATGTGTATGTGCGTGTAAACAAAAAGGAGCTGATAAAATATTCCTTTATTTTTCACTAGATAACTCGAGTAACTCTACATTTAACATGAGATATTATTACCGCTCAACAATCATCATATGACGATGAATGGAAGCATGCCTTCAACGCCTCACACAAGGCAATCAATGAACTTAAATTTCTGAAGACCCCACTTCCAATTATATCTGCACTTCCTACATTAAAAAAACACCCTCAATACAACAGGACCCACTCTGGAGTAGAATACGAGGACAATCAGCACAAGAAGACCAAGGCTAACAGTAGCTGCTCTATGCGCAAAACGTAACTTTGTGTGAAGCAATTTTCAACTTGCTAGTAAACAATAAGTGTAAGGCTGAATACTGGCGTTTGATGAACAGTAAGCCTTTCTGTATGTAGCCTTTCTATAAATTTGAAAAAAACTTTGACAACTGGCTTGTAGAGTACTAGCAATTTTCTAACGTTTATATTGTTTTAGTTTTTTTTTTGCCATGTATAGGGGCGAGTAAGCGTGGCAGGATAGGGTTTGCAAGGGTAAATTAAATCTTAACGATTATAAATCGGTATAAGTTTACCCCGCTAAAATATTGGCAAAAATATTCATTTTTCTACTTAAGGCAATCGCTTTGAGTATAAGGTTTTATTAGGTCCAATTTTTCTAACTGTTTTTCAGTGGCCTCATATGTCGCAGGAAATATGATTTCGTTGAGCGAACTTAAAACATTAAGATTTTTTTTAAAGTAATAATTTTGGTTATATGATAATCTCAATATATATATTACGTAACAAAAGAAAATGTAGACAAAAAAGTAATGTATCGCATTTGATGTGGCATTGCATTACGAAATATTTGGGAGGGACACTTTAGACGTTGTACTTTAAAAGAGTAACTTATTTGTCAGTGTATCGGTAAGAGAAATTGTTATAAAAGTAGTTAAATCTCAAGAAATACTGTTAAGAATAACATCAATACACAATAGTGAAAATCGAGTCAAATTGTCTTATGCATTATTGTTAGTTAGGTTGTTATGTATTTTCGAAATATGAAAAAGGGTAAAATCCTGGATTAGTTCTAAGAATTCATCACAACTTTTTTTCGTTCCGTGTCTAACTCAATCTTTCTCACTCGCTGTCATATGTATATATATATATATATATATATATATATATATATATATATATATATATATATTTATATATATATATATATATATATATATAAACATTAAGGTTTTTAATAGTGTTATTGCCACCAAAAACAGTATAATCGGCGATCAGTGGAGTCTTTACACTAGTTAGAAATCTGTAGCGACGCATCAGGAGGAATATTCTTTTAATAAGGTTTTACCATTATCGATTTTCAATACTTATCGAGCGCATTCTATACACAAATTATTCACCTTACCTTTGAGACACATAAAGTATATTTATCTGAAATGTTTAACCAATCGGCCGAACCGTTTTTGAGTTCATTAAAAAAGGCAATAACACACTATACACACTAGCAAAAAGAGTAACTTTTTTCTATATAAGTGTAGGCATTTTTTCTTTAGAATAAAATAGAACACCAGCAGATTAGTTTATTACGAAGAAACATTTCTTAAATAATATTAATACATGTATTACAGATAGTTAACAAGAGAATTGGTACCATCGCTTTCGAACCATAAAATAGGAAACACCACACACACAGACACACAGACACACGGGCACAGGCACAGACACACATATGTATGTATGTATGTATGTATATATATATATATAAATATATATATATATATATATATATATATACGCGTTTCCTATTAGAATAGATAATCAGCACACATATGCGTATATACGTATTGCTAGAGCGCTTTTGAAGGATTTCCAATCGCTAGCATATTAAGAGGAATTTAAAAAATTGTTTTATTTGTTTTGTTTTTCCTTTTTTCATTATAGTTAGTAGTTTCCTAGAAATGTGAAGAGTTTTAAATATAGCGCTGAGCGACGGGCATTTTGGTTATTTGTTTGGTTGAATTGTTTAGTTGACCGATTTCTTAATCGAACGCTTATTGCGTTACGGCCAGGCGAGAAATTCGATCAATACTAAAATAGGAAGACAGTAATTGATAATTTTAAATATTCCCTCAAGACAGCCGCAATCCTTTCTTAAAAACAAAACGCGTGAAAGGGTTAAATGAGGCAAAGTGAAACTCGCGATTGCTTTTTTTTTTATTATTTAGACGCATTGTCCTAGAAACCATAACGCTTCACCTGATACATACATTAGATACATAATTATATCATTCAAACAATACCGTGTTTGTAATGTATAGTAAAGTGTTTGTCTTACTCGTTTTGAACTGCTTTAATGCTTCACTCCTCATTCATTTGTCGACAAAATTTGAATTTTTACAGTTAGGTGACCTTTTCAGCTATGTTTTGAAAGACAAATGTTCAAGTTTCGTTCAGTAATACAAAAATCATAATAAAATTACTGGGTTTTAAAAGTTTTCAGAATCTGAAAGGAACAGAGAGACAGTTTCTTTTGATTGGCTGTTAGTTACCATAGATACTTCACTAACATTCAGCTGGGAGGAGCTTCTTGTTTTTCAAGACAAGAGTTGTTTTCGAATAAAAATTTAGCAGAGGGAGTTACTGTTTTTCAAGCCCCGAATTATCTTCCAAGGAACTTTCAACCAAAGGAGCTCTTGCGTTTTAAGCCCCGACTAGTCTTTCCATATACCTTCAGCCTGAAAATCTTTTTTTAATTTTTTTTTTTCAAGCCACGACTGGTTTTCTTATGAACATTCAACTGGAGTAGCTTCTTGTGTTTCAAGCCCCGTTTAGTTTCTCGATAGATATACAGTTAGAGAAGCTTCTTTTGTTTACACCTCTGACTGGTCTACTGATTAACATCCTGCCAGACGAGCTTTTTCTTATCAACCCCCGACTGGTCTTCCAATGAGCTTTCTTGCCGAGGAACTTTCTGTGTTTCAACCCCGGCTAGTCTTCCTGTTCTTCCGATAAACATCCTGGTCTTCTGATAAACATCCAGTCAATATTCTTGCGAGTCGTCAACATGTAGCCAGAGAAGCATCTTGTTTTTAAAATCTGACTTGTTTGCCGATGATCATTCAGCCAGAGAATCTGCACTTGTTCCAATGTATGACTGATATTTTTATGTATATAAAGCCGGAGGGACTTCTTGTGTTTCAAGCCTCAACTGGTCTTCTGATGAACCAGTAAAATGAGCTTTCTTGTATTTCAAGCAATGACTGGTTTTCCTATGAACTGTCAGCAAGAGAAACTTCTTGTGTTTCGAACCCCGATATATATATATATATATATATATATATATATATATATATATATACTTGTTTATTGTTATATAAACATGCTCACATCCCGCTGATACAAATAACCACTTGTTTCAATCAAACAACAGATATCATCAGGCAGCGACTGGACTATTCAAAAGTTCAATGAATAACCTAGATTATTCATTGAACTTTTGAATAGTCAAGTCGCTGCCTGATGATATCTGTTGTTTGATTGAAACAAGTGGCTATTTGTAGCAGCGGGATGTGAGCATGTTTATATAACAATAAACAAGTATTATCAGCTCTTTTTATTGAGCACTATCAAACAACCTCGTTGAATTCATTAGTCCATTACTTTTGAATATAAAAAACCCGAGTATATATATATATATATATATATATATATATATATATATATATATATATATATATATATATATATATATATATATAAACACATTTATTCGGGATTTTTGTCGTTGTGGACGCATCTTGCATTTAAAAGTTGTACAAGCGGCGAGGAAAATGACTTTCCCTTCTGCGAGCTGTGGGTTCTGGGTTGTTTTTCTTTTTTATTCATGTTAAATAAACGCATTCGTACTAAGCATCATCATCGTCATGAACACTCCTACATGTATATCATACGTGTATGTGTATGTGTATGTGTTTATATGCTTATGTATGTACATGCGTATATGTATGCATGTATGTGTGTATGTGCATATTGCCATGTGTGTGTATGTGTGTACTTGCGTATGTATGATTGCGTTCATCTGTATGTACTCATGCATGTGTACGTACATGTGTTTATTTCCATGTATATTTGGGGTGGATTGGGATAACGTAAGCCGTGGTGAAAGCAACCCCTCTAGGAGAAGCAAATCTTTGATTAAAAAAAACATAAAGCGGGAGACCAGTACTCGCATAAAGCTGATCTGCAGTTAGACTTGTTGCTGGCTATCTTGCTCTTGCTTTTTGCTGGATGTCAACATTTTGACCCGAGAGAAAGGCTTAGCTTGCGTACAAAGGTAAAACTTTGTAACAAAATCTTTGTATAGATACTACCTCAGGCATTTGTCTATAAAAAATAGTCCTGATGATGATGGAAAGTTGTGACGCGTGTAGGCTTGAAAATCTGGAAGCATTTAATAACTGATCTGCCATCATTATAACTATATATGTATGTATGTATGTATGTATGTATGTATGTATGTATGTACGTTGGAATCAGAAGAAAACAGAAATTTAAAGTGATCAGTATTAAAAACGCCTGGACTTATTATCTACAGAAGTTAAAGTCTTATAAACAAACTTTTTTTTATTTAAAAAAAAGTTTCCACATCTTTATTACTGACTAGTTGGATTTTTGTTTTCGTCTTATTCGTAAGTCAATTTATTTGTAAAATAATGTATGAAATTTGTCATCATCATCATTATCCACAGCAGAAGTGTGAGTCTTATAAACATACTTTTTGATTTAAAACTGTCCAGGCGACTAAATACTGTTCAGTTAGTGTATTCTTTTCGTCTGCCTCCTCCATCTATTTATTTGTAAAATAATGTACGAAATTTGTCATCATCATTATCATTATCTACAGCAGAACTGTGAGTCTTATAAACAAACTTTTTTTATTTAAAAAAAAATCCAGCCGCTTTAAACGCTGATGGTTTGGATTTTGTTTTCGTCTGATTTCGACGTCCATTCATTTGAAAAGTTGCACAATCACTTCAACAAGTGACTGTCTCTTCTACAGATTGTGTGTATTTGATTCTTTTTCTTTTTTTTTTGTTCATGTAAAACTCATTGTATCGTACCCACCACAATCATAGTCGTCCTGATCATTGAGGATCTATCACTTTTGGAACGTTCCGTCATGTGTATTTTAACATGTATGTATATGTGTACGTGGGTGTATGCATATGTATGTGTATGCATATATGTGTGCCTCTATGTGGGTATGTTTGCATGTGTGTGTACATGCATATGTATGTTTGCGTAGATGTGTATGTATGCATGTATGTGTGCATGTGTGTGTCTATTTCAATATGAGGTGAGATGGCTGCCGTAAACTGTGGTTAAGGCAACCCCTCTGAGAAATGCAAATCTCTGATTTAAAAAAAAACATAAAGCGGGAGACCAGTACCCGCATTTTGTTGGTCTGTAGTTGGACTTGTTGTTGGCTATTCTGATCATGCTTGTTTCTGCTTTTCAAAATTTTGAACCGAGAGAGAGAGAGAGAGAGAGAGAGAGAGAGAGAGAGAGACTTAGCTGTCTTACAAAACTAAAACTCTGTAACATACACTTTGTATAGATAATCCCTCGGCCATTTGTCTATAAAATATAGTCCAGTAGCGATGGGAACGTTGTGATGCGTATAGGCCTGAAACTATTTAAGCATGTAAGAATTGGTTTGCCGTAATTGTATGTATGTATATATATATATATATACATATATATATATATATATATATATATATATATATATATGTGCAGACGTGTAAGCCATATTTAGTTTTAGAAGAGATTCCGATGGTTCGTTGTTCTACACAAGTCCTAGGAGAGTAATGATTTGGAGTAGACAGAACAGTTTCCGATTGTTCGTTGGTCTATACAGGTCGGGAGAGGTTTTTTTTTTCAGTAGACAGTTTCGAGTTAGAATCCAAAGAGCAAAAGATTCTTCTCGTAATGACATGAAGAAGAAAACATATGCAAAATTGCTACAGAAAGGTTTAATATTCATGGAGTAATTCTGGTTTTTGATTGGTTGGTAACAGGACGTGAATTATTTTGATTTGTCAGTTCCTAGCTGCATCATTTATAAATAGAATCTCCCGACTGTGCAAGATTATACCCCATACAAGTCAGACTATGATGGGATAGTCTCCTGGCGGCTTCGCGACACTGTAAAGTGATTGACACGAGGGAGCAATTGGCTCCCCGTTGGAGAGGTTGAGCCCCTCTGCGGCCTTAGAAAGACCGGATAAACAAATTGGGAAATACATCCCGGACGACAGCGGATATCAAAAAAGACTTGAATTTGAATATATATATATATATATATATATATATATATATATATATATATATATATATATATATGTGTGTGTGTGTGTATGTGTGTGTGTGTGTGTGTTTTATTGTCAAAATCAAATATATAGTTTGTTTTATTGTCAAGGCCAGATATATATTTACTGTTTGGAAAATAGACGACAGGAAATGTTAGAATAATGACGATTACATTCGTGTGGACTGAGAAGGACCAGGGCAGGTATTTGAATGACAAGAATTAACCTCTAAGGTCATGGGAACAGAAAGCGGTTTTGGTCCCTGATTTCAAAAGTCTAGACTTTATGGCTGAACTGCACACACGTTACTTAGATCTAGGGTTTCCCCCAGATACGTATCTTAACTTTATTGGCTTAGTGGATTTCCACCCGGATCCGACCCGGACTATATAAGGTCAATGTCGCTGTAAATTTACCAGATTTTCGCGGAATCTCGAGATAATAATATTGCTCCCAAAGGCGTGACGATCACCCCTCTCCATTTTGCCTGAGTGTCATCTACATTCTAAAGAACAGAGATTTTAGACTTTAAAAAGTGCTGACTTTAAATATGTGCTAAGACCTGAACGTGTACATATCTTTTACAAGATTGTAATTTTGTGAAATTAATTTTTGGTAGCATATTTTTTTATTTGTTTGTCTTCCTTCTTTCTGGCATCTGCGAGCTACACTTTTTGCTTTCAGAGAATTCTACACCGAAGCGTTCAGGACTTAATGTGATAGCCTCTCAGAGAATAAACCTAACTAGCCAAGGTCCGAAGACGATCAGGAGTCAGTTGTTTGACCTCACCAGGAGAGGCCTCTCACAGATAGGTGCCGTGACCAGGATATCGATCCTAAAGTTGAAATTGACTTTATATATCTAATTTTTCTTACCACGGAAGAAACAATTCCACGACGAACACAGCAAACAAAAAAGATTTTACAAATAAAAAAGATCGACAGTCAGAAGGAGACTGTTGAAAAAAAAAACCTGTGACACGATCCACCCTCCCAGTCTTTCCAACAAGCTTTCTTGTGGTGCAAATTCATGGCTTATCGCCTAAAGCGCCCCTACCGGGTAATGCCGACGAGGGTGCCCAGCCAATTTTTGTTGAGCCAAGAGTGACTTTTCTTTAGGGGAGCTTGACTGTTCTCTACCTTCCGGCCTTGTGCCACATTTTGGTGCGGTGGACAGCAAATAAAAATCTACCCCATTTTAGTCAAACATCTTGTAACGAAATGTGTATATATGGCCGAGTGGTCCTAGACGTTGTATCAAAGTTTACAGTTACCCAAAGGTGCTGAGTTCAATCCTGAACGAAGGCAGTAATAAAAAGTAACATTGAAAAACAGAGAATCAGCAACTATGTCCCAAAGCCTAGCTGGAGTCCGAACACGGTACACCCGTAATAATAATAAAGGGTTGGGTTTGAGACTCCTAACAAACCGTTCACCTGACGAAGGCCGGAGGGCAAAACGGCCGAAACGTTGTGACAATAACAACCAAGATGAGGAAGTCAGTCCGACAATCTCAATCAATGAAAACAATTCATCTCAAAAATACAGACAATTAATATGCACGTATGTATGCATGTTAGTATGTACATGTGCATGTATGTGTATATATACATATGTATGTATATGGGTGTGCATCTATGTGTATATGTATATATGTATGTGTATATATGTTAATGTGTGTTTTTATGTATACATGTATATATGTTTGTGTGTATGTATATGTATGTGTATATATGCATATATATGTATGTGCATATATGCATACATGTGTATATGTATGTTTACAAATGTATATAAATGTATGTGCATGTATATGTATGGAAATGTATATGGATGTATATATGTGCATATATGTGTAAGTATTTGTACATGTATATGTATGTATATATGTGTTTGTATGTGTATATATGTGTATGTATTGTGTATGTATGCATGTGTGTATGCATACGGATGTATGTGTATGTGTGTATTATGTAATTTGTATGTATGCATATATGGGTGTTTGTTTATAGATATATATGTGTAAATATATGTATGTGTATGTATGTGTTTATATGTATGCGTGTATGTATACATATATACATATATATATATATATATATATATATATATATATTTATATGTATATAAGCCTGTATACCAATGACCGTCTTCAATGTCATGATTGCTCTATCGTTTGAATTCGCCGACAGGACTAAAAAAGTAATTTTGGGCTCATGGATGTTCAGTGTCTGAAGGAGAAGTACTAGTCTGACAAGATGTTGCAATCATTATCATATACGCATGTTGGTATTTATGTATATGTGTATGTGTGTTTATATAAGTATATGTGTATGTGTACGTATGCATGCCTATGTGTATAAGTATATATCTGTATGTGTGTATATACATTTATATGTGTTTGCATGTATATATGTATATATACGTTTATGTGTGTATGTATATATGTATGTGTATATATGCATATATATATGTATGTGTATAAATATACATATATATATATGTGTGTATGTGCATATGTATAGATAGGTAAATGTAGGCGTATGCATGTATAGTGCATATATGTGTACGTATTTTTATGTGTATATGTATCTATATGTGTGTATGTATTTTTATATGTGTATATATATATGTTGTATGTATATGTGTGTGTGTATTTATGCATTTGTGTATGTTTATATATGTATGTACATTACGTATTGTGTATGTATATACCTGTGTATGTTTATATTATAGATAGGTATGTGCATAGGTATATATGTGTATGCATGTGTATATATCTATGCAGTCGTGTATGGGTGTGTATATATGTATGTGTATATGTATGTATACTAACGGTCGTATCCAGTGTCATGTCCGCTTGAGCGTGTGAATTCGCTGCCAGATTTTAAAAAGTCATCTTCGGGCTCATGAACTTTCACTGTCTAATGGATTGGTGCTGGTCTGTCAATCAACGTTGCAATCATCATATGTATTTGTATATTATTACACACACATATATATGTATATATATATATATACATATATATATATATATATATATATATATATGGTAAGTTATGAAATATGTATGGCGATGAAGCTCGAAGAATCCTCGAGTGGACGAAACGCGGAATATTCAGTGTAGCTTAATCGCCGTATATATTTTATAAATTACTAATTAGGTCTACCTACGTATTGAGCACTGTTGAAGGAAATACAGTTTACGCATAAATGTATACATCGTATATTAATTTATGATAGTATATATGTATATGTGTGTATATATATGCATATATATAGTATTATTCAATTTATATATATATATATATATATATATATTTATATATATAGTATTATTTTATTTATAAATTTAGACCTACATACAATATATACGTTTTATGTCAATTTATCTACATATATATATTTATATATATATATATATATATATATGATATAATTGATTATACTTAGACTTATATGTACTAGTGATTCATGCTTTTGCAATAATCATTGTGGGTATATCTCTTGCCGGTAATATATAGAATGATTTGAACACTAAAAAGAAAAGATTAGTACACAGCAAAGCCAGGGATAATTATGGATTACCTAGGACAAATAAGGGCATGGACAACTGTGAAAACTGGACAAAAAAACAAGGCAATATTTTCTACAAAGACATATAACAAATTTATAAATTAATTCTTCAATATCTTAAATTATAAATTCCTTATATACACTCATGGGCAAGAAAAATGGGCCAAGAGTGAAGGAAGGAAGAATTCGATTTTTCAATATTTTTCCATGAATTTTTGTTAATTTTAACTGAAAATTTCTATTTTGCAGATCATTATTATTACAGCATATAATAATGTGAAAAAATGAATCCTAAATATTGTAAGGCCGCATCTTTAGCGAGGATATAAAAAAACGAATTGCAGGATTAAGGCTGTCCAAAATGACTTACGAGCATATTTTTGATATTTTAGAAAAGAAAACGTGAAAACATCTTTTTCTACAGTGAAGCGAATTAGTCAAAGATTTGAAGTCGAACGCTTGGTAAAAGGGAAATCTGGATCTGGTCGCCCTAGAGCATCCACTTTGAAGGACGACCACAGGTTTAAATTTACTGTTTTCAAGGATCGAAAGAAAACATGTTGACCATAGCAAAGAATTCAAAACAGGGGCTGGAAATGCTTTTTCTAGATATACAATATGTAGATGAATGAAAGAAATGGGAGTTTCCTCTAAAAGGTGTGCAAAGAAGCCATTTTCATCTAAGAAGAATATCAATGATAGAAAGAGGTTTATCTCAAGAAAGATACAGTTTGGTTCAGGAATGTTTTCTGGTTAGATGAATCAAGCTTTTGACTTGTTTGTGATGCTCCCGATGTTCCCGAACGGTGCAATCAAAGAACTGGAGAAAGATTTTTGCCAAGTTGCATAAAAATTGCAGTTAAACACGAGAATGGAGGGATAATGGTATGGGGAACTTTCAGTGCAGCAGGATTTGGAGAACTTGTTAGATGTGAAAAGTCAATCAATGCAAAGGAATACATTTGAATATTAGAAACAGAACTGTTACTAAGTATTCAGAAGCTGGGATTATCCCAGAACATTATTTTTCAACATGATAATGCCCCTGCACACACTGCTCAAGTCACAGATAAATGGTTTTCTGATAAATCAATTGATATGATATTTTGGCTAGGTGAAAGCTCCGATTTAAACCTAATCGATATATTTGATTCATAATATCTCGTGCACTGGCCGGAAGAACGTTTTTGAACAATGACAAACTGTGGGAAGCTGTGCAAAGCGAATGGAATAGCATCTCCTCTTCACAGTGTTCCACTTTGGTTGAGAGCATGTCTAAAAGGATTGATCTCTTAAAGAAATCAAAAGGGAATGCGATTCCATGCAAGGCATTTATTAAAGTAAATGTCTTGTTCTGTGTTATTAGTCTCGTTTAAGTTTCCTTGTTCATTGTTCTATGTTCACTATAGCTTTTAATGCAATAAAATGTATAAAATTTGTTTGGCCCATATTTTTTGCACACGAGTTCATTTTAGTAGAATATCTAAGCTTGATATTTTAGTAGTTGTAACAATTACTTCTTTTAAGTTAAATCGTAAGCATGCTACTGTTCATGCTCACATTTTTATGTAATATATATATATATATATACATACACACACATATACACACACATATATGTGTGTGTATGTGGGTGTGCGTGGGTGTAGGGGTACAGGATTTTTGCATGTATGTATATTCTTACTCTGTCTTAATTCCTTTTTTCCCTTGATCTACTTTTTAAATAAACACTCCTTTCTCTTTGTTTGTTCATGTGTTTGCAGGAATTAAATGTTATCGCACTCTCACACTAGTATAGTGACAAAATTGGCAGCATCACGATATACACTACAATAACGCTGGCACGCCGGCATTTCCGATATAACCTAAGTAACGCATCGTTTAATCTATAAAGAAAATTAACAAATAAAATTATTATTAAAGAAAGTAGACGATTTATTTTCATTCCTATTATCTGGTCACTCTTTACTGTCGTTATTAAAACAGGTCCTGTCCGACTCAGAACAGGTTAACATGTGATTATATAACCCTTGCATCACAATTAAAGTGCGAGCTCCTTTGCACAAGGTATCTTTTATTCTGTCAAGGTAAACGGAGGGAATTTTATGCACATATGTGTGTATGCATGCGTCAAGAGAATGTAGATAATTTCTACATGTAAGGCTTTATCGGGATATATAATTATATGGAAAAATATATATTAAGAGGGTTGTAAATTATGAAATTCTTCAAGAGTATTCATGAATAATTTTTCGATATGCTGTGTTTGATTTTGAATACGTTTGTTTATGAATAGTTTTGCTAATGAGGTAAAAAGGAGTTATATCTATCTTTGTTACAATATATATATATATATATATATATATATATATATATATATATATATATATATATATATATATATATACACTCTTTTGTAATGATAGATACGGTGTTTGATATCATACTAGAATGAATTATCAATTTATGTATTTGGCTTGTAGTATATTTCTGATAAATAAAAAATTGTTTGTATATAAAAATTTTAGGAACTTCGTTCCATTACTCAAAAACACTTGTACACACACACACACACACACACACACACACACACACATATATATATATATAGATATATATATATATATGTATGTATTAATCCACAAAAGACTTCAAGTGCGGGGAGACTAACAACTACCTCAAGGCAGCAGTAAAACTGGACTGGCTCGGACAACAGTTAGCGCTTCTGACCGCTATGCTATTTGGTTGCTATTAGGATGGGCATGCGTGATTACGATATACACATTTACTAAACGCCATTTGCTTTCACAGCACCATTGCTTTATAAGCTAACAACAGCTAGGGAGCTCGCTTCTCAATATGCTCAAACAGATATATGGTACAACTATAGTTATCCATAGGCATACTCTTTCGCTGTATCACATCTTTTTTCAGTGCGGCTACCCTACTAACTACCTCATAACATATATATATATATATATATATATATATATATATATATATATATATATATATATATATAACCGAAAACATTTATATTAAGTTCCAAACTGAATGGATTGGTCATTATACTTTATTTTTTCCAGGTAACATTGTATATTCCCATTAATATGTTTTAATTGTGTATTTTGAAGACATCAGAAAGAACTGTATTTGATTCACCGGTTTATTTGCTAGCTATTTTCTAAATGTCAGTCTGGAATCACACATTGAACGTTAGCACCCCATCCATGCACGATTTTTATGTATAAATGTTGCATTCATCCCGTGTTTCCCATTCATAACCTGTGCCTACATTCAGCTGATCCGACCTCTACGGGCACTTGGTCACACTGTCTATTATTGATTGCCCGGTTTAGACCATTGAGCATTTACAGACACTGAAGTTATATTTCGTTCTGCTCTTCAGACTAACTGCTGCCGTCGTGTTTAGAGAATATATTATCTCCATTTGAAGTAGAGATACAGAACAGAATTTAAACGATCATAAGAAAGAACACGTTATTCAAATGGCCATGAAGATAGCTTAATATGCATTATAGGTGACATGTATAAAGACAGATGTAAATATATATATATATATATATATAACATGAAAACAGAGTTGCTAAAGAAGTACAAACGATCTGAAAACATTTGCAATATGAAAATAATACGTTTCTCATGCAATACATTATATGTATATATACAATTCTAAGGTCAATAATCATCCAAATATATTGCATAATGTCGATTCTATATCCAAACGCATATCAATAAAATCGGGAATCCTGAGAAAGAAAATGCATCTCTATTGAGTATAAATCAAATTGAATTCAAATATGAAAAGCTATAATTGGGAGAAAATTATTAACATAGTATGTCTGCTGATGAGTGTTTGTATGTATGCATCGGCTCTGTTATTTCATAAGCGCCAGCTGCAACGAGTTTCTAAATTGTAGAGCCAGAGTAATATCGGGAAAACAAGTAAAAACGTTTAATCCCCATTGCTTTCCATCTTGATTCGGAGGTGTATTTCCTCCTACCAAAGTAAAAACGCGCCCCGAGATTCACATCTGACAATTTCTACTATTCGGCGCGGTACATAGAGCACCGATTCTACAAACATGATCACCCAATTAGTACTATCCGAGTTCACGATTGCTTAACTTCAGGGATCAAACGAGAACTAGTGTTTTCGTGATTGTTTCTATTACCAAATTAATTAAACAAAAAAGTAATTGTTACATAATATTTTTAACTGATGACTAATATCGTATCTCGTATCATACGCATGCGAGTTTTCAGAATATTAGCAGCCCATCTTCAACACTTTTTACCTCCTTATTGTATACAATGTTTACAGAAAATAGGAACCGAAATGACTTGAAGCTGTGCCCTACATTTATAAAGATAGTTAAATCGTTTTATGAATATAACTATATGTACAAATACACGAATATAAAAAAAAACATGTCTCAATCTATATATAATTTGTATGAATCAAACATCGATGTGTTAGTGACATACAAGATTAAAGTCAGGCAGAAAATCACTGAGAGATAATAAAGAGTGTGGGATGAGTAAGGAAGCCAAAGCGCAAGAGTTGATTTGCCAAATAAAAAATTGTATGGGTAAGGACTAGCATGTGTCTACAAAGACAACGTGCACAGTCTGATGTCAGTGAAGGAACTGTACACAAATATTCACAAGAAACTGAAGTTGCAGAAAATTTGCGCGATATTTGTTCGAATGGTGCTCAGATAATATCAGAACGAAATACGTTGTCGTGACACCAGAGAAATGGTCGAGTTGATCAATTCAGATTTAGCAGTAAGTGATGATCCATAAACCATCGGTTAAAGCTGGACTTACTGCTATGACAGAGAGATCAAGAGACAGAGTTCCTAGTAGAAGCATAATGGAGCTCCTAGACGCAAGAAGATCAGACAAGGCAAGCCCATCTAGAAATTTATGATTGCTTATTTGACAGCACGACCATCGTCTATATGCAATGGGTTTCAACTTAACGGATAATCAACCTTGAATACCATGTTGATGTTTTTAGTTAATTCTGGGGGAAATTCTGCCGGACAAGCCCAGCCTGTTAAAATCGTGGCATTGAAATTTCCAACACGGCAATTGACCAGTTGTTTTACAGACAATTTGAACAAAATACGATATAAAAACAGTTCCTCACATTTCTACAGCCAAAACTTTCCTCCCTGTGAGTTGTGGTTATTCCCTAATCTTAAGAAAAATCTTAGAGGATCTCGTTATTAGACCAGTAAGAAGATGAAAAAGGCTGTGACAAGAGTCACTGACACACACACACACACACACACACACACACACACACACACACACACACACACACACGCACACACACACACACACACAAAGGAGACATGTATTGAGCCTTCTAATAATTGTCCGATTGGAGCCATAAGTGTATTGAAGCGGGAGGGCATTACTTCGATGTGGGCTAGTCTGCATGCGTTTCACTACATAAAAATACCAATACGAAAAAGGTCTGGAAACTTTAGAAATGCAACATGTATATACAAAAGACATAACTATAAATGCATATAACTATACAACCACATATACAAAATGGGCACGCCTATATATATTAATATATATATATATATATATATATATATATATATATATATATAACTACTTCATTTACTCACATAAATTTAATATACGAAAGTATAGATTTATGCGTAAACTTTAAGTATTTACTTCTAAAGTGGTCAATACGTAGGTAGAGGTAGTTAGTAATTTATAAAATATATATGGCGATTAAGCTACACTTAATATTCTGCGTTTCATCCACTGTAGGATTCGTCAGGCTTATGCATAAGCCTGACGAATCCTACAGTAGATGAAACGCAGAATATTCAGTGTAGCTTAATCGCCATATATATATATTTTATAAATTACTATATATATATATATATATATATATGTAAATATATCTATATGCATTAGCATATGAAAAATATATCAACAAAGATACACGTGAGATATTTACGTATAATGAGGTTTGTGGTTTATATATATATATATATATATATATATATATATATGCACGTCACCAATAGAAAAGGAATTACAAAAAGTTATTCTCTTTTATACATTTCGTATTTTCTATACATTTTCATATATATATATATATATATATATATATATATATATATATAATTATTTTTTTTTACTATAATAATTAAATTAAAAATTAAAATAATGTATATGTCTGTTGGTGTTTGTGAACATGAATATGCATAAAAATATATAAATATATATATATATATATATATACATATATTTGTATGGGTATATATATATATATATATATATATATATATATATATATATATATATATATATATACATTCATATATATATTCGCATATTTATATGAAGTAACTTTATACATATATGTACATATAAGATTAACTCTCAGATAAGATATCTTACAAGTAACTGAAAATAATGCCTATTCTGAAAAAAAATCTACTGAACATAAGATCATACAAATCCACTTTGATAATTTTACGACGATAAAACAAAGTTATTTGACATTTATTGGAGCAACGTAGGAGCAATGTAGGCATAAACTGAAGTCGTTTTGGATTACATATTGTTAGATAAATAAACATAGAGAATACTGATCGAAAATATAAAATCATATAAAATAGATGTTTATAGATGTTTACTCATAGTTTGAATATTTTAAATTCAACAAAAATGTATCTTTGATAGGCAGTTGATATATAGACTACGCTAAGTTAAGTAAGGAAATGATATAATAAAGAGTTCGTTACCCATATAATTTTTATGTATGAAAGAATGAATTTAAAGTAATTGCTATTTATGAGTAAGGGAATTATTCTTGTAAATGCGAACTGTAATTATCCTATGATAAACAGATATCACAGCCACTACCCCAGCACGTGTTACAATGATAATGAAGAATGTATAATGTGATTAAAACCCAGCATCTGAGTTTAAAAAATCTTTTCGATTAGCATTGTCTATACAATTATATTTTGGTCCATATAATTAGTCGTGATTATTCATTAGTAAAGTTTTATTTTAAATACCTAATCCTATTATATCATGCGAAATTTATTTTATAGACGAAAGAAAATTAATAAATGCTTGACATAATATGACCTCTGCTCGATGTCGCGACTAAGGAAAACGAATAAATTGGATGATATTATTTCATAGATTTAAGTTTAAGCTGGAATTATTTAAAATTCAGAGGAACTGTCTTCTTGTACCTGTTCAAATTCATCGATTTAATATTTTCAATAAAAAATAGTGTAAAACAAAACTAAGATACAGAAAACCAACGGCATTCTAATCTGAAAATTTAGTAATGAAAGTTCATATTTCATTAAAAACGTGTTATAAGACATGAATACTAATTGTGAGGGAAAGGAAACATGAAAATTGAATATAAATATGATCACCTGAGGAAATGCTTTGCTCGACAACTAAACAGACCTACGCTATTACAAGGTAAAATACTATAAGCATATCAGATATGCGTAGATTATGTGATAAGCCTGATATTTTATCTAACGGTGGAAATTGCCAAATCTCGGCTATCTTCCACTTGTTATATGAAATATTGTTTCAATATAAGGAAAATCTCAAACTATGAGTTAATAAAATTAAACGGACGATTTCAAAGAGAATATAAATATATATATATATATATACATATATATATATATATATATATATATATGTATATGTATATATATATATATATATATATATATATATATATATATATACACTTCGTATCAAATTATTCACGAGTTTAACTTTTTCTTAATATGTAAGGAATAGGTAAATTAAAATCCAGGAAACTTTGAGCTACATCAGTCAAAAACTAAACTATTTAAAGCAGTATTAGCGAAACTATTACAGAAGATAGGAATATTTATTGATTTCAGTGTGTCAAGATAATAACGAAGTTGAGAAAAAACACAATATTCCCATAACTTGTCTATTTAAATAATTTTCAAACATTAAATGAACTAGGAAAAATACTTAGAACACAATAAATACATAGAGATTTCTACGTTGTAGAAATCGTTATTAGAGTAGTAGTGGATATGCTATTGTAAATTAGTAGGGGATAAGCGATCCTTTTTTATGATAGGCTTGTGAAAGCATTGTGACTTTTATGAAAGGCGTTGTTCCACAGAATTAATAAAATTTGTGATTTCGTCAACAGTTATTTCTCGCAATACCTCTTGAAGAGCATCCCACAACTCATCTTTGCTCTTAAATTGGTATCCACTTGCATAGAGGCGTCACTTTATGATACTCTAATGGTTCTCAATTGGGGTCAAATCTGTCAAATTCGAGGCCCTTTAATCATCCGTAGGCCACAGAACCCCAGTTGTAGAAATTCTCTTTGCTTTTGTTTGCAGAATGCTAAAGAAACATTATACTGCATGAAAATAATAGTTCTTCTGAACATCAACCATTGCTTCCTCAGCCATATATATATATATATATATATATATATATATATATATATATATATATATATACCCTCTACGTAATGTAATTTTAAGAAATTAATGCAACAGAAATGCATCAGCAACACAATGAACTAGTTAATATTTAGGAGAATAGCCCTTCGTCAATTAGACATACTGTAATGTTTTGGGAATTTCTGTAATAAGACTGCAGTTATACTCCGGGAAAAGGGCATCCCACTTTTCTTTAATTTTTTGTCCAAAGTTCTTCCAAATTTGAAATTTTACAATTGCGTAGCTGTTGTTTGATGTAATGCCATATGTTTTCGATATAATTGAGGTCTGGAGATTGTGCAGGAAGGGATATCATGTTCTTCCAGGAACCTTTTGCCTTTCCAGCTGTGTGAATGGGGGTATTATCTTGCATGAAGATGGGGTTACCATCTAAATTCCGACCAAAGTAGGGTAGAAAATGTTCAGTCAACATATTAATGTACTTGGTCGAATTAATTCGACCTTAAAGCAAACTATAGGCCCTCGCCCATTGGTACTAATATTGCCCCCCACTAAAACTGAATCTTTACCACCTTGCAGCGTTGAAACTGAGCAGCTAGGAATAAATTCCTCGCTTTTTTCCGACGGGCGTGCTGCTTACCATCACTGCCTAGCCTATTGATCTTGCTTTCGTCGCTAAAAAGCACCTTTGACCAATATGAAGGGTCATAGTTTTCATTGCATCTGGCAAAGTCAAGACGGCGCTTTCTCTTCTTAAAAGAAATCATTGGCTTACGTCTTGGAACATATCTTCGCAAATTAAATTCCTTTAATTGGTCGTTAACAGTAGAATGAGAGCACGTTTTAACAAGATTGCACTGTTGTTGGATTTGGGAAACCGTTTCAAATCTGTTTCTAGGCTGTGGGTCTTGATAGCATTGTTTATCTGTTAGAAATAACTCTGGTTCGACCAGATTTAGGGGCATTATGAACACTGCAGGTGTGTTGATGTTTTTGCACAGTCTTTCGTACCGTTTTCTCACCACATTTAAATCTGCGGCCGATTTCTCGATTGGATAAACCAGAAAGATTGAGATCAATATGCTCCTAACGATCACTGATAGAAATTCGTAGAATATGGACTAAATGTTACGTTGTATAACCTGAATAAACAACAATTACGATTCGAGATGATTTGTTGCCTGTTGGAGGATACTTGAAACGTATATAGGGGCGATAATTTTAGCTGGTTTAAAACTAATTTATTGCTGCGTAATTTAGTTTTGCCTCCTCAATTTAAATTGATGTTTTGAATTGACGTAAACACTAGAATATTTCAATTAAAAGTCAAATATAAACAGGTAAAATTATAGAGGAATAAAAGGTGAATCAAATAAGGTATTGGTTGTTTTAATAGTTATATTAAATTTAGCTTTAATTCGCTGTTTTTGAAAAAATACAAGTGTGGACTTCCTTTTTGCCGGCACTACACACACACACACACAAAGACACACACACACACACACACACACACACACACACACACATATATATATATATATATATATACGTGTGTGTCTATGCATGCGTGCGTGTGTGTCTTTGTGTAGGAGGAGGTATATATATATATATATATATATATATATATATATATATATATATATATATATATTGCGGTGGATTGTCATTAAATGGAAGCTAGGTTAAAACTAGCTTATAACACATAATTTGCATTACACTGCATCAAGACAAATAACAACATTTTGTGTCAGCCACTTTGTAACATATATTGCACTTTTTCCCTACCTTATAAATATCTTCAATATAGCAATATTGTGCAACAACAATCTGAATATGTAACAATAATATTTCAATATATTATTAGATTTTTTAAATGCTTTTGCTGTGATAGAGAATGTTCTGAATTATGAAGACCCACAAATATCGATTCAGCAAAATTAATTTACATTATATTTATATTAAATAATACGGACAAATATACTTTTGACAACTCATGATATTCAAACATGTTGAGCTTCAATTCAATTTTTCTCGGCATGTTTTGATAACAGGCCGTCTTAGAGTACTATTTATTCACACAGGCAGAAGAAAGGATCTTAATTTTTTGTATACGTCCCATATCTGTGAAAGTTATGTATATCAAATAATCATTGTATTTCCGGAATTTAAAATGATTATATCCGCCCGAATCAAGTCAGTGCAAATAGAAGAATGAGCCAGAATGACGCTTCCCGACCGTATCTAGTTATCATTATCACTTAATGAATAAAAATGTTGGGCATAAAACACTGTAATTTAGTGTAATGTGGCGAAAAAATGATTTTTTAATTAGTTGAATTGCAAATTAAAATCATCTTATTTTCATTTGCTTGCATTTTAAAAAAATGACTTCTTATTAAAAACTAAGTAACATTTATTGATATCCAACTAATTATTGTCCAATCTCCATAATCAAATGACGTTTACTGGTCCAATATGGCGTACTACTTTATTATATGCAAAGTCTTAATTGAGCATAATTCGCCCCTTTTTAATTAAAACCCGTGATTTTATAGGTTTATGCGCCATATTTTTATGTCTTATAAATCATAGCTTCGTCCAATTGTTTTTATAATCTCATATCCTATGTTTGCCACATTTTATTTAGAAGAATCTTATTTTAAACATATTTACTGTTCGTAACTTCTCGTGACCTGTTCCTACCTTCTGTTTCCAATTCATTATAAATTATTTTACCTTTTTATTATATAATTTCTCTTCATACTTGGGCTTTATAATTTCTATGAGTGACGTGTATCATATTATATGCCATGAACTTTTCTTTCGCTACTTTATCGATTCCGCTTTCTAAAACATGCATTGTTTATTTTCTAAGCTCGTTTAGTATCATCAGTTTCTATATTAGTCTGCATTTGTTAGACCAACTCAATATCTATTTTTGTTCATTTCCTCTTTCTTGTTAATGTTATTATGTAATCGAATTTTATCTCTATTTTATCGACATTCTCCTATATATCTGATCTCTTTCACATACACTCTACGCTTAAGGTGATCTATTATTTGTCGCATTTGTGTTTAATTTTAATAAATCCGAAACAATAACACCCAGCTAAATCAACAGGTTGATTTTGTTTGTACCCTATGCACTTTTATGTAAATATAAATTATGGGAAACGGGCTGACATTTGCGAAGTAAAATTTTATCCATTGATTGCTAAATTATTCAATTGATATTTAAAACTAAGGTCAAAAGAATAAAAAGTTCAAATGAATGCTTTGCTACTTAGGCATAGAATGTAATAAGCGTTATTTTTAAATATCCTCCTCCTCATGAATGCTCTGGAATAATGGCTCCATCACTCTACATTTCTAGAAGAAATTTCAAACTCCGGCACATTTTTTATCCATTGGAAAACCAAATACATCAATAAACATAACTACATCTCGAAGAGTGCTATTCATTCCCTGACATTTTTAATAGCTAGCTTCGAAACCTTCTTGTCCTTTTCTCATTCTGATCAACTCTTTACCTCTCCTTCATTGTTCTTTGCATTTCAAATGCTCGAAATCGTTAAGATTGATGCCGTCTCTTATGCAAATCATTAACAAACAATACTCTTCTACGTGCAAATATTTATCAACCAAAAGTTGTTTTACCTTCAAGAAAAGATAAAAGTTTTACTTTTTTTCACCGTAAATACTTAGTTTTTTTTGTTTTGTTTTTTTTTAACTTTTTGTTCAGTTAAGTTTTTTTGGGGGGATACGTAGAATATGTTTACTAAAAGCGTAAATTGTTAGATGAAAGCATAGGATTTTTTTCAAGAAAACTTAATATCTTTATTTTATGTTTTATTTAAAAAAAAAAATTATACGGCTGTGCCTTGCTGGTGGAAGAACTGTCTCGAAATAAGGATATTTCCTTAGGAATCTTTTACTTTGGTCGACTGTGGAGCGGCCATCTACGGCAAAAAGGGGGGAAAGGGTAAAGGAAATGTGTAACTGTGCCCCGATAAATTACCGCATTCCCTTCGCATATTTTAAGGGTAGTCTTTCGGACGCCCATAAATAAATGATTTTTACTATTGTTAGAATCTCACCTGGTGGAGAGGGTATCACGTACTTCTTTTTTGGGGCGATTACATTTACATGTTTTTATCTGTTCTTTTATTTTTGAAATTGTTGTGTATGTGGGGGGGATCGACGTTACTCACAATGAAAATGATTAATATCCTTAGTATTGTAGGTGTGTTCAAAACGGAACTTTATATCGACCAAGGCAACACCGGGATACTCATGCTAGTTATGTAAAAAAGTAAATATACATAGACTTAACATACCTATCGAAAAATGTCTTGCAACCCATAAATTGGCACAATGATCGAATTTAATATTATAAGATTATAAAGTAATTACTGGCGCCAAATCTGAGTCGAAATTTTTTGATAATGTCATATGACTCTGTTAAAATGTCTACACTGAATATCGATAGAAAGCGAACATGTTTAAATGATACGGAATGAATAAATTCAACACATACATAATAAGCCTTCAGACATTGCCAGCAAATATGTCATGTTTCTGTTTCTAACTGTACGAACTAAGATAATAATCTGTTAGTCTTAATATGCATTCTTTAAGTCTCTTTAAGTATGAATATATTAAATTAGGTGTTACTTTTTCTTTCGTGTTTAATAATAAATGTTTATTCTTGAAATAGGGTTAGCCTTAAATTAATAGGATTCATAAATGATATTCAAGTAGAATATAAAATGGGTAAGTAGCTTTAAATTCGATAGAGATGAATACGAAACAAGCACCAGAACAAACCTGTGACCAGAACTAAAACTTAGAATAACGGATGTGAATATGATTTTGTAATGTGGACAACTTTAGGTCAGTGAAATATTGGTTCAGTATTCAGTGTTAGTTTCACAATAATCATGCAACCATTCTTGCGGCACAGCTGAACACGTTTCAGAATGCTTTTAAAATTTTCAGTGTGGCCGGCAAAAAAAAAAAAAATAGTCATCGTAAGTCTGCTTGTACATATTTGATAAAGATGAATTCGCGGTTCAATGAGGGTGAGATTGATAACATTCGTGGTGAAATGTCCTCTGTTTAAATATGAACTCTTGAGAATTATGTGACATGAGAGAAGATAACTTTGTAGCAAGGAAGGCGATAAGTAATCGCATCAAAATCTATCGAAATCGAAGCGACTGGACTCCAGTAATCTGAGTCCCAATATTTCACAAATCCATCGGGACACTAAGTGAGCAGAAAGTAATTGCAACAGTCTAATTCATAGGGTCTGCTTCAAATGATATAATAATATAATGTTTCGTTAGTTGCTATACCGAATTTTACTCAGAATAAGAAATACATAAACTACGTAGATTTAGCTATGAAACATCTGGTGGAGAGGATCATGTGTTAAGTGTCGCTTGTATCCAAAACCCCTAGAGGTTTAAGTCGAGGACAAGATGTATATATATTGTAATTGTACTTTTTATGATGGGTACAGTCTAATTCGATAAATACAATTAATATTTTAATAGATCGCAACATGCGGAACATCCGACTCTATTTGGATTATATTTATTGCAACAAAAGTTTATCTCATAGAAACTCAAGAACGGTTAAAACAAATTCTCGCTAGAAGCGTCAAAGTGTCATTTTTATGTTTATATTTTTGTTCTTTTCTCTTACTGTGGTAAAGGATGTCTTTTTAGCTAGCAATCATTGTCATTGGTGTTCATTCTAGTAAAAAATATTGACCTTGCACTCCGCCATTTATATTAAATCATTATTCTTGTTGATTTGAATGTTTATAAACTGTACAGAAGAAAAATGTCTTGCGATTGCATAAACCTTTGTTTCACGGTAGTAACTAGTCATGCTTGTATAAGTTTGGATGACGTTTATACTATCTTTTACAAGAGAGAATCTCAGAGAAAGCTATATATATATATATATATATATATATATATATATATATATTTAATTAAAGAAAACATACACAAATATATATCTACAATTCATTCTGAAATCTTAATACGATTAATTGTAATCGGTTTCTCATTTGAGTTCGTTAAAGCAAAATAGTTTTCTACATCTGGGACGAACATTGAATTATTTTAATTTTTATAACGATTGAGCAAACAAACGGACTTGTAGCAAAAATATGCATAACAACAGTGAATTGAATATTCGGAATATATAAATTTTAGTTTGTGAAATAAGAAATACACATTTTATTTACATGTATATATATACATATATATATATATATATATATATATATATACTTAGAAATATGTAAGTATTATATTCTAACTACATAAAATATATCTGAACTTTTATTGGGAATTCTTAATAAGTATTATATAAAATGTAAAGTACGAATCATCATATATTTATATATTACTTAGGATATAAAAAATAAACCAGCTATATTTTGTAAATGTTTTAACTTATTTTGTTTCCTGATTCAAAAATATTTTACTTGTGAATTCACGGGCGTTTACATATTATCTGTTTTGGTTATTCTCATAGCTTAAAAATGTAGTGAGCAAGTAGCACTTCTCTCCACGCAAGATTAACATTTAAACTTTCGATATAAATCTTTGCGGACAAATTAATTCACCTTTAAACTAATCAAACACCATTATTAGATATTACAAAATTGTTAATCTATAAAAGTAAATTATTTTATTAATTATTATTATTATTATTATTATTATTATTATTATTATTATTATTATGATTATTATTATTATAACATTATTTAAAAATAGAATAAACAACACTTCTATTGCATTTACTAGGTTCGCCACATACTAGTGCGCCCGTTGGGCTACTGTCATTGTATATTTATAGATGTAGATTGTTATTCCTGACTCTCAATAATTTAAGCCATACGTTTGAGAAAATATCCTCATCTTCACACATGCAGCTACGTTATAAGCAGGCTGATTCATGGAATTAAGATACGTAAAACATTTCTTGCAACTGTCATAATGCAGGAATTGATGAACTTAAAAATATTTACTCGAAGAGATCTGAATTTATTTGGTCCACATTTACCAGGCAGTTACAGATATGTTACTGTTGAATTCATTTCATAAAATATTTCTTATGAAAATATCATAATCATTAATACATACGTTTTGGCAAGATACATTGTATTATTTATAGCACATTCTTATGTGTTTTTTACTCAAATTCAACCTTAGAACAAATTGTCACTCAAACATATAATTCATTGCTAAATAGTAATTGTGCCTACAGGGGCAATCTAAGTAGCTTTTGATCGAAGAGATTCACTTTAACACTACATTAAAACATTTGCATATTATTAAATTCGGGGAGGCACGATGCAGTTAAGAAAAGCGCTACGTCTAGTACTTCAGTAAAAAATAAAAAGGTTCTGTGTAATAAAGAGATTTTTTATTGAAAATGTGGGATTTTCCTGCTAGTTGAATTTTATCGCGAATATTTCTATTGCAAGTGCACAAGTCTAACGAGATCCTTGAGTGGGATTCAATTACAATACTTGTAAAAAAGCGCAGGTATTCAACATTGGGACAATTCGATAACTGTTTGACTGTATTGTATCTTTTTGATTTGAGGCCATTTTGAGGGTCCTGCCAGATAGAGCAGCTGCATTGGTTCATGAATCTTATTATAAGTAACAGCAATATTCATTTAATCGGAAATGGCGTCGTTTTAGAGATATAAATTACAATAAGCTGTGGGTATGTTAGAGCGGCTAGAGTTTACTCAAATCATTTTACAGTGCGTTACAATTTTTTGTTTCAATCCATATAACCTGAGCATAATTAATTCTTAGCTAGTATATTATTATATATAGCAATTGCCTTTTTTTAAACGTTTGTAATTATTGAAGTAACAAAGCGTTGTATTCGTTGCAGGAAATGTTAATATCTATTTAAGTTTCATTGCATTGCTTTACTGGCATTTTTAGGGATCCGGCATTTAAAGCAATGTATGCGTTCCGATTCCGTGGGCAATTTTATTGGATATATCAATGTACACATTTTATCTGTCCCTGCTTTGTTCAGAGTATTGTATTTCGGGTCGGTATCATATGCGTTGTTGAACAGGATCCCTAAAGTCATAGTTTCGGTAGGAATAAAGTTAATCCTTTACTAGATGTTAAAGATGTTAAGCCAAGACCATTTGTTATCTTACAACTTAGTTATTTAAGCGAGCATATATATATATATATATATATATATATATATATATATATATATTTATATAATAAAAATTACAATAAGTTTACCAAAGTAATCAAAATGGTAAACTTAAAATATATTAGAAATATTAAAGAGTTAATATTTACAAGTAAAATAAACTCAGCCAGATGTAAAAGCTCAATAAAACCGAAAAGGAAATATAATATGAACAATTTGTATATATATATATATATATATATATATATATATATATATATATATATATATATATATATATATATATAACCAGGCAATTATAGATTAGGCGATTTCCCTATGGAAATTATTGGGTACTGGTATCACTGTGAAGAGGAAGATATCGATATTTCGTGAAACCAGTTACTGATTACAAACTGTTTGCATACTGTTAAATCCCTAGCAAATGTTTGGATTTTTACAGACACCGTGTTCAAAAATAAAATAAATACACGATGACTACTCTTATTCTCATAACCCAGACAAATCAAATTGTCACTTAGACGTCAGAACGAACCGTAATAACCTTCATTCGTACATCTCAAAAACAGAGAAAATTATTACTAATACGTGTATTAAGCGAAAGTACCGCGTCATTACTATCAGAAATACGCTCGAGTAGTGCACAGTAAATATTATATACACGCACATATATGTATATTACAGTATGCCGCAGCGACTAGTATCTATAAAGTATACTCACGTTGAAATACCTTTTTTTCATCAGACCATCGAACTAGGCAACATTGAGCATGGGAATGGGAATGCCAAATTTTATATATGTTCTTCGCATATCTTGTCTCTATTTCCAGTAAGGTGTGAGCCTCTCCTTTAAACTAAACCACAGAACGGCGGTTCAGCATAGGTGTGACAGATTGTGCAACACTTGCCTTACGATTACACGCGCAGCTATCATTGAAAGGATGTCTATTTTCTCCTGAGATTATGCGGATGTATCTCATCGCATCTACATGTACGTTAATAATACTGAAAAAAAGGAGACGAATAAATACAAAAAATAAACTTAAAATGACAAATATTTATGATAAAATATTAAACTAAGAATGAAATCGATCATGACCGCTAGAATAAGGCTTATTAAAACGCAAAAAGATTTGGGGCGGGGATCTGAAAAGAAACATGTGTAAATATATATTCCACATTGAGATAAAAGAATGAAATATAATGAAACAAGCCATAACATGTTTGTATATTTCCTTCTTTGTTTTCGTCCATTAAAGATTAACGTGTTTTTGGGATAATCTTGGCAAATTTGATTTATGTTTATTCCCAATAGAAATCCATGATAAAATTTTGACTTCTTTTAAAACTGGATCTTTAATGATAGTATATTAATTATATTTTCTCTCCTTATAGTTAGTGCTAGGCACACATTCGAAAAAGTAGAATTCTGATAATTTCAACGTCTTTTAATACAATAACCGGCACCTTATTTCTAATCCATATATGAACCAGCTCAATTATTGTCATCAAATAACGATGTCCCACATGTCTTTTTCTTGCAAGTTTCTTCGTTGTATTAAACAGTATCTCGTATTGCAACTTACTCTAGAGGTTACAATCGGAATTCAGTTCTGGGGGTTGGGAATGAGTGATTCAATCATTCGACAACAACACGTTTCTACCCTTTTTTTCCAATCGGCCACACCTGGCCTCTCGCCACCAATGTAACCCCGCACAATCTAAACGTTAGCAACACGAAATCCTTTTCAAGAGAAGCTGTTCACGACACTTTTCTTTTTCTGTCTTGCATGAAATTCTTCCCAGCTTTTATATCCTCCTATCAAAAAAAGGAAGAGACAAAAAATATCTTCTCGCATCATGCCCTCTCTGCCCTAGATGTCCTTCATGTATATAAATGAGCTAGCCATCCTTTCATTCTGCTTTCCCAAAGAGCGATGCAGGTACGCCTGGTACGTCGTATATTACTTTTATTTTGTTTTTGTTTCTTACCATAACCTAGTCTTAAACGCTACCTTTTTCCCCCTTTCGCGTATACCCCGCACTTACATTCATAAGTTGTGGGCAAATACTACATATATTAATAAATTCTGATATATTCGTTTAACTGTGAAACACTTCGATTTAAGTTCTATCCAGCAACAGGTGGACATATATATATTGTAGAAATGGTTGGACGAAATTAAACTTACTTTTGTAAAATAGCTATATGTGTTTTTTCTATTAATGCATAATGCATTTTATATTGTATTTCTCGTTGCAAAGCTGATGTGCCACAGGGGAATACATTGACATTCAATTATTCTTTAATGGACGACATTTTATTAATCCAAGACATTTTCTAACACTGTATTCTGGTAATGTATTTTTATGATATATCAAATTTTAGTGATGACTAAAATATAGCTTCTATTTGAATGCAATTTGTGACTTATCCATCATTAAATGACTTCTTTCTATAATAATGAAGTTTTTTTTATTCATACCGAAATGTAGAACACCCCGTGTAACGAATTGGAGTTACAAAAAGATAAAAACCAAGCGTGTGTCTTGCCGACGCCGCTATTGTGGATAAAATGCAAATAAGTCTAAATTATTTCAATTATTTGAATAATACAGACTACTTATCTCATCTTGCTTGACTGTTCGGTCGATATAACCGTTCGATTTTCTCCAGAAATATTTAAGTCGAGTTGGAAATCAGTACGAAACTTCGAATAGTAACCTTCATTCAACCAACAATGGTAGAATGTGTTCGGTTCATCATCCATGGCTGTGTAGAGGTATTTATTACGAATTTAAGGAACTTTAAACTCATTTGAACTTCTATATGCAAATATCTTTATTTATTAATACATCTTCTAATCAAAAGCTGTAGGAAACACGTTTACTAATCGCAGGGTATATAGGAATAGAAACACGTAAAAATAAATTTAAAATATAGTTTAGGGATCCGTTATAACTGTAATGTTTTATATAGAAACATGCTGTCTTCATGTTTCAAACTAATTATATTTAGTTTATAAGTCATTACAACGGTAGACAATACTATTTCAAGAAGGTTTCTTCAGAAATCAGCCTAAGTATTTATAAGATTGGTTACTCATTAAACATAACTTACGATACTGAAAACGAATAACTTATTATTCAACATTATTTAAGTCTCGGAAATAAATGTCCGTACTTCCCCTAACATTGATGGAATTTTAACGTTTATATTATTTTATATGTATTCTTTTATTTACTAGCATGAGGACAAAACACACTATTATAACAAATCTTTCAATAAAATAAAACAGCTGATCGAGTTATATAACTCAACATTATAGATAAAACGTGAGAGTTTTTCCCTTATTCTGTTATTTTAACAATACACATACAACTAGATTTAAAAGATTCTGCAAAATATATTGTTATATATTAGATTATCGTATTAATTATTTCTATACGTGTTCATTTTAAACACTACAATAAATAAGCGTTGTTTTCACAAACCATTTTTCATTTAAAAGATGCAGCAATAAATAATGTTTTATTTACATATATAGCTTAGACAATCCGTACTAAATATTTCTACTAGGTAATTGCTGGCGTCTGTGTATTAAATGAATGATTTTGTTCAAAAGTATATGTAAATTCCGAATTTGATAGAAGGATTAGCGGGTTGCGGAAGATCGACATTGGCATAAATACATCTCTCGTTTAACAGCAACGCCCAACAAATACAGATAAAAAAAAACACTCAATCAAATTTTCCAAAAGTCAGAAAACGAAGTGCGAATTATACAGTTTTTAACATGCAAAAAATAGCATTTCAATCTAAGTTAAATGTTTCAAAAATGTTTACTTTTACTGAGATTTTATATTCATACGGAAAACCATTTGTGTAGACCGGGTGATGTTTTTATGGCAATTGCTTCGTCTTAACACACGTTAGCGATTTCATTGTTCAGTACCATCTTGACCGCGGTTGCTTGGTGAATTGTCACTGACACTCAAACCATTCCCATTAGCCTGATGTATCAGTCCAGCAGTTGATTTGCACAGTCTGCCATGTATGTGGCAGATAAGTTTGAGAATTGAAACTTGTTCCACTTCTCCCTCCGCTTTTCTTCTTTCTCTGTACACAGCATGTGTTTTTATACTAAGTGAAAGCAACTTTCGAGAGGAGCCTCCAATCACATGATCATATTTCTAACTGTTCAACGCATCAGGTAAAACTCGTACCTTGCCTTATCTCGGGATTCTCTTGAGCTCAGCATGATCGATTCGTTCCCATTCAAAAACTTCAGACTCACCTGTAACTAGCCTTCTCCATTCGTGCCGGCAATTCGTGATAATTTGCCAGTTCTGACAATTAATCTTGAATATTATAAGATCGTATTATATGCAATTCTTGAAGCGCCTCTTTGAACCCTGCTGAAAACTTTCCCCAGTCTTCGGCTCGCCGCAACTCAACCGTTTAGATAACCTTGTCGCATTAATCAGAAAAAGATAACCAGACTAGTGCACCGATCCTCACCACTATCCTTTCGAGGCTCAAACACGTAGCTTTCTTAAGAATATCCATGTCAGGTTTCATTGATTGCCATTTCATATTCGGAATTCGCCTGAGGTATTGCTGATGAAATTTCTCAAGTTGCTTTTAGTGTCGATCCAGTATTGTCCAGCACTCTGATAGGTAAAATAAAACAGAAAACACACAGGTCGAGTAAACACTTATCTTGGTTTTGACAGAGATCCCACGTTTACCTCACAGGCGTATTTCTAGTATTCTAAATGCCGTGTTGGCCTTCGGAATAAAAAGATATATCTTTGCATCCACGACATTAAGCCCTCTTTCCCTTACATTAATATTGAGTTAAATGTATGCAGCATGAGGCGCAAGTGTAAACGTCTAAATTCTGATAGTAATGTCAATGGGTCATATGTAGCTGAAACACGATTCATTATATCTTGCATATTTTCTTCCGAATGCGATACAAAATAAGCAGCATAAACATAAGGTAGTGCGCTTACTAACCCGCCAAACATTGGTGACTTGCTGTTAAATTTTCTTTGATGCAATTCTTGTTCAGTGGTGCTAAAGCGGAAAAAAGACACTTGTAATCTTTAAAGAAGCATTGCGAAGTAAATTAAGAATGGAATTTTAGCCGAAATATAATTGTGTTTGACAGCTTTGTTAACTAAAAATATATCAAGATAATTCCCCGTAAAATGCAACACGGCCCTTCAAGTTTTTATGGAGTCGGTGAAACATCTTGACAACAGTAAGAGAACATTCAATTTCCCCATAAATTCTCTTCTGTTTACAGTGTAAAGCGCTTTTACGGGTTCACAAATACTTGATAAAATGACATATGGTGTGCAATACATTTTTGCAACTACTTTGCAATAAGCATCGTATTTAAATATATCTACGCTAAGCGAAACAGTATTGCACCTCAGGAATAAATAACAGACATATGTTTATCCGACAAATCTCTCGCCATCACCTTCCCTGTCGATTCAAGTATCTTTACTTTCTGCGGTGATCATTTTAGAAACTAAAAATCAATTCATCCAATCCTGTGGTATTGGTGAACCCAGCCATAACTTCTGAATAAATATGTGTAATGAATTGGTTGCATGCATAACTCCGTGAATAATCAGCTCAAAGGACAATGCAGTCAGGTGGCTTCTCTGTTTTTATATTTGGCATAGCGAGGAGCATCACAATAACTGGGGGAAACTCATTCATGTGATGAGAAATGTCAAGTTGAGATAGACTATTGATGACATTTTCATCATTAATTGATGGGTTTAATTGCAAATCAATAATGCGATCCATTAATTGTCCGCTTTTTTCTGGATCTTTGATGTGAGTTTATTTATCCTAGGATGATAAATGTACAAAAAGCAGGTTCTGGGCCAAAGTCTTGCTTAATAACATTATATAGGTTTTTTTTCTATCTTTCCGGTTATAAGTAGATTAAATTTATGCAGATAAATTAGACAATCAAACAGTATCATTCTCCTGAGCTCTCTCTGAAGAAGCGCATTGTGATCTTTGTAGTTTTCTTCAACGGTTGTAATGTTGTTGAGAGTTGCATTCAAAAGTCTTTCATGGGGAACCGTTTCGTCTACAACAGATAACTTTTATCCGTGATCATTATTATCAAACCATTACCTGTGGGCAGACCTCTTGTGACCAAGGATCTCTACTCCAAGTATATATACCTGATTTTTTTTAAGTTTCCATGTATCGCTAAACTCAATTGTTCTGAATTTGTCATTCAAATCCATACGAAATCCAGGATCCTTTTGTTTAGAGACATCAATCTATTTTGAAAATTTAACCTCTGCTATTCGAGTTTTCCTGTGAATGCACAGGTTACATTTTCCATGTTCCAAATTATGATCAGTGTCACAATCGTCACTATGTAAGACACACGTATTGCACGGCTGTCTCCTGTCACCTTTACGTGTTACTATAAAATCGATCATGTGCCCATGCTTTGCTCGTGGGTGTGTCCACATGACTAGATGCTTCCGCTTTTGATGGAAGAACGCTTTCTTCTGTGGGGCCATAGTTGGTGCATACACCGACGGATTACACAATCATTCTCACATACCAGAGGGACTCTGAGTTTCAATAGATGATCAGTAATTCCAATAGGCTGCTCAATTTTGTCGATGAGAGTAGATCCGATCACAAAACTTACGCCACTGTCTCGCTTCACGCGTTTGGGTTTACTTTCTGAAAAGTGGGTAACCCGAATCGACGTCATTAACTTCGTGCCTACCCGATAAACGTGTTTCTGATCAAGCTGCTATATCAGTGTTTACTATTTGTTACTCATTCTTAACCAGTGAAATTTGCCGGTCTGGGTATTCAATTCTTTCAACACCAAGAAAGTGTTTACGTTCTAAAACTTATGTTCAGTTTGATCCCACTTCACTTAAAGTTCTTGTTCTAGTTGTTCTTGATATAGGTAATAACTATTTGCCATAGGAAGCTAACTAATTTGGTTCTGAAAGACAAGTATTAGTGTACTATTTCCAGCATCTTCTCAATTCAATAGGTGAGTAGTGCTGTCCCTTAATACGACTGCTCAGTTACAAAGATATCCTCCAGAAAATGTCTCTGTCAGATTGTCAGAATATTATAACGACGATGAGAGAGAATTCTGCTGCTTTTGTGTAAAATTATGACCCCGTTCTCCCAACCAGTCAAGTCTGTACACGCCGTCGTTTTCTTAGATAGTAATCTGGACAACATAAAAATGTGTATCTCGATATTTACTTATATTCTTGCATGCGTAAAGTTGTTGAACTCAAGAGCTTTTTACATAAACCTGTATAATTAGTTTTGTGCAATACAGCTATATTACGTACTTATAGAATATTCTAATCAAAATATATATCGGAAAACTAAGCCGTAATGTGTCAGTCGATATTCGGTGGAGCAACTCAGGTCGTTCGTCATCTACAGCAAAAAATCACCTATTGTATGCTCTGCAATACATGTTGTTACTTTATTTTGGCGTTCTGTTTTTCTTTAAAACCTTTAACAGGTCTATTCCAGTGGCGACGTCGGATTTAGAACTCACAGAGGCCACTGGATTTTAAAAAATCCCAGTATTCAAAACAACTCACGACGAAAATCGATATAAAAGCAAGCTAGTTTTCAGAAAACACTGACGAAAGGAGAAAAACAAAATCTCCCGAAAACCAAATCAGTGCGTGCAAAAAGTTGTAATTGCAAAATCGTGGAAAGTCATTTTTTTTTCTTTTTACGTTGCATCGTATTGTGACATCTAGGGACACCAAAATAATTATATTTTTTTTACAAAAGAAAGAGAAATACCAATTATTTGTGTTTATTTCTCGTGATATTAAATTAGTGTGTCAGCGATATGTTTTTTGCTTGCTATATAATAGGTATTTACGGTTTTTGGATTTTATATCTTCGGACAGCATTTTTGTGTCATGAAATAACCTTTGCTTTGAAGGAATATTGAATATGTATCGCGATATATATGTTCGCTCGTATAGGAAAGGACTTCGTTTTGAATTTTAAATTTTGGCCAACGTTCGTCTGAAAAATTATTGAAGGTAAACAAATTAATGTTCCCATTCCGACAAATATTTTAAAATTGCTACAACGTGGTTAATCTAGCCACGGTTTTCCTCATTTTTGTGCATTCATTATTTTACTAATCATACAATAATGGACGCCTTACAAAATACATAAGAACAATTATTAAAACAGCAATATGAACAACAACAACGACGACAAAAACAGTGCATTGAAGAGCTGTTTTTCAAGTTATAAAATATAATGCGACTACCGATAATAATGCCAGATTTTCATAAGACTTAATATGAAATGCGATTAATCATTTCTGCAATGGGCCTAAATAAAGTAATCATTTGAAGCTTATTTTCGTCGGCATGGAGATTCCTTTGTATTGACGGCAAAAAATGCTTGGATCAGACAAATGTTGGTAAATTATATGGAAATTAGAGACGGTCGACCATACAAAGTTAGTGGATTTTATTTTACCACGTAAAACGTCGGAATTAACTTTCGAGGATACTGTGGAATTTCTTACAGTACTATTTATCTTAGAATCTTTTAGTTTATAAGCGCGTGCTATGTCTTAGTTAGCAGAAGCATGAAGAAGATGATTTACGCAAAGGATTGACTTCTAGTGAAAATGCGGAAATTAAAAGCCGTGTCCTAGCAAAATTAGAATTTAAAGCAAACCTAAGCCTGAAAGAATTAATTTAAGACTGCCAAAAAACTAGAAATTACTGAATAAGATTCCATGGACAGCGATGCTGGAGTTGGGCTAATAAAAAAGGGGAGGGAAAATATAATAAACACGTAGAATGAAAACGCATGTTACTGAAAAAGAGCATATATCAACACATAGCTAAGAATGAAATTGAAGAAAGAAATATCCGGTCCTACTGTAATCAAAGTGATAATTTTCATTTAGTGTATCAAGAACAATGTTTAATACATAAAAAAATGAGAACAACAAGTATTCATTGCAGAAACAATATTTAATACAGAAACCGACTGTGTTTAGCAGACGCTGAAAATAACGAGGAAGGGTTGTAAAAATATGTTGCAATAAAAAAGTATGATAAAGGGATTAAATGCAATTCGATTCGCGTTCAGACCTTCTGATAGTAAATTTAAATACGCGGAAGAAATTGAATAAACGCGCAATGCTGAGAACACACAAATCAGCAAAGACGTTAACGGTACGCAAATTATCTTCGAGGTTTATTTTTAGCGAACGTCACATTTTTGGAAAGACGAAAACCCATAAGCTTATATATTAAGGGATACCACATACCTACTCGTGTCGGACTGCATGCATGAATTTAATTCATGGGACCTGACAATGTCTGCATTCTGGAGAAAAGCAGAATTAATGCCAGCAGAAACGAGAATTTAAAAATAAATTACGGAAGTATTCGCACCGGGTTTGGAAAACGTACAAAAATGGCCGCAGAATTACGATTAAATCTGAATGTACAACGAATAATCAACAATAATCGTAACTAGCCATCAATGTCGCTGCAAAAATCGACCAGGATATCGACAGATTTGAAAATGTAGGCATTCTATTGAAAATAGAATGCAGTCGGTGGGCTGCCCAACGATATGTGTACACAAGAAATAAGAGGAAATCCGTGTACGGCCGAGTTTTCGACGAGGTTAAATGCGTCTTTTTAGGTCTTTCACTGTCCCCTATCAAGTCGGGAAGAAGTTTTTACAAGACCGGTGACAAGTTTTTTTACGAAAATCCACCTTAGCAGCGCATATCTTCAGATTTAAATTGAAAATAGAGGCCTAAATTACTCTGCATAAAGACCCATCAACGTCTTAATAGATATGAAAGATAAGCATTTGAGGTTAGGTCGCGCCTGACATTTTTAATAGGTTATGGGCACGATGCTTGGAGGCCTAGAATTTGCCATCACATTTTTAGACGATGATATTGTAGCCAGCTGTAACAAGGAGTAGCACAAATGCCCTATCTACGAAGTATTCAGGCGGATATAGGATTGGGGATTTAAAATCAAGTAATGTGCGAATTATTTCCGCAGAAAATAAAATATTTCTGGAAAATAATTTGCAGGAATGACAGACACGCATTCAGGAACATGCTGGTACCGGAAAATACTACACAAATACAAAGTTACCTAGGGCTCGCTTACTATGACCAGTACTATATTTCAAAAATGCATGAACTCCACCACAACTGAAGAAGCTTTTGAAAATATATGAATGTTAGGAATGGGCGGACGTTGAAGTCAGCGTCTGAGGAATAAAAAGAACTGTTAACATTGTTTAGGCTTATTCCGGCTAAAAATAAACCTAGCAAAGACTAAGTAATCGCTGCATTGCAGATAAATATTATAATGAGGACGTCGATTCCCAGTACAATCGTGGAATTACAAATGACTCTTCAAGGCATACAGACTGAAGCAGCAAATGTTGAATGTTTATCGATCACAAAGCAGAACTGAGACAAGGAAAATTTACTCCTGTCTGCGACAACGTTCTGCTTTATAGCAAGAAAGTCATCATTTCAAAAGCGTTGCAAAAGAGAATACAGAAAAAAACAAAACTTTTACGTGGGTCATCATGGTACCAATTAAATGAAAGGCCTGATGTGTAGACTAATTTACTGGTCGTCCATGAACAAGATAATATGGTTAAAGAATGTTAAGGTTGTACTTTGGTTGCAAAGGCACAGCCGATTATTAAAAAACCCTGGCCAAAATTGTAACAAACGCGGTCCAGTTTACATAGTCTTTGCGTGACCACTTGATAAACTCTATCACTTAATAGGAGTAGATATTTTTTTCGAAAATGCCAGAGGTGCAAAGATGCAGACAGCAACGCACAGCAGTAACTATAAATGTCTTACGTGAGCTTTTTGCTCGTTTTTGTGCTGTTGCTTGACTGATTAGTGGTAATCTTCCCTAATATATTTCTTCCGAGTTCAAAGAATTTTGCGAGACATATCAGGAAATATTTTATAACACAACAATTTTATTCGATAAGTACCCACCAAGGAGAGCTCTTTGTATGAACTTTAAAAAAGAGCGTTAACGAAAACTTATTGACCATCCACTGAAAAAGCTCTACAGCAGTTTCTTCAAGTATAAAGTATTATGTCAAACCCAACACCAGCAGATGTTATGTTTGGCTTTACAATTAGATCATTATTCGGGAAGATGCTATCATGACAAATCGCACATAGGGAAACCTTTACAGTACGACTTAAAAACACAATCTTGGAGAGAAAGAGTACTTCATGAATTTTTAAAGTAACGTTTTATTTTGCGAACTAGGAAAAGCAATACAAAGGATCAGAAATGTGACCAGAAATGTAATCCCGGGACCAGCATTTACATACAAAATGCATAGCAACGAGATACGCAAACGTATTAGTGAAGAACAAGAAGTATTGCCCCAGGAAGAAGTAGAGGCGCAATACCAAACGTGTCGGAGACGGTTTAAAACCGTCTCCGACACGTTTGGTATTGCGCCGCCCCGATCACACTAGAACGTCCACGTTCGGCCAGGAAAAGAAAAAGCACACAACCGAACATGGTTCACAAAACATGGAAAAATACGGATACACCGTTGGGAGTTATCAGCTTGGGAAGTGGGTTTTGTGGCGGAACTAACCTGTGTAATCTAATATTCCAATCTCAATAAACAACGGAAACATAAACCGTAATGTGTCAGCAAATATCCGGTAAACTAATCCAAGCTTCGTCTACAACGAACAACACACTTATTGTATGATTTGCAATACAGGTTGTTACTCTATTTTTATGTTCTGTTTTTCTTTGCAACCTTTAACAGGGTTATAACAATAAATTTGTTTCTATAATAATAGCTATAGTCTGAATAACTGTCAAGTACAATAGTAAAAATAGATAAGCACTCGTTTTTGTGCAATTTTAACAGTTTAATATGTTAAAATATATAAATCGAAAGTGTCTGTGTACTTATTTTCATAGTAATTTATTTTTAAGCGGTTCCCGTTTCATTTGTTATATAGGGGTTTCATTGAGAGAGTTTTAAGAGTGAGTCTTAGAGGAGAGAGTTTCTTAGAGAGTCTTATTAAGAGGGATGTTGTGAGAGATATTGTTCGTTCCGTGTTCGTGCTATGAAGATTCATATTTATATTAAAATGTTCTTACTTAGGTTAATGGATGGAAGCCCTTTCAGTGAGGAGATAGTGTTCAGACATTGTGTAGACAGTCTTCAGACAGTCTTAGTGTTGATATGAGATGTAGAGTTCACATTGTCGATATGAGATGTCGAGACGTGTATGTAAGATATGTATGTTAAGACATTTTATAACACAGACATATAGACATATAATAACAATTCAATTTACCTTTTTGTAGAATCCCAACACAAGACGACGTTTTATAAAAACACATGATGGGTTTATTTCTTCACGAGCGGCCGTGATTTTCATCATCAAAACTTCAAAGCTTCATTCTGAGTTTCACAAGTGACCGTCTCGCTTCTAGACGTTCGAATTCTCAGACTCTCTCTGATTTTATCCCCCTGCTCCTGTCTGCTCAACTCTAAAGTTTTTCTATCTATTTCTAGAACTTTCTAGTTTCCATGACGTCATACACATGTTAAAACATGTGTCTTCTTTCACGTGTTCTGGACATGCGTGTCCAAAACTTTTCCTTTTTTTACAAAAGGAATTTTAACCTATACTCAGTAACCTATATTTCCAATATGTAAAAACATTATCTTATAGCTGAATTCTTTCAATTGAATTTTCATAACAAAATTGACAGTGCACATTCTTTTCTTGAAATATTTTATCTCTATTCTAAACAATCGTTTGCCTTACATTCCAGTTTCTAATTCTCACACGTAATCTATTTCTAAACCCTAATTACGAGGTTCGAATTTCGCCTATGCTATTTCATTTTCATTTTAACTAAATCTCTCTATTTTTATACTCACATGAAAAGGGGACAGCCCTTATCATGTAACGCATTTATACTATTATATTAATCGTCAGTAAAATTACTTTACAGTATAGTTGTGATACTATGAAGTGGACCTGAGGTGGAGTTGAGTCATAAGTTGTGCTGAGAGGGGGGCAATAGACAAAGGAATAGGAAACAATAGATAGGAAGTAACAAACAATGAATCTTTAGGAATTTTAGATCGAACTTTTAGAGTTGACATGACAATAGAAACCTACAGATAAAACAAGGAAAACAGCTTCCGGTAGCCGGGGTGGGGGCGCGACCTCAGATACCAACGCAGAGGAGACAGTTAGTGGACAACTAGATGCCCCTCGCGGCCGATGGGAGTAGGACAGTTTTAGAGTTGAGTGTGAAACAGAAATAGTGACGAACGTAACATCGATAGAACGGGGAGAAGACACACAAACACACACACACACACACTCACTGACAAGTACAACAGTCAATTATATGTGAACATTAGCGTTTTTGTATTTCCTCTTTTTCTTCTACGATTTATTATATTTCTACTTT
>NC_136518.1:38659964-38804964 GCF_053919585.1 Euprymna scolopes | reverse complement strand
GCGGAAGTATGCCACACTCATTGTATTGAGTATTATAATAAAAAATATGTTTATTTAGCATGATATGCGCCTAGAATTACCCGATTTCCACGGACAAAAATCAATGATCTTTAAAATAAAATATGAATAGAAAGAATGGAAGAAAAATGATCTGCATGTACGAATAGGTGGTATATTTAAAACTGACTAGCAGAAACCATGTATTCATGAAACGGCAATTGTTTTTATGTTTTTTACTGGTGTAAAGAGTTTTCATGTGGCTAAATAGATATGTTGCTAAATAGCAATAGTACAGAGAATTTATTGCCCTCATTTTTTTTTTAATTTAAGAAAATTTATTATTGAAAGCATTTGAAATTGTTTATAAATTTATAATGTGTATTATTGAATGTAAAAACCGTGTTTTTGAAAATAATTTATTTTCCTTTTTAATTATAAAAAAAACCATGGAAAACATTTGAAATTGTTTACGACTTTGAAAACAATGTCCGAACATTTCGATAATCTTTTTTAAAAGAAACATTCTTTTGAGCATAACATTGACGTTTTATGGGTTTCTAAAGTGAGGGTTATCTGAGCACCGTATTAGAATTTTATGAGTTTTTTTTTTGTTTAATTTGTAAGGAAAAGGGTTTTTATTCAATTCAAGGATAGATTTTACATTCAGAGTGTTTTCTTAAGGAAAAAGTATTTAACAGAACGTTGGATATTTCTTAGGATAATAAATGAGTTTTATTTTAGAAAAAACATATTCGACCATAATCGTAAGGTGGTCCTTGATTTAATGATTTGTTTGGAAAAAAGGATTAACTGAAAATGATGTATGAATGGATCTACTGAATTTTATTTGATAATAGGAAAAAACTCCCGTGTTTTAATAAACTTTATAGGAGCACATGTTTTTATCATAACAGCTGAAATGTTTGAATGAGGTTTTAGAATTTATTTACTGATTGCTTTTTATGTTTTGAAGAGAGATTTTAGAGTAATTCCTGTTATTTCCTATGTTTATTTTAAAGAAAAATAAATAATGTTTGTGAAATTGTACGCTGTGAATTAAGCTCATGCAAGTGGTTCGTTTTGTCTTTTTTTCAGGGTTGGTTGGTGCTGCCCGGATTGAAGAAGGTAACGGAACTTTGAACGCTTTTCGTTGGTATAATTTTATTGATTTATGCATGTTTGCAGTTTGACGTGTACGCTGCAACAGACGTATATTAATGTCGAATTTTCTTCGACTTCGAATCAAGGGTCGATGAAAAGTGAGTTACTTGTAATAAAAATCTGAGTTGATAGAGCTATGAGCTGTTTAAGCCAGCTGCATTTTACAGGCATAGTGCGATACATCAATCTAAATAGCAGATAAAAGTAGACGGCTTCTCATTAAGGTAATCGCGGTCGACGATGATTATGGTTGTCGGAGTGGTCAGTGGAAATGGCTGACCAACAGGAATCAAATGGAACTTTTTTATTAGATAATGGAAATTTCTAACCTTTTCTAGACGTGATGTGTTTGTAAAAATACAGAGTTATTATGTAAAAATATACGTAGACATTTTTAAATATGGACAGGAAAGAGTATTATGCAATCTACCCCGGAGTAGGCCGGCATGTTGAAAATAGTTGTTTTGTTGTGAAGGATGGTTATTGCAAGAAGCGTAAGGTTGCTGACGTATGTCAAACTCGGTAGATGTGGTCGACGATAGTACCCGAAATTTGTCAATCTGGTATGTGTGAGAGAGAACGTAGAAAGTAAGAAAGAAAGGAAGAAATAAAGGTTTGAAAAAAGACGAGAATATATATTTTCTCCTGCATGCAAGTAAGTTGGTTTCCTAGTGGGAATGTAACGGTTTACATTTCGCTGAAATGCGTAGAAAAAAAAAGCGTAAAGACAAATCAGCCAAGAAAAGAAACATGCGGAACTGCCTTGAAGAAAGAATAAAACTAAGAATTAAATTAAAAGAGACTTTTCGTTTGTCTATTTGTTCGTCGTTTGCAGGCTCGAAATGTCCACGGGATGGAATTTCGAAATTGAGGTACGCCGAATGAACTGCTTGTTATACACAAATGAAGACACGTATTGAATTGAACGATAAGCCATTATTACCATTTCCAAATACAGATAAGTAAAAGGGCAGACGCTCACGGCTGCGCACACATCTATGCAGAGATACAGACAAAGAGACACACGTACCCACGTGCATATAATACGTATATATACATATCACGCACACGCTGTTTGTAAAAGTATACGTAATAAACGACATACACGCAACAGATAATATCTTCTTCACCGCTCCACAACCATATTTACCCATAAGTGTAACTATTTAGAATATTTAGGGAACCTTTCAGGCCGGGGTCTTCCGTTTTCCCACCACCAAAGTTGTTCAGATAAATGAGCGTATTGTAGCAATCGATCTCTTGAAAGATTAACATCGACGCTCTCGAATAATTCCTTTATATCTCGGTAAAAACTCGACAGGTAACTGTCACACAAGACCAATCTCAATAAGATCTGCAAGTAGCTATTGGTGCATCATAACCTCTTATTTACTTTGGTCAACATCGTTTGCGAGGCATAAACGCTAAACCAATCAACTTACGTACTGTGCTTCATGCCCGCTGAATAATGTGTAGCGTCCTGAGGTTGTCCCTTTCATGCTGCTCAGGATGACGTCGAGATCATCAAGGCGTGCATGACGATTACCAGCAAACTGAGCTCGAGAACTTATCTGCAGCTTCCCGTAATCGCTTCGCTGCAGATTTGTCGAAAGGAGACAGTAAACGCAAGCGGATTATTGAGAGTCGGTACCCCCTATATAAACATCAAAGTATGATATGATGTGTTACATTTCGCAAGAGCTTCGTCAGAGTAAGAGTAAATGAACGAACAACACTAGTCTCTTACTGTGTTCATTTATATGCATTACGACAATTTTAAGGCTATGCTAATTATTACATTATTATCCGTATGTATTGGATTACGGTTTAAAATATGCCCGGGAAACAAACATGCATATGCTTTATTGTACTTCATATACTTTTATATGGGATTAGATATAATATGACCCTAATCCTTCGCTCTGAAAATTCAATAACCGCTATCGACTTAAAATACACAGTCATAGAAAAATACAAAAGACAACTGTTTTTTTTTCTAGTTTAAATAATTAATTACGCTATCCTTATGTTCGGTTCTGATTTCTTGGGATTTATGCGCAGAATTAGTTTAATTATAGTTAGAAGCCAACATCGCTGATTATCCAATAATATACGAGAATAAGGGAAAATGTTTAAGAGAGAGCGGAAACGTCACATTCGATTAAATTCATTACTTTAAGAAAAAATGAATTAACGCTGTTCTGCGAGGAACCTTTTAATTGAAAATTTCAGAAATATTCGAGATAGATATTGGTCTAGTTTAAAACTAAAGCTACCTGAATCAATAAATCGCTAGAGATATGCATACACACTTAAATTTAACTCATAGTATAATCATTGTAATGAATTAACCATTGAGTAAAAATCAGATACAAATAATGAATAAAATTTGAATATAAATAAGATACGAATATTGCATTTACCCATAGAAAGGTGTAATAGTATGCTTTAATATAATAATAATAATAATAATAATAATAATAATAATAATAATAATAATAATAATAGTAATTGTAGATTGCTAGAACAATAATTAAAATACTAAACATGAATAAGTGAAAATTATATATTTAATTATATAACATATATTATAGGACCGATGTTCTGAGGGAAACTTAGAAAAAGAGAAGAAAAAATTCCCATATGATTGCATGCCATACTAGAATCATCCTTCGCGATGTTCAAACCTCAAGAAATTAGATGAAACTTAGGAAAAATTATACACTCGTTACAAACAACCAGCGAATATATATATCGTTACAAACACAACATTTTTTGAAAGTAAATGCCTAACAAAAATCGTAATACATTACACAATGAAAGAATAGAGAGGGTACGGTTCCGAATTATCATTGATTTTTGTTAAACTACTTGTTAAACTAAATATTGCCAGGACTTGATGAAGTTTTACATTTGTTCATTTTAATTTGAAAAAGTAAATTCTTTAGGCGTATTCTAAAAGAGTGATTCCTGTTGTTAACATGACTCATGAGTACGCAAAACCTGGTTCTCTTCTACTTTTCGTACAAACCAAAAGACATATTTGTTATTAGAGAGGCCAATTACGTTGTGCCAGTGTCTTAAATTTACGATGTTTAGTAAAAACAGACATATAGAGTGCATTTGAACTAAATTTGATGGAAACAAAAGAACATCAACAGACACCTATGATTGTTTAATTGTGTGTCGTAATAGGTATACACTATTAACGATTATACGACTAACAATAAAAAGCACATCTGTTCATATGACAGAGTTTGTAGCTAACTATATATAATTTCATGAGTAGATTATACTAAAACTGACTATATAATAAAATAGTTTACATCCAGCCACATCCTATTATTTATTGATGTTTTACCTTGGAAAGTTGAGCCTTGCCTTCTAATTCTTTATGGCGAAGATCCTAATCACCCAGGTAGTAACACGCTTTTTTAGAAAGAGATTCGGCCATGTAATTTCAATTTAATATAGCTAGATATCAATACCCTAATCCCTGGAGTGTTAGTAAGGTCGGGAAGAAGGTAGCAAAAGAACAGAGATTAGAAATTAATTAGAGTAGCAAAATGTGTACCAAAATTGCGCACGCAAACACACGTATACACAACCACACACATAGTATATGTACACTACGTGAAAACTTAAGCTAATTTGGTCCAAAGTATTATATATATATATATATATATATATATATATATATATATATATATATATATGTGGGTGTGGGGGGAATCTGTATATATATATATATATATATATATATATATATATGTATGTATATACATGTATGTATATAGTTGTGTGTCAAATGAATTATTGATGCGTCAAGTGTGGGGTACTGTGTGCTTGTCACCTTCCTCTTCTAGTCCCTACCGCTGGCTAGCCTAGGCAAAAAGGAAGCAGAGTGCGTAAGTCTTCCCTGCCAGTACATAGCCTCTCCATAGGAAAGCTCCATGTAGTGCCTCCCCGTGGCGACACATGTAAATTGAGTACCTTGCGGACTCAAGCAGAACTACAGGAGACTCGGAGGTGGTTTGCCCCCAGACATGCAGCATGCCAGGTCCATCGTTGTATGGACAAGCCCTGATGGCCATGAACAGACCCCCAGCTATGGGTAAATAGTACCACTGCCTTGTGGTTATTCGTTGGTTCGATAAAGGCTAAGGGAGTAAACCCTAACAGAAAATCTGGAGTGTAGTCCCACAGGCAGACAAGTGCTGTACTCAGTCTTGGTCTAGTAGCTACTGCAGTCAACCTGGTGCCGGACGTACCTGTACTTCAATTCCTCTGGGCAACACCAGCAAGACCGAGTGGGGGATTCTGACGATTGGGCAACCCAGTCTCTCCACAGATCTGCCCTGGCCAGCGCCCTGGAGAGAAAACTTCAGCTATGCATCTGTATAGGACTAAACAGGGGAACGACAGTTACCGGTTATAAGTCTACAGCTCAATTGGCGTACAGCTGGGCGCCAGGGGTCGGTCCTAACGGTGGGAGAAGTTATTTAATTTCATTGGACAGATACCGCCCGCCACAAAGCTGAGCAGCCCTCAGTCAGTAAGGTGCTATCCCGCCACTGGCCACCTACCCTACTGGGTGCGTAGGGTATAGGATAATTTCAACAAGTGGCCAGTAACCATTGCACCAAACAAAATCAAAAGAAACACAAAGAACTCAACACTCAGGCTAGAGTGCTGGAATGTTCGTACTATGACGATTGATCTATCTACCGACATACGCAACATCTCCGATATTCGGAAAAACTGCCATCATCAACAACGAGCTATCGAGACTCAAAGTAGACATCGCTGCATTCAAAGAAACACGCTTAGCTGACACCGGATGCCTAAAGGAATCGGGCTATACCTTCTTTTGGCAAGGAAAACAGGAAGAGGAGGTCCGGGAACACGGTGTTGGTTTCGCACTCAGAAACTCACTGCTTCAGAACGTACAACTCTCTGATTCAGCTACTGAGCGACTAATCTCACTACGACTGAACACCACAGATGGAACAACTAATCTATTATGTGTGTACGCCCCAACACTCGCAGCCTCGCAGCGCCTGACGACATCAAGGAGCACTTCTACACACAGCTGGATAGCACCATCAAGGCATTTCCACAAAATGAAGACCTGATTATACTTGGGGACTTTAATGCACGTGTGGGTGGCGACAACGGTGCATGGCCGAGCTGCCTTGGTAACTTTGGAGTGGGCAAATGCAATGGTAACGGTCAGCGCCTTCTAGAACTCTGTGCCTACCATGACCTCTGCATTACCAACACATTCTTTGCTGTCAGACCGCATCACAGAGTGTCCTGGAGACATCCCAGATCAGGGCGTTGGCACCAGCTCGATCTAATCATTACTAGACGAAGGTACCTCAAACATTTTCTGATGTCTAGAGCCTACCACAGTGCTGATTGTGATACAGATCATTTCCTAATATGCAGTAGAGTCAAACTTCAACCCAAAGATTTCTACCACACTAAACAGGAGGGTGTTGCCCGTATTGATGTTAGCAAGACCACATACTCAGATCGCAATGCGAAATTCAACGAGATGTTAACCTCCACCTTCAAAGGAGATAACACTCGGACTGCATCTGAACAGTGGGAAACACTGAAAAATGCCATCCCCTCTACAGCTCTCAAAGTCTTTGGGAGGAGGACAGGTAGCAAACGCAATGACTGGTATGATGCCAACTCTGCTACCCTCAACCCTCTGATTGAGGCAAAGCGTTTGTCCTTGCTTTCATACAAGGCCAACCCATCTCCTATATCGCTGGCTGCACTGAGGCTTTCCAAAAGGGCAGTTCAAAAGGCTGTAAGAGAAGCTGCAAACAACTACTGGATGGAGCTCTCCAAGTCTATCCAGCATGCAGCTGATACAGGAAATATAAAAAATATGTATAACGGGATCAGGAGAGATACAGAACCCATAATTAACAAAACTGCTTCACTGAAGTCTAAATTGGGTGAACCCATACTAGACAAAGTTAAACAGCTAGACAGATGGGTTGAACACTACTCCGAGCTTTACTCCAGGGAAAACATGGTACATCAGTCCGCCTTGGATGCCATTGATCGTCTAACGCTGATGCATGAGCTCGATGAGGAGCCTTCCATAGAAGAACTATCCTGGGCAATAGACAGACTGCCATCAGGAAAAGCCTCAGGAAAGGACTATATTCCAGCAGAGGTCTAAAAAAGTGGAAAGGCTAGCCTGCTTGAGCCCCTCCATAGTCTTCTGATACAATGTTGGAGACAAGGCTCAGTGCCTCAGGGCATGAGAGACGCAAATATCATAACTCTCTACAAACACAAAGGGGACCGCGGTGACTGCAACAACTACCGCGGTATCTCACTGTTGAGCTTCGTTGGCAAGTTATTCGCACGTATAGTATTACTGCGACTAAACGTTCTTGCCGACCGAATCTACCCAGAATCTCAATGCGGCTTTCGTTCAGAGAGATCAACAATCGATATGATCTTCTCCCTACGCCAACTGCAAGAGAAGTGCAGAGAGCAAAACAAGCCTCTGTATGTTGCCTTCATAGACCTGACCAAGGCATTCGATCTCGTGAGCAGAGATGCTATTCAAAATTCTCCCACTGATCGGATGCCCACCAAAACTCCTCAGCATCATAAGATCCTTTCATGATGTCATGAGGAGCACTGTGCAATTTAACGGTGGCATGTCTGCTGAGTTCGGAGTGAGGAGTGGTGTCAAACAGGGTTGTGTGTTGGCCCCAACACTCTTCGGCATCTTCTTCTCCCTACTCGTAAAGCATGCTTTCAAGAACACAACGGATTGTATCTGGTTGCACTCCAGGTCAGATGGTGGTCTCTTCAACATCGCCAGACTCCGCTCCAGGACAAAGACCAGGACAGTTCGGATAAGAGAATGCTGTTTGCCGATGATGCAGCTATAGCATCGCATCAGGAAGATGGTTTTCAAAGACTGATGGACAGGTTTGCTAATGCTTGCAGCCTGTTCGGTCTCAGCATCAGCCAGAAGAAAACTCAAGTCATGGTACAAGCAACCGCCTCCCCACCCAGCATCACAATCAGAGGCACACCACTAGAGGTCGTACGCCAGTTTCAATATCTAGGCTCCACTACTTCAGACACCCTCTCATTGGACGTAGAGCTAAACAAAAGGATTGGAAAGGCATCTACAACCCTCTCTAAACTAACTGAAAGAGTCTGGGAAAACAGGCACCTTACCACCTCCACCAAGATGACCGTCTACAGAGCGTGCATCCTCAGTGTTCTACTGTATGGGAGTAGATCCTGGACTACATACTCAACACAAGAGAGGAAACTCCAGGTCTTCCATATGAGGTGTATACGTAGGATACTTGGTATCACATGGCAGGACAGAGTGAGTAATACTGATGTTCTGCAGAGAGCGGGCATCCCATCCATTTACTCCCTACTGTGTGAGCGACGTCTTCGCTGGCTGGGCCATGTGCGCAGGATGGATGATGGGCGCATCCCTAAAGTCCTTCTCTATGGCGAGCTTGCCTCAGGCTCAAGAAAGAGAGGGGTGACCCCATCTTCGCTACAGGGATGTCTGCAAGCGTGACATGAAGCCTCTCTCGGTGGACAGGAATACATGGGAAGCCTCTGCAGCTGACAGAACTGCCTGGAGGAAACTGATACGCCAGGGGATTATCATCAGCGAGAGGGCCCTCCATGTTGAAAATGCTGCAAAGAGAGCTAGGAGAAGAGCGAGTGTGCAGGCGGAACGGCCGGACGAAGCGTCAAATTGCATAACAACCTTCGTATGTCAAGGCTGTGGCAGACTATGCAAATCAAGAATTGGTCTCTACAGTCACACAAAAGGATGCAAACAGTCAACATTTTAATACGGCGCTGATCCATAGTCGTTTCGACTGACGGATGCCACACACACACACACACACACACACACACACACACACACACACATATATATATATATATATTTATATATAGGAAGTAGGTAGGTAAATCTGTATATATTTGCACATACAATAAACAATATAAAAAAAATCAAACGCTCAATATAGTTTTGACACAAATATACTCTCGGTTAGAAAATGAATGTGGTGTATAGTATATATTTCATTTCTTTTTATTGTTGGGATAAAATAATGCTATTCTTCGAAATTCCGTATTAATTACAGAATTCCATGTATGTTTTCAATAGAAAATTATGCACCTAAATAAAGTCTTAGAAAACATCGTGAGAAACACTCCAGCTTCAACAATACACCGTATTTTGCATGACGTTTATTTTGGTAATGAATGTTATATATTGTATAAAACTTCAAAGCTGTAGTTGTACAACATTGTTTATTCGACATCGCAATCGCTTGTTACACTATTAAATAGGGTTTACTGTTTTAAACACCCTAATTGATACAGGCAATAAATAAGTAATATTTATAGGAAAATTTATAATAATGTTAAAATATATTGGTGCTAAATAAAGTCCAGACCCAATAAAGAACAATATTTATTTTCCATCGCAACATGTACTTAACATTCTTTTAAATACGTCTTAAGATTTACACATCTGTGATGTCTCAACTGATTACAAATCCGGACTTGAAAATGTCCTTTCCTCTATATATTTTGTACATAAAAGATATTGCTAAAAATCTTTTCTCCATCCTTATTTTCGTCGTTACTGTTCAATTGCGCCTTTTAATATTTTGATGAAGAACTAAACCATATTTCGTGAATAGAGAAAATGAAGACGAAGATAAATGATGCATAAAATATGGTAAAAAGAAGTAGTACCGAGCACAGACGTAAAACTGTGTGTTTCTGCGATTGAAACAACATTCCGGCTCTTAAACTGATACCGGCGCGCACGTAAATATATAAATAATAACGATAAATATCCTGATGATAATTAAGAATAATGATAACAATAATAATAATAATAATAATAATAACAATAATAATAATAATAATAACATCAACAACAACAACCATGATAATAATAATAATAATAATAATAATAATAATAATAATAATAATAATAATAATAATAATAATAATAGCAATATTAAAACAGCCGAGAATACATCAATGATTGTGGAACTAGGAACAACCAGAAAAAACACTTCCAAAAAATAATGCCATAAATCTGGTTCACAACATACCGACGATATTTATATGTAAAATAACGGAAATGACTATTCCAGTGCATTCATCGCCAAGCACAAATACTAGATGGCATGATATTGTAAATATACAGACAAGATTTGATGAACGAGAAAAAATTGCGTCCAAGTCACCCGAGAAAATCATTCTTCGAAATATATACTAATTAATAGCGGCTTGATTCTATAATAATTCATACGCAATCTACATAAATTAAAATATCGTGTTTCTAGATGGTCATGTACATCTACGCGCCATTTAAAGGTAACTACGTTATTTTTGTCTAAAGTTTTGCTTTGTATTCTTTACTGTTGTTCTTTCTGTACAAACGAGTAACACACTGAATTATATTCACTTTATACATATATATATATATATATATATATATATATATATATATATATACCCTCTAGACTTTAAGAAATCCTTATCTTGCGGCCCATTTTTGAGCTTATAAGTGAGTACACCATCACTCTGTAAATCATGAATAGCATAAATCCGTCTAGCGACAACCCATCTGTTACAATAGCTTCCAAAGTCCGAATTGCTTGCTGCCAACAAACGGAATAATCTATTTTTGCGAAGTTTTTTTTTAGTTTTTTACATTTTTACCCCAAACAAGGCACATAGCCACTTTGGTGTAGGGGGATACTATCAAGGGCAGCAACTACTGGGGCACTATGTTGGGATTTGGGCAGCAAGATATCGGTTCACATTACACTTGAACTTCTGTATGTCAGTACAGTTGGGGAAGCAGGGACCTGGAATGGAATTCCAGAGTCTAGCGGTTCTGGGGAAGAAACTACTGGAGTAGAAAGAAATTTTACATCTAGGGATCTTTACAGTATGGGGGGGTTTAGTTGTCTGTCTGGTTTGTCGAGGGTGTCTACGTCGTGGGGGCACAAGTGTCTGCAGTTTGTCAGAGCATTCACCATTAAAATACTTGTAGAATAGGCAGAGGGATGCAATGTTTCGTCGATGGGACAGAGGCTGAAGCTTAAATGCGTGTTCAGGGCCTATCAGATTTGCGACTCTCTTTTGAACCTTGTCAAGGAGCGAGACACTAGCAGCAGATGCACCAGCCCAAATGTGACAACAGTACTCCATACATGGACGAACGGTGGCCTTATAGAGATACAGGATACTTTCAGGTGTCAGTAGTTTTCTAGCACAATAGAGATAGCCTACCTTTTTCTCAGCGGTCCTGGCTATGTGTTCAATATAATTGTTCCAACTCATGCTTCCTGTGAACGTTAGGCCAAGCAGTTTGAAAGATGTACTCTCAGACAGGAAGTCACTAGTCATTGCTATTGGTGGCAAAGAAGGTTTCTTGTAATTATTGAAGGAAACCAGTTTGGTCTTGGCAGCATTGAATGTGACCATCCATTTATGTCCCCATTCCACTACAGATTGGAGGTCATCCTCTAGTGTTTTTGCCATTACTTTAGATATGTGTTCGTTTGTTTTCCTATCATGCCTGTTATAGAGTGTGGTGTCATCAGCATATATACCCATCTCAGAGGCAGTTTTGACGGGGAGGTCATTAATAATTATTAGGAACAATAGAGGTCCAAGTATAGACTCCTGAGGCACTCCCGCATTTATATCATATTGTTTAGATGTTCGACCGTCGAGGACAACCCTGATGTTTCTCTTATCTAAGAAGGATTTAATGATGTAAAGTATTCTACCAGTGATACCATATTATTTCATTTTCCTGACGAGATCCTCATGTCATACCCTGTCAAAAGCCTTAGATATATCTAGAGCTACCGCTCTGCCCTTCCCCGCTTTGTCCAGTGAATGGTATATACGTTCAGAGATTACAGTGAAGATGTCAGCTGTAGAACCGGCTTGTCTAAATCCATATTGTTGGTCAGTCAGAAGTTTAGCATCTGTAAGGTGCCGGACTAGACCATGGTTAATTATGGTCTCAAATATTTTTGCGAAAAGTGGGAGAAGGCTTATGGGCCGATAATTTGATGGGTCACTTTTTCGCCAGAATTCTTGATTACTGGTACTACAGAAGGAGTTTTCCAACAGCCAGGAAAGCATGATTCATTAAGGCATTTGTTGTAGAGTTTGGAGAGAACTGGAGCTACTTCGACTGAGCACTTTTTAATAGCACAGCTGGGATGAGATCAGATCCACATGTTTTTGAAATGGCAAGGTTTTTTATGATAGCATGTACTTGAGCAGGCGTGATTTTTAGATCGTCTAGCGTGGCGTCTGTCCGCAATGGAAAGTCAGGCAGGGGATGGTTGGAAGAGTCCAGTGTGGAGCTCGAGGCAAACCGGCTTGCAAGCATATTAGCCCTGTCGGTTGCTGAACAAACAACCTTGCGATTGTTTGTTAGTGGGGGAATTGTTGATTGCCCACTATTTACTACACTGTTGTAGAGTTTCCAGAAGTTACGATTTCCTCATTTGTGCTTCGATGCATTTTTTAGTGGTTTCAGTAAATACCTGAAACTCATCTAACCCGTATGCAGGATTGACCATCGGGAGTGTATAAGCTGTCACAGTATAAGAGAAAGTAATCACCCGAAGTTATGCATATTTGAAGTTTAAGAGATTTTTAAATTTTAGTTTACTTTCATTACAATAGATGCTGATGATACATGATTGTATTGCATAGAAACCTGTATGCAAATAATAAAGACAAATTAAGACATGTCGAAAAGAATAAACACTATATTCACTGCTATATTTTGTATTTACCATAATTTAATAATTACTATAACTTCAACATAATGTGTTATATTTTGTCTAAATAAAGTCATATTTCAGATAAGTTGGAAACAATTTCAAATATGGATGGTATTATATCTATGCCGAAAGCATATATACTTGAAATCATTATTCGTTTGACAAACAGAAAAATGTATTGAAATGTTAATCAAAGTCGGCTCCAATCTTTACTACCACAGTTTCTTCTTGAATAACGACGTCACTTGTTTATAGTTTGGCTTTCACTGTCAATGCCTTTATAACTTATGGAAGAAAAGTCATGAACAAAGTATTTGTAAGTGTCAGAGTAGAACAATAAGCAAGACACACGGATATATTATCATCTCATGAGAAGATATATCTTCGATGACATTGATCGATTGACTAACATGGTAATCTATCATTCCGCATATTTAAGATATTGATGAAGTAACATTTAATGCATAGATTGTCAAGAAATCTTTGCATGCCTCAATGAAATAATGAAGCAAAACGACATGTATAATGTGAATATACGTATTTTTTCTTTAAATATATTTAGTTAGCATAACAGAAATGTTATCAAACATCCATGTTTCTTAACAACAGCGAAGATAAGCGGCATGGAGTTTAGACATAATGAAGATATTTTATATGTTTAAAAATACTAAATGGTGTATACCACCTGGTCATTATTGCGATATTTATAGTATGTTATATAGTGCGTTTGTGTATCACATTGTATTTAAAAATATGTAAGTTTTATCGTATGCTAGCAGGCTAACCCAACATTTCCCAAGACTAAATGATAATAAACGTATATTTTACACTCGCAATATTCTTTTCATGAACATCAGTAAAATAGTTTGTGTGTACATCAAACAGATTCATTGCCTGTTCTAATGGAGGATTTCCTCGGTGGACCGGATGGATGTTTAGAATGCTTTCCGTAGTCAAAAATACATAAGATTGTAGGCAATATATTGTTGATTAAATAAAAATAATTTAATAAAATAGCTTTAATTAATGTTTAAAATGCCGAATATGAAATATTGTGATCTTTATGTGCTCTAAGGGAATCATTTATTTATTCGTAAATATTATTTATTTTGGTATATTATTGCAATTGTCATATCATTGCAATTGTTATATTAATGATAGATTCTATTATTTATGCTTACATCAGTCAACACGAGAGAGAGAGAGAGAGAGAGAAACATTGTTTCTATCCACTGAACAACTCTGGCAATTTGCTCAACAGGGGGATGTTATATATCCCCATTTCATGGCATCAGCTTTCTAATACTACAGTAAAAACGTGGAGGCCAGTATTAGAGTCCCCTAGATTTACAATCCGTCTACAGGTGATAACTTGGGTTGCATTAAATATGATTAATCCATAAAATAAGGTAAACTAGTTGTGTTGTAAATATTTTTAGCAAAGAATAGTAAACACAAAATGGTTATATCTACGTTAATATCAATATATTCGCTCGATAATCACAATAATACTAATATAACGATATCAAAATAAATAGACTTGATATTACCGACAGTATTGAAGATTGGGATCGACCACATTGGCTAGAATAATTATAAGCACTAAGACTTACCGCGAGATAAATTAGAGATTATTTGTTTTGGAATTGCTCAGACATAGGTATTAGTAGATATTAAATTACTTTATATTTTGTCAAATGTGTATAACAAAATTGTTTTAGATCAGTGAAGTTATCGTGTTGCTTTTCGAAAACAGCAGAGTTAAATATATCTAAGACTATTTATCTTCACGTGTACATACATATACACATAGATATTACATTCACATACAAGTATATTATTATCATCCTATTTAACATAAAAGAAGAGTTAAACTTTTTAAGAGTGTGTCTTGGTTAGATTGTAGATGGCAGGAACAGAGATGAATACGTGAAATTAAATACCTACGGTAGATAATGTTACGTACTGTTTATTAGATAGGGCGTCGGGTTTCTCATTAAGCTTATCCCTATAGAATTGTTACAAAATCATCTAGCATAAATATACTTCGCAAGCAATCCTTAACACTATATTCTAAATAACATAGTATTATCAGCTTAAGTGAGGCTACTTCCCCGAGGTGTCTTACGATTTATTATACAGGAAACTGTATCATTTGTTCGAGTAATGTTATGTCAAGTTATTGAACTAAATTAAATACTCAATCAGAGCAGATAGAATTATAGTCATGAACTCCACTAAGACTAAGACACAACAACACAAACACATTGTAAACTAATGTACTGGTTAATGGGGATAAGGCAAATCAATGTTCCTACATTCGTTGCGTTATATATACTGTATATATATATATATATATATATATATATATATATATATATATGTACTCACATTTTAACTGTCACAAACCTGTTTGTGCATTGTGCTGCATTGCAATTAATTAATAACAGCTTAACAAGAAATACACTTGGTTACAAAGAAAGGAACTTTGTATTTACGACAGTACATACCATCGAAAAGCAAAGAAGAATCAAAAGTAGACCATTAAAACAGCCACTAATGCGCCCGCTCAATGTTCATATCAGATGCAAACGTGTAAGAACTTAAATTGTTTCACACATAAAAAAAAACTAATCTAGATAATTAGACATACCAACGCGCCTTTAAAATATAAAGCATGTTAAATATATTTTAAATATACTAAAAATCGTATAATTACATAATTATTTTGTCAAATGTGAATGTATCTTATTAAAATTCCCTGGTTTATTAAAGTAACTTAAGACCTTAGAAATTGAAAGTGTTTTATTCATTTATTTGGTGTTGGAAGGTATTTTAGGGAGAGGATGTAGAGAAAAAAGTGTAATAACGCATATATATATATATATATATATATATATATACGTACATGTATATACTGTCATTTAATTACGTATATAATATATTTATGTGTTAAATGTGGCAGAATATTACATAGAGTGCATTTCTAAACAACTATGCACGCGTTTGTACAAACAATGTAATAAAAAACGAAATATAATAATAAATAAAACATTCTTACACACGCACAGTTCGTGATAATCATATCTATAAAGTTTATAATAATAATAATAATAATAATAATAATAATAATAATAATAATAATAATAATAATAATAATAATATATTACTTTAATTGCAAAGTTTAAGAATGTATTTTTTCAAAGTCATCATTCTTATTATAAAAATTATTTTAAAATTATTTGTTAAGTAATTATAAAATCTTCCTCCCTAAAATATATTAAATTTATTAAATGAAAAAAACAGGTTTTAACTATGGAAATAAGGTTGGAAACAATCAGGGCTATCTAGATTTAATTTTTCTCATCAGTAATATTCCTTTCTTACACGTCCCATGTTTGTATTCACGACCAAACCTTAAGCGGCTAACCTTGTGACGTGGAAGAAAGGAATTTGTTTACGTTTTTTTATTTACCATGCTTTTCTTGGTGTGCGTGGCATGTGATGATTACTGGACTGCAATCAGCATCTGAGCCTGCCTTAATTTTACGAGAAGGGAGTCGCATGCCTTTCAAAACAACCCGATCTTATAATTCTACTTAATACAGGAGAAATTTGGAGGGCTATTAGTGGACTTTGGTTTTCTGTAATTCTAATTTTTTTTTCTCATGAAAGTTGCAGATCACAGTTGTACTGCAATTTGCTCTGCTGCAATTACCCGCTGTGGTAAATCTTGCTTATTGAAATCTAGAATTAGAGCGCTCTCAAGTTCAGTAAGTTTAATTGCTGCAGACATGGTGATATCTTTACAGGTTTATAGCGAATCTGTAATTTAATTAACAGCAATTTATACCCTTGTTCTTATAATTCTGATCAAGTGCAAAATAATTAATTTTATAAACATATAAATTGTTTAATAAAATGTTTGTAATGTAGCTTTTATTCCATAAGCTTTTAAGGTGTAGTATTGCTAACCTTTAATTGCAAGATTTTAAAATATATCCTACAAAAAATAACATTTTGAAATGTTCTTAAACTTCGGATCAGAAGTATATATACACCAAAACACCATGATCTTTGGCCTTCTTTTTCTCAGTTCTACAGCATATGATCTAGATGGCCTCCATTTAGCTCCGTGCATTTCTTGAGGCTCAGCACGAACTTGTCCATGACCTTCTATCAGACCGAATTGTTAATGGCTTACTTGCGTTCTATGATGGTTCTGGGTTTCCTTGCGTTGACTCTGTCCTTCAGATACCCCCAAAGAAAAAAAATCTGGGGGGGGGCTTAGGTCCGGGCTATTGGGTGCCCACTCAAAATCAGCATTGAGACTGATCACTCGGCCCCCGAAATTCTCTTTCGGCCAATCACGGGACAGATTTGAGGTGTGAGAACTTGCTCCGTGCTGCTGGAACCAGAACTTGCTCAGGAGCGACAGGTAGATTGTTTGGAACTCACTCTTGAAGGTTTTGAGGACCTCCACATACCGCTCCTTGGTGACTGTCACTGCTGCGCCAGATTCTTCGATTAAGATTGGTCCGATGATGCCTCTAGCCGAGAATGCAGCCTACACCGTGCACTTAGGAGAGTGCAGGGGTTTCATGGGTACTTCATTGGGTATGGATGGCTCCCAGAAGACATTTGTCTTGGAATTCTCCTTTCCATCAAGATGGGAGTGGGCTTCATCTGAGGTCCAAAGTAGATTAAGGAAACTTGGTGTCTCCTCGATATTCTCGAGGCTCTTGACTGCCATAGCCCTCCTCTGCTTCTTGTCTGAGGCTGTAAGGGTCTGCAGCGTCCGTATTCCGTATGGGTAAGCCCTGATATCGTTCACCAGCACTCCCTGCAAGTCTTACGGGACATACCTAGGGACTGACTTCGCTTACGCACAGAGCGTTTCGGACTCTGCTGGAGAGACTCTCTCACTCTTTAGACCAGCTCGGTTTTCGCTTCTTGGGACGTCCCGAGTGGCTTGGACGGTTCTCTCTGACAACGTTGAAGTTCTCCATGGTCCCATACTTCTCGAAGTGGTCAACCCAGTTCTGAATTCTACTTTTGGATTGAGCCTTTTCACATTCGAACTGACGCATGAAACTGTCCTGGCTTTTCATAAACGAGGCTGTCTTGTAGTAAAATTTAACAAAGTGTATTCTTTCTCCAAGCTCCCACTCGGGTCTTGATGTACTCACTGTAGGTGATTCTGCCATGTTCTGTAAAATAAGGGCAATTGGTGAATAAATAATAGAGATACTACATAAAATGTACACAGGGTATGTTTTTGAGTAACACTATATACTTAGAAATATGTAAAGTATTATATTTTAACATTAAATAAAATATATCTAAACTTTTACTGGGAATCCTTAATACGTATTATATAAAATGTAAAGTAGGAATTTATCATATATTTATATATTACTTAGTATATAAAAGTAAACCAGCTATGTTTTGTAAATGTTTTAACATATTTTGTTTACTGATTTCAAAAAATATTTTACTTGTGAATTCACGGGTGTTTACATATTATCTGTTTTAAGGATTCTCATAGGCCACCCTTAATATATATATATATATATATATATATATATATTTATATTTATATATATGTATATATATATATATATTTATTTATATATATATATATATATATATATACTAGCAGAAGTACCCGTCGTTGACTGGGTTCAAAAACAGCCTACAGAACATGGACTATGATTGATGAAAGTATGGTAAGTTATGAAAAGGAGGGGATTATAAAGAGTTAGGTTTTGATAATCAAAAATTTTACTCTATGATTAAAGTAAAGATAATTCTCGCGAAAATATATTTTTGTATACAAACTTTGTTTCCATTTGTAGCCAAGAGTGACCAACAAAGAGATGTTTCTTTACAAAGAAAAAATGTTATGTGTATATATAATAATATAAATATACAAGAAATAAATGTTACACTAGTCAATAAACGGTTCTTTTATGATAGAATAGTTCATTGGTGTGTATTTGTAAGTAGTTTGTATTTGTAAGTAGTATGTCTTTTCAAGCAGAACGGCTTCGTTTCAGTGTTACAGTATTGAACGGTGTAGTATTGTGGCGTCGGGTTCAGAGTTGTACTATTGTAATGTAAAGAACACGCAGAAAGGATTGTAACTAACTTAATGTTTTTTCTGGTACACTGACAAAAAAGTTTTAACAGATATATAAATAAAAATAAAAAAAGGTTATGTAAATGTTTTTTAAAAAGACACGTAATCCAGTGAGTAGGATTTTTCCTTCTTTTGACATGATGACATGTAACGTTCTTAGTATTTATTATCTATCTATTTATCTATTTTCGAAAGAATGCCACATGCAAGTGGGGAAGGGAAAAAAGCCAGAATTATGCAAAATTTGTGTCGTGAATTGTCTAAAGTTCCGACTTTTTTTGGTGGGGGGGGCTTTCACTTTAATAAGAACGTGAATTCATGAGGTGAATTTATTCGACACGATATGATTCAACTAAAAAAATAAATAAAAGCTAACGTAAATTAAGATTAAAGTTAAGGTGATATTGTGGACCCTCACCCCTTTTAAAAAACATTGTTTAACTTTGTGACATATTAACATGCTATGTAGGTCAGGCGCTAACGAACACCCAATAATTTTATTATACCATATTTCTTCAAATGAAACATAATTACCAAATTATACTTACGCAAATAGATAGGAAAATCTTTGTTAAAGTTTGTACCATATTTTCGTAAATAAAAAACACCGTATAAAAACAACACTAGCGAATAAATACTGGGAACTCAAAGAAAGCGGACATTCGCCGGTAGTGGAATGAAAAATTATGAGACAAGCTAGCACGACATTTAGACGACCTATGTAAATTATGCCTCCATGAAAAATATGCTATCCTGTACTTTAAAGAACCCCAAAATCTATTAAACTGTAGACGAGAATAGCAAACAACTGTGTTCACAAAATAAAACTTACTCTAGGATAGCGATACAAAATAGCTTTAAAACTAACAATAACAATAGAAAACAAACAAACAAATAAATAAACATGAATATACATAAACTATCACACATATATGTATATATATATATGTGTATATATATGTGCATGTATGTGTGTACACATAGGTATATTTATATATGTATAAAAAGGAAGGAAAATCTACCTTAAACCACTAACCTAGTTCTTAAAATGATCCTTTATTCGATAAAATGTATGCCCATTGGCTGATAGGAAGGTGCGCGGTGGATACTAGAAAGCTGATTGGCTAACTAGAAATCCTCGACATATATAAAAACAAGAAGCAACCACAGAATTCGCGCATAAGCCTGACGAATCCTATAGTGGATGAAACGCAGTATATTCAGTGTAGCGTAATCGCTATATATATTTTATAAATTACTATATATATATATACATACACACACACATATATATATATATATATATATATATATATATAAAGAAAATAATTCCACTAAAACTGTTTAAGTTTTATATTATATTAATATTTTGTACGAAAATACAACCGAGACTCACATAATTATCTAATTGATTAAAAATGTATTTACAAAAAACAAAAAAAAACAAAAACAAAAAAAACAACAACAACGGTGAAAGTTATTGAATACTGGAAAAGATAGGGATTAGCAAATGAATTCCGCATTTCTATACTATTTCAAATATTTTGATGTCTGAATCCGGTTTTAAAATTCTACCTATTGATGTAACTGTTACACATTTTATTTTCATGCAGCCGATGGACGAATAAACAAACTAAACCTATAAAACCCGACCACATGAAAAGCTGAGATTGATAATTACGCAATTATTTATCATTGAAAATAATCGGTGTAATATGTGGGGCAATTCTTGTTATATTCTGAAATATATGTTTTACTCTTTTGCTCGACCTACACTTTATCTAATAGTCGAAAGATCTGCCATCTCAATCATCGCGTGGTTGCACAATAGGCACCTCAATTTGTGCTCTCAAAAGTTATAGTCCAGTGTGTTTTTAACTGAACCGATAAACCTGCTCAGTAATTCATAAACCATTTCTGTATATCCTCAATATACTAATGTAAATTACTGGTATTGAATATGAATCCGTATCATACAGTAAAAAGCAATATTATATAACGCAGCATGTATACATTATAAGCTGAGGTGTAACAGCGTAATCTTTTACAAAAATGTAAATTAACACACCTCTAGATAGTATAGTATTTTTGAGAATGTAACACATTACTTTGCTACAGGCAGGAAACTGATATAGCATGTAGATTCGTCGTCTCAACATGAACATTAGCAAATGAATAATAAGAAGAACTTTTGCTTTGTCATGTAAAATATGAATATTGATTCTGAATTCATGAGATTTCGGCGTGCTTATAATTGGCAGAGAAAGGAGTAGGGATTAGAGAAGTTTATTGAAATATTTAAAATCTATCATTTGAGAGTAATATTGCGAGACAGTTTCATACATGAAAGTATCAGAAATGAGATTTTAATTACCAGTAAAATCAAAGACGATACAGGAATAAAATATTAACTTAAATTTATTGTATTTATCGATTATTAGACTTCAACTACGTTCATTATATTATGTTATATTATGTTACAATATATCAAGCTCCGGACGCCACTCAAGGATAAGAGTTTTGTGTGTGCAATAGTCATTGGGATAATAGCGTGGCAATAGTTTGTTGTGGAAATTTTGCACAATTAGATTATCTATAATTCATTAAGAACTTGTTTACGTTGAACTTGAAAATGACAATATTGTAGTCAGGTGGAAAGAAGACCAGCAGAATAGAGTACCACAAGCGAGCAGTTCCAGTAATCGAACCTTATCTATGGAATCTACGTTAATATTTAAACACTGATAGAGTGGGAGAAATTATTGATTGTAATTTTTGATAAACGAGTGTGTTTTTTGAAATATTGGCGACGACAGACTATAGATTGGTTCTCAGTTGAACACTTACCATAAAAATAATAACAGAGTGGTGACAAGGTGTCTTTATTTTTATCAGTAACCAGATACAGAACTCAAATTATCCGAATGTATATGAACTTCATTTATTGATCACTATGATCATTCTAATTACAATTATACAGGTTATTCAGTAGTCTATATTAACTCATGAGAAATAACTTATTTAAAACATAATATGGAATTAAAATATACTTTAATCGTAAGACTTTTTACCACCGATACATATTCATGAGTGTTTCATAGGTAATGTTATCCGAATAAAACTATACGAATATAAATTGACATTTACAATTTGATGTCTATTTTTGAATTTCGATTGCATAAGAGATCAACTGTTGAGATATACTATCCATCGTGTGGCCATATTTGAAATGCCATAAAAATTAATATTATTGTAAGTTATATAAAGGTAGAATGGTTATCTTCGATTGATTAAGGATATATATATATATATATATATATATATATATATATATATATATATATATATATACGTATACCTGTACACAGTCCTTTAATATATATATATATATATATATATATTTATTTATTTATTTATTAAATGTGACAAAATATCACAATGATGCGGTTCTAAATAACTATACACAGGCTTGTACAAACAATGTAATAAAAAAAAACGAAATATAAAAATAGATATAATCTCATACATAAACTGTTTGTGATAGTCATATCTGTAACGTTCATCATAATATATTGTATTAATTGGGTAGTTCAATATTCCCATTCCCAAACAATTGATAATAATATTTGATATTATTTGTTAAGTAATTATAAAATGTTCCCCCTAAAATATATGTAATTAATCTCCAATAACTTGCGTAACTGTACCGACGTTTTCAAAGTAGTGCGTTAGACAAAATATACATTAGCGAAAAGAATAACGTTCTAGTTCTTCTGTCTTAAAACTTAGCTGCTTATATATTTTGTAGATAATATAATAAAGGGGACTCGATTAAACATGCGTATTCTCTATATATAATAGAAAAAAATAATTAAACGGAAACCGTAAATCCGACTATTACATTTATTTGCAAAAACAACTGTTATTTGTGGAAATAATTGTGTTTGCTTGCTTTAAAATTAGATGTAAATATAGTGAAGAGTTTTATGTATGTAAAATTACATTCCTGTAACATTTTGGCGTGTCTTGTTTTTAATATATATTTTCTTTAATTTAGTCATTAATTTGGTAGCTCTTTTTGCACGCAGAGGAAAAAAACACAAAAGTACGAAATACATTATTCACATGATTCAAGTTAATATGAAAACAAAAATTTCGACTTGGATCATCTGACTATATGGATGGATAATTTTTATCCTGTCTACTGAAACAATTTGCAATGATTTCAGTTAATACATTTGAGGCTGTAATAATAATAAACACACACACGTATATATATATATATATATATATATATATATATATATATATATATATATATATATATATATAATGCATCTATTTTGAGTGGTTATTAATTTACAAACACTACAAGGAATTTATATAGCAGAAATTCTCTAATGAATGAAAATTCCATAACAAGGTATGATTTTAATACGTCGTATACTAAAATTCCACATGAAGAACTTATAAATGAATTAAACATAGTTATAGCTTTTGAAAACGGTAAAGGTAATTTTTTTTAAATTCTTATGCTCTCTGGTGTCAAATAAAAATAGTTAAACTAGTGTTTCGTAACGTATTTTAAAAATGCCATTAAAGAAAGTTGTTTTCAAATAGGAAACAAAATCTTACTTCAAAGTATAGGTATGCCAATGAGTTTTGATCCTGCACCATTTTGATTTTAAATCTTTATTTACATAGACTGATATATATATATATATATATATAAACATATATATATATAAACATATATATATGTGTGTGTGGGTATATATGTATATATATATATACATATGTGGGTGTGTGTGTGTTTGCGTGTATGTGTGTGTGTGTGTGTGTGATCACTAAATAAAAATGATATACAAGGGTTTTAGGAGATATGAACGATAACGAAAAATTTGAAAAATATAAACATCTTATATCCAAAGCATTAGAATTAAATTGTGAACCTAATTTTTAAAGTAAGCTATATTTCTGGATTTAGATATAAAAAATTGAGGTAAGAGGTTTTGTTTATAAAATATTTGATAAAGGAAACTTCTTGGCAATAACAATGATTAAACAAAGTGGTCATAAAACTAAAAAAATAAACAGTTAAACAAAGCATTTTTTCGTTATCCCGATACTTTTCCATCGTTTGAAGTTTACCAGAATAAATTAATAGAGGAAATTAAAAATAATATTAATGATGTATAAAATCCAAAATAATATTAATGATGTAAAAAATCCAAAATAATATTAATGATGTATAAAATCCAAAATAATATTAATGATGTATAAAATGTGTAAAAAAGAAAGAAAAAGAAATAAAAACCAGTGAAGAATGCATGCTCACCCATAAGTGCACAGTGAACGAGGCATAAAAATATGACTTAGTCCTGCATCCCCCCCTATTTTGCCCCAATATCCCCATGTGGAATCCTGGTAACATATGTAAATTTGAGTTCGGCATTTTTAGCTCCAGAAATCCCCAAAATTTTATCATATTAAAATTTGAGTTCGGCACCATGCAAAACTGCTAAATAGACATACACAGAAAATGGTGGACAAATATGGTAAAACAGCCCCCAAAATAGAGCGTTTCTTTTAGCCCTAAAAGAGCCCAGCAGTTATTACGAAGTATAGACTAAAAAAAAAAAAAAAAAAGTTCGTTAAAATCTATCGGAAAGTTTTACAAAAATCCAAGTCATCAATTTATTTTTATTAGCATAAAAATGTCAATAAGCGAAAGTGTCATTTTTAACCCGAAATGCATCCATAGGGTGCAACCGAAGTTTTTCCGGAAAATCCGTTTTGCTACTTTTTTACTTATATCATGTTTAATATTTGTGCAAAATTTCAAACAATTCCAAGGCGTGGTTATTAAGAAAAGTGCGGATAAACGAACGGACGAACGGACAAGGTTGAATTTACAGGTTCACCCTTCCTTTATCGGTGGACTGAAAAGTTGTGTGAGTATATATATATATATATATATATATATATATATATATATATATATATATATATATATATATATATATATATATAACTTTTATAAATGTTTGATTAATAAATAAGAATGTAAATATATAAAGTACTTATAATAGTAGAGAGTGATAAGTAGTATAATGCATTAATCCCAATCGTATAAAACTGGTCAATAAAAATATATCCATTTCAAATGTGGAGACAGAGACAAATCTCAAAGGTAAGTAAGGCATGAAGAGGTTAGGAAAATTAATCATGAACAGGTAACTAGATCTAATATCTGAAACATTTTTGTTCTTGTGATTGAGGGAGGTGGTGTTGATCAACCCTGCTGAGAAGCCATGTCATATATTTTTTTTTATTTTTAAATCACTGAAAGAATGTTCCATGGTAAACAACCGATGATCCCTGAGATTAACATTATAACTAGTGTGAATTCGAGAGAATAAGTTGATGCACCGATTGCAGATAATTAATTGACTTACGTACTAAATAGTTTTCCAAGGAATGATAAAAAAAATATAAAAATTCATTAAGGTATTTTATATAGTTTTAAAGGTTAAAAAACTTTAAACATTATACATACACACACACACACACATATATGTGTGTGTGTTTGTGTGCATATATATATATGCGTTTGTGTGCATATGTATATATATATATCTTTACTATACCTATTTTTAAATAAAACGATATATTTCTCGTTTGTTTCCTCACCTATCTCTGCATAAACAAGAATATTTTTTATCTGCTTTTTCTATGGCCATTTATAAATGTTCCATCATTCTATTAGATACCTATTGAGCCATCATTCTATTAGATACCTATACTGTTCCATCATTCTATTAGATACCTATACTGCCCAGTTTCGAACAACACCTGATTGAAAAAGTAGTCGATTAAACCGTTAGATTAATGATACACTGAATTGTCTATCTAGATAATTAATTAAAAAAATGTGTTAAATTTGTGAAGTATACTTTATAAAACTCATTATGTCTGTCTTTCTGGTTGTCTCTCTGTGTGTCACCATATTTTCAAACTCTATCCCTTACAATACTAAAAGGTGCAAAGCGACGCTATGAGTCCTAAATGATTAAAAAAAATTATAGACCGTTGTTTTATGGAGCTTTAGCCGGATAAAGTAGTATTTAAGGGGGCCAAAAAAGAGGCAAAATTGAAAAACAATCATTATACATTTTGTACATTCATTTTAGTTTATTTTTAATCCGTTTACATGCGTATTCCGTATTACAGTGGTAACGTCACCAGCTTTGAATGCTTTCGGTTTCGATTCTAGCTGGTAGCATCCAAATACTTTTTGTTTTACTTTTGAAATCACTACTGTCTAATAATATATAGGAAATGAGGACAAATTAATATAATATTTAAGCGTATTTTACGAGGCGGCAAACCTCCGTTCTCCGCTTGTTTTATATATAAAGGGATAACACCGTAACGCGGGGCAAATACCGTAACACGGATCCGGAAAAACACCGTATTTAACATCGTGACCTGACACGACCCTAGCTTGGCGCCACCGTATTGCGGGGGTCTACTGTATGTATAAGTACTAAATAGGAGAATTTGTATATATATAATTATTCTTTAGTTTAGTATATATATATATATATTTTCTTGAAAAAGGATTTCGGACTCAACAGAAAGATGTTCAACAAAATGTTTAACCATAAAATTTACCAAAAACTATTAATATTAAACTATAAAAAGAAAGATACTAGAATTTAAGCAAAAAATATTTTATTTCAACTCAATCAGATGTGCCTTATGCACTAATAAAAATGCAATTGGCATTTTGTTGAACTTTTTAAGATTTTAAATATTTATAAATTTTCTCATTATAAAAAACGATTATTATATTGATTATAATTTTTTGACAGAAGAAATAAAATTAATATAAAACATTAGAAGAACAATGCAAAATTATCCAATTATATCAATAAATATTAGTAAATTGTGTAAATAAATCTTGAAAAAAAATGATTATTTAGTAAATTGATTTTAATTTATTGTTCATTTAAAAAATATTCAAATATTTTAAATCACTTAATTGTCAGCACATTTTTTCATTATCAAAAAAGATTATTGGATTATTTTTAATTTGCAAAATAAATACCGGCAATGAAAAAATCGTAAATCAGCAAAAATTAATAAATTGTTTCATTATAAAAAAATATTTATATACTACAGATATAATCTATGTTTAATTAATTTTAATCAAGTAAAAAAAAAATATTTTCTTATCAATAGCATTGAAATAAAACAATCGTTTTTGTTATGATAAAATTTAATGAATTCGCTGATTCTGGATGTTTTAACTGTACTTCTATCTTTCCAAATTAAAATTAATCTAATAAATGTATTATTATGACAAACTTTATTGATAATTTCGTGACTTTTGATTTATCTTATGATTTAAAAATTTGTCTTCTAATGTTTTTTATGCAATTCATTTTATTTCTTCTGTCAAAAAATTATAATCAATATAATAATCGTTTTTTATAATGAGAAAATTGATAAATATTTAAAATCTTAAAAAGTTCAACAAAATGCCAATTGCATTTTTATTAGTGCATAAGGCAAATCTGATTGAGTTGAAATAAAATATGCTTTGCTTAAATTCTAGTATCTTTCTTTTTATAGTTTAATATTAATAGTTTTTGGTAAATTTTATGGTTAAACATTTTGTTGAACATCTTTCTGTTGATGGCGGAAATCCTTTTTCAAGAAAATACCTAACTTTTTAAAATTCTATTCATCAACAACGTAAGCAACAATAAAAATAATAGAATTATATTTATTTATTAATAGAACATGCTAATGATCACAGGAAAAGTATTACATAAAAAAAATGTACAGAAATTTGTTTTAAATTCTGAATTTAAGTGATTCATAAAAGTGCTATCGTTCGCCTGCAGGGATACAGTTATAGCCCCATACCACGCTGATTGGGAGGTTAACACTCAAGTTTTTGCTATTTCGATTGGATATATGGTCTGATTTTTCTCAATTATTTGTTTCTTTTATATTTTTCAAAAGAAATGCCAATATTGATGGACGACATTTTGGAATGAAAATTAAAATTATATGAAATATTGGTGTCACTGATAATATTTCACTTGTTATTATTCTAAAAAATGCAAGTAAAATGCCCAAATCGACTCGCATAAAAGTGAAGAATATCTGGTTTTACAATGAAATTTCTGCAAAAAAAATTTATTGAAATATATAATTTCGGAATTAATTCATTGAGGATCGTAATTTTAAAATAAAAATCTATTTGTTTGAACACACACATATTCCATTGCTGTAGAAAACTTCTATTTCTAGTGGCTTTTTGCAAATGCTCAGTATTTTGTTGACAATATTTGCGAATTGAAGAGTCAGTTTTGAGATAAATTTTGAATTGCTTGGGTGTAAATAAAATTGTTGTTTTTTTAACTCTAGTATCTTCCTTTTTAGAGTGTAATACTGATCAATAGTTTTCAGTAAAATTATTTTCCGGTTAAAATTTTATATTACATTTATCTCTTGAAGCAGAAATCGTGTCTCCAGTTTAGTTATGATTCATAACAGTGCAATTGTTCGCCTGTAGAGTAACAGTTACAGCCCCATGCCATGCCTAGGTGATGGTTGAATTTTAAAAGCGAAAACCACCACTATTTATGTCTATTGAATGTATGACCTTGTTTTTATCAAATGTTTGCTTCCTTTATATTTTTTCAAAAAAAAATGCCAACAATATTGGACATTTTGGAAGAAAAATTGACATTATTAGAAAAGTTAGTGTCACTGACAATATTCCACTTAATATTATTTCGAACAATGCAAGTATAATGCCCAAAATCCACTCTATTCAAAGTGTGCAGAATAGCTGTTTTTGCTTTGAAATTTGTTCCAAAAATATTTTGTTTTTTTGTACTGAAATTCATAATTTCAGCATTAATTCGCCGAGGATTATAATTTTCAAACATAAATCTATTTATTTGAACACACAAATATTTCATTGCAGTAGGAAACGTTCTAGTGACATTTTCCAAGTGCTCAGTATTTTGCTGACATTTGATACAATGTTTGAGCACTGAAGCATCAGTTTTGAGCAAACTTTTAAATTGCTGTCGACCATCAGTAGGATGAAGTTGAATAACTAATCTCTGTGGTATTCCAGCAATCTGCAAGGTATGGAACCCACAGCCAACTATAAAGGTTCAATTACATTCACTATCTTGTAGTCTTTTGCAGTTTTGTTTGTGTATTCTAAGACATTTCATCACTCTACTTTCTTCAAAAGTGAATAATTGTTTGGCACTGTCAGGGCACTTGTTTATCAAAAATTCCCAAAATGCAATAGCACATTCTTGTTGGCCACTATTAAAAACGCCTCCGATTGATTCTCTAAGATCAGCAACACTGTGAGTGCCAGGGACAAGCAATCTTTTTAATTGCTGAATTGGCAAATCAATGTTTGGAATGCTTTTAATGATGTTAGACAACAAAGGAAGGTGGTAAATTGTCTGAACAATACTGTTAGCAAAACAAGCATTTCTTTCATTGATCAATTTGAGGTCCAAATTATTTTGAGAAATTGAATTGTCTATTTTCAGCCATTTTCTATTTGGACTATTATGTTTTTGCTTCAAATCATGATCTATAACGATTGTTTTTTTTCGTTTATAAGTCTGTTTGTACAATGACAAACTTTGAGGTATAACAAAACAAGCAGGAAGCGGTGGCAAATCAACCCTGTCTCTTTTGGCCCTCAATCTATTATATTCAGTTCATGCACTTTTGTTACACATGGTCAATTTATGAGGGTCAAGGTCAATCAAATAGACATTGCACAGCTTTCTAGCACGTGACAAAGCTGCATAGGCCACTTCATCTGAAAAGACATCAGATCCCAAGTAAACAATGATACCATCGACTGAAATACCTTGGGTTTTGTGGACAGTCAAAGCATAGCTGAGTGACAAAGGTATTTGAGATCATGTCACAAAGAGTCCAGGAGAAAGTTCATAGTCAGCTTGCACAAATTCAACATTGACTGCATATGATCAAATTTTACAGTCACAGCACCAACTTTGCCATCTTTCATTTGTATTTCAGTGACTGTACCCATTGTACCATTGCAAAGTCCTTTTTCAATATCAATATTTCGACGCAACATGCATCTAGCACAAATTCCAATTTTAAGCACAGTTTCAAGTCCAGATGTGTCAGAAATCTTTTTAAGTTTAGAAGTTTTTGGTGTTTGTTTGGATTTTTTTTTTGTTACGGTTTTTTGTCTTAAGTTGGAATCAGTTGCTGAAATTTCAATGATATGAATATTATTTTTTTTTCAACATTTTATAATTCACTTCCTCAGCAGATTCATTTGTGGGTACAATGCAAATAATATGCATTTTCTTTTGCAAATTTTGCAAAAGATCAGTAACTTGATCAATATTTGCTTTTTGTTTAGGATTGATTCGATGCCTTTTCAAGATCTCAATATCCTAATCAGTTAGTGACGCAAGTCTTATTCTGTTAAGAATATTAACAAAGTTTTCATTGCCATCTTTTTGTCGCACATTTATGGTCAATTCATCATAATCGAAATATGACTACAAATTTATACCAGCAATTCCCAAATTTGATTTTATAGCATCTTGAATAGATATTTTGGAAAATACAGGTTTTTCATTAACAGGTGGAAGCTGAAATAAATCACCAAATGCAACAATTGACATGTTTGCAAATGGATACACTTGTTTCCTAATATCACCAAAAACATCTTGCAAACGTTGGTGAATAAATGCTAATTGCAAGTGACTAACCATGCTTATTTCATCAATAATGAATAATCTCGCATATCCAAGCATGGTTCTCAAACTTTTTATTTTATCCTTTGATAATGGTTCATATTTAGGTGTAGAACCATGCTGCACATTTAGTTGAAAGACTCTATGGCATGTAGATCCTTTCAAAATGTAAGCACTGACACCAGTAGGAGCACAAATAACTACACTGGGTCCATTGATGGCAGGATATGTGAGAGTAATTTTATCTGCCAGTGCATTGATCAGAAAAGATTTGTCCACACCCCCAAAACCACTAATAAATTTGAGAATTTGTGGACAATCGTCACAATTGCACCTGTGAATAGGGTTTTCCTCATTCCAATGAAGATTTTGTTGCTCAAGTTTGGAAATAATTTCATTATAAATTTCTTTTTGAATGAAATTCAATTTTTGCTCATTTTCTAAAACTTGAACTTCAGTGACATGTCTGATTTGAGGCATATTCAAATCAGCTTCATTTTTATCTGCCTCTTTAGCCATATTAGGATCGCAATCAATTTGATCATCATCAGCGTTATTTTCATTTTCATAATTTTTAGATTTTTGCTCTATTTTTTTGCTTATTTCAATAGCATCTTTAATTTTTTTCTTAATACTTTCATAATTTGTCATTTCAGACAAATATGGAGCATTTTGATGTAATGATTGCTCATATGATTTACAGATTACAAATTGGCATATTTTGTTGTAACATAAACCTCAGTGTGAAATTCATTTTCATTTGAAAAGGATTCATTGTAAAGGTCAGAAATAGTAGCATCCCTGCTAACCTGGTAAATTAACTCACTATATATTGACCAGTCCCCTTCAAGTATTGCGATGTCATATTTGTTAAGCCATGTTCCAATCGACAATAATCGATATATTTTTCTGATCACTGTTCTCAGGTGTTGCGAGTGTGGTGACAAGAGTTTCAGCAGGGCCAGCTTCTCCGTGCAATCACTTTGGCCACAGCAATAAATTCTATCAGAATGCATACCTTTGCAACTTTGGAAACTATCCAATTTCTTCCTCATTTGAGCAATTGTCAAATTCGGACTCAAATCAGACAAATTTTTATGCAATCTTTTAGCATATTCCAATTTCTGAGCTGAGTCTGGACAGCCATCTTCGATTCTACACAGACGAGTCATTGATATTCTGTAGTCACTGTTATTAATTTGATTTTCATTGTGTCGATGAAAATTAGCATCTTTGCTTGACATTTCGAATTTGCAAGTAAATTTAGATGCTGTTTTTCTATGTTTATTTTTATATTTGTTATAATATGCTTTTGCACAAATTTTTTCTCTATTTTTTTTTATAATACTGGGCCATTTTCGCATGCAATTTTTCTCTATTTTTATTGAAATATTTTTTATTTGACTCTTTTTGCTTTTTTTTATACGTATCATTATTTACCGCTTTGAGTTTTTTTTTATAATTCTGAACTCTTTGTTTTATTTTATCTTTATTTTTTCAATAATATTCAGCTTTTCTAGCTTTTTCAGCAATTTTATCATATACTTTTTTATTGCCATCATTCATAATATATTCTTGACAGGCCACAAAATCACCGCAATACCACATTTACTCCAGGGTTGGGGGTACTACGTAAGTCTCAGGAGTCCTACGTAAGTCCCTTATAGTAAAAATGTTGGTGCTCATGCACTAATTGTAACACGCTATTATTTTCTTAATAATATAAAAGAAAGTAAGAATTTTATTGACACAGTATTTGTAAACAAACAACAACAAAAAAATAGTACGCTTACGTGTTGAAAATAATGCAGGAAAATGTTACATGTAATATTTTACACAAATATTGAACAGTAGCCCTCCCCTCTCTGTCTGTCTGTCTGTCTCTCTCTCCCTCTCTCACTCTGTGTTGCTGTTAATATGGTAGTACGAATAGTGGTTTGTTTACGTTGTAGTGGAAAATATATCTTGCATTATTTACAAAAAGTTGTAAATAATGCAAGAAAATGTTACAGCCAGTTACAAAATTAAAAATGATAATAATATATTCATAATATATTCTTGACAGGCCACAAAATCACTGCAATACCACATTCACTCCAGGGGGGTCCTACGTAAGTCCCTTATAGTAAAAATGTTGGTGCTCATGCACTAATTGTAACACGCTATTATTTTCTTAATAATATAAAAGAAAGTAAGAATTTTATTGACACAGTATTTGTAAACAAACAACAAGAAAAAAAATTGTACGCTTACGTATTGTAAATAATGCAAGAAAATGTTTCATGTAAGGAGCTGCAACGCAGACATTAACAACTTTACGGATGTGTGTTTGTTACAATTTAACGTCTGCTCATTCGGTAATAGTCGGTAATTTTCGGTGGGCGGTGGTGAGCATGGATGGAAATGCGGGATTTAAACTAAAGTAATTTAGCAATGGTAGTAATGTACCTATTTACTATGCCCCCCCCACGGGACAGAGTTAGACACCAGGGTCGTTTTTTATGGTAGTAATGTAACGGATAATAAAAAATAGGGGAAAAATCAGTTATGTAATATTTTACACAAATACTGAACAGTAGCCCCCCTCTCTGTCTGTCTGTCTGTCTCTCTCTCCCTCTCTCTCTCTCTCTGTGTTGCTGTTATTATGGTAGTACGAATAGTGGTTTGTTTACTTTGTCGTGGAAAACTCTGATGAAACTAAAATCCGGCAATTTTTATTTTTTTAATAACGGTATTAGTATCAAAATATCTGAAAATGATATCTTAAACTAAACAGAAGAATGTCAAGGTAATTATTGTACTATTTCAGAAAATGTTCAATAAGTATGTCTCAAGTAAATTAATTTTTTATTATTTCTTCCGGTACCCTACGCTGGATTACACAATAGTAGTCTCTAAGTAACATTTTGTTTGTCTCGCAGTTACTTGCGAGACTAATATATATATATATATATATATATATATATATATTATTATTAAAATACTCATTAATCAATCAGCAATGAAAGTAAAAAAATATAATAAAAACAGTAGATTGTCCTGTCGATAGATATTTTTCATCAGAAAAAGAAACTTTATTAAAAATCTGGAAAGCATATCATATAAAACATTTTTTGTAATGAAAACCATGTTACAATAAACTATCGAACCAAATAATTAATTTAATAATTAATTGTACAATTGATTAATTTTAGTAATACTTAAAGTAAAAAAAGGAGTAGGCTGATTATAGTATAGAATTAATTAAAATTGAAAGATTAAATAACCAATGAAGCAGTGCTCGTAAATATGTACCATGAAATGAAAGTATCGTAAAATCAAAAACAACAATAAATTTAATAACATTCTACTTCATCATTTTCAAAATAAATGAACAGCATAATTGTAGCTGCAAGTGGCTGTAATGTAATCAGAAAAAAATCCAAGCTCAAAATAGATTGTAAATATATAATAATTATGAAATATCTAAAATCTAAGGTATTCGTATGAACTCATATCATAAGCGAATAAATTTCCTTAGTATATAACAAAAAAAAACTTTCTGAGAAGGCGCAAGTGAAACGATCAGGTCAAATATAAAAATTAGATGAAAAAATTTCAAGTTGGAAATTTTATTTATATAACATTGGAATGTGCATACATACTTGTATGGTGCTCCTGCATTTGTACTGCCCCACTGAAATAATAACGTGATTTTTTCTTCTTTTTCTGAGAAACCAATTCTTAACTTGTGGATAAAATGATGCTTTAAAACTATTCTGTTACTCAAGCTCAGAATTTAATATACAAATTTAATTTGGACATATGAAAAGTATTGTGACAGCATCAAATTTCTGCCGTCCTATAATGGAGTATGCATGTGCGTGTACGTATAAATGTGTTGATGTGTGTATGCATGAATACACTTATGTCTTATGTATACATCTACATATATTGATACTTATTTAATTATCCATTCGTGCATTTAATTGTATTATATTCGTTAGAAGGGTTTCTGATGTGTACGGATACAAGGTTTATGTTAAACTAGCACCTCAGCCCGCCATTGTCCGGGTGTTCGGATGCGTATGGTGAGCAAAAAAACAAAAAGTGGCGGTTGGAAGACAGGCTCGAACCCGTACCGCGAAGGAGGAATAGAACAGGAAAAAGACCTGACGTCTTTGCGGTTACGACCACCGTGAAACCTAAAATACCTTATGTTAACATTCGAAAGGAGACGATAACTTTAAAAAATATCGGCGAAAAAAAGCGACTCCCCCCTTTAAAAAAGTGCCTAGTTGAAGGCGAAAATATTAATATTTTTAGTCAATTTTCCGATATTTGTTGCATAAAAGGTCCAACTTTAAAACGATACTGATGTTGGTGAAATCCGTCGCCTCTGTCGCAAATTTTAGGCAGATATGCAAACATACATACATACATTTATATATTGGTAAGTAAAAATTTTCGACCAAATCCGATGAAAAAGCTTGCCCTATCTCTGAAGACCCTTTATGTGAAATTTCAAATGTTTAGACCAGAAATTGTCGGAGTAATTTAGTAGATATAGCAGAGGTAATTTTTGTTTAAACTTTGACCCCTATTATGACCCCTTAAAATTTATTGTTTTGGGCTCAAATCAAGTTTATTAAGTTAGATCCCTGTCCAAGAAACCTATATATAAAATGTCAAGTGTTTAGACCCCAAATTATCGTAGAGTTCTCAAAGGTCAAATCGATGAACTTTCACCCTTTAACAGCCAAATTTCTGGCCGGAAACCAATCACATAGATTTTCCCAAATCTCAGTACACTGTAGATCAAATTTCGAGTCTGTAGACTAAAAATTGACAGAGTTATTGCGCAGGGAAATGTACACACACGCAGACACGTTCACTTTCATAGATATATATAGATGCCCATACGTAAGTACTTATTATTTCACTATATTTTAATGTTTAGGTTCGACGAAGCCGCTTTTTTACTCTCGCCTCATGCTTTCGCTGAGTCATTCTGACGTACCTATACCGGTCCCGAGCATACATATTTATTTCTAAGTACGTACTGAATTAGATAAAAAAATAATAAGTTTGTGGTTCGATTGATCTAGGAATTATTATGTAAATATATATGTACTGTAGCTAATGATGCTTCATATCAACACAAGGCTAAATTCATTTTCACTGTTATATTCGGTTGTTGGCCGCATCTAAAACTTGCCTTTCGAAGAATACATTAGATACGTTGAATAATTATATATAAATAAATTGTGTTCTTCTTAATTGGACAGTTTACATTAGATAAATCATAAATATTCTCTTCGCCAAGTTCAATATTATGTTTATAGACCGAAAGAAGAATAAATAAAGTAGAATAAAGCAGCATAAGAACATATACTACACTTTGCTCATAGTAAAACAAATCAGTGTTATCATGGGAATAATGCTTCAAATATATAATTATCTTCATCCAGAGTACTTTTTAACACATCAACAGCTAATTTTAAACACGTACCAACTCATCCATAGACGTATTCAACGTATATAGCTATAGTATTAGATTTACTTGACGTTAACAAGGACTGTCATGGACAATACAGATTTAATTTCATAATACATCACTGATTAAGTAAAATCAGTATTGGATATTGGTACACTGTTTAATAATTAAGGCAAAAAAACTTAAATAAACTTAAAGAAATTGCAACATATATTTTTAAAATCTATGTTATTTTGTCGATTTCGAAGTTTTAAATTAAAACATTGAATTTGCACTTTCTGATATTGATTAAAAAAACTGGCTTTTAAAATTCTGTTGCTTAAACTAAATCAGCATTTACACTTTTTCTTCCTTAAGACGAAAAATGGCATATCGTAAAAACGTAATCCAACTCGATGTTAACCAGTGACAGAATCGCTATCAGCTATTTAAAATGGCGGATGTATAAGTAGACGGAAATGTTGGGGATTTTCTTCAATTATCCTGTCGCTTGTCCACGCTACAAGAATCTTGGACTAATTGGCGTGTGCTCTCAAACGACAAAGATGTTGATAAGGCGATACTTCATTCGGATATTAAACTGATTTATTATATCCAATTATTCTATTAGGCAGCCATACTTACATCAAGAATCGGCTACAAATTATGTCAGAAATGATTTCCGGTAATATACCTGATGTAAATAAGTGCAAATTGTATTACGTTTGTAACCATATTCACATAAAACCACATTTCTTTGGAAACTTCACGGAATGTCTTCCTATCCATTTGTTTTTTCTTTCTTTCTCTCTCTCTCTCTCTCTCTCTCCATATATATATATATATATATATATATATATATATATATATATATATATATATATATATATATATACATGTGTATGAATGAATGTGTATATATGCACATATACACATATATCCATATATATATATAACCCTTTTTCGGAGAAAACTGCCAACTAGCACCGTGTGTGTTTGTGTGTATGTATGTGTGAGTTGGGTGGAGAGGGCGCCCGTAAGTCATGGTGAAGGCAAACTTTCTAAGAGAAGAACATCTCTGATTCCAAAAAACATAAAGCGGGAGACCAGTACCCGCATTAAGCTGGTCTGCAATTTAACTTATTTCTGGCTATCTTTCTCTTGCTTGTATCTGTATCTCAACATTTTGAACCGAGAGAGAGACTTAGCTGTCGTACAACGCTAAGGCTCTGTAACATCATCTATGTATAGATACTCACTCAGGCATTTGTGTATGAAAATGGTCATGTGACATATGGAGGCTTGAAATGCTGGAAGCATGTAATAATTGATCTCAATGGCTGTCTTCAGTATCATACCTGTTTGAGCATGTGAATTCATCAGTTGGACTAGAAAAAAAGTCATTGTTGGGTTCATGGATTTTAAGTGTTTGAGGGAGTTGCAGTCGTCTTACAAGACGTTGCAATCATATATATATATATATATATATATATACACACATATATATATATATATATATATATATATATATATATATGATAATGTTGATACGTGCGCATCTTTGTTTAATGGGGTCAATATAAAATTGATTAACCCAATCGTTCTATTATTGAAATTTATTAGACAATTTTTTACATTCTTGTTAATATATTATTATTCAATACACTTTAAAATGAAAGCATATAAGAATTGCATGAGGATAATTCTTCCCTAAAGAAAAGTTTCTGGTAAAGCTTCTAAACCGTTCCACATTCCAAATTTTATAAAGCATCGTTTAATGACTTCTAAGCATATACTGTTTTGTAAAAATATCCGTTCAGAAACAGGGCATAAAATCGTGCAATCTTGCTTTGATCATGTAAGTAGATTTACCAGCCGTAATTTTCCTAATACCCAAACATACACTCACAAAATCACCCACACGCACGCACGCACACACACACACCCACACACACACACACACACACACACACACACACATATATATATATATATATATATATCATTTGTGTGTAAACAGTATAGTTTTAGTTTTCATGTAACAAATCTGTATCAACGCTTTAGATAACTCGAGGGATGTCAGTCGGTACAGGACACAGTACCGACCGACATCCCTCGAGTCGTTCTGTTCTTCACGTTCCACTGGTATTTAACAATATAGTTTCAGGAGAGGTGTGATTGCGCACCTCCTACACTAAAATTTCACGGGCAAGCAACCTTTCGCGAGTATCCATAGTCTGTCCAAGACTGAAGGAACCTGCTAACCTAGTCGTTTATCATTAACATTTTATAGAGAATTGATTTAAATGTTTTTTCAAAAGAAAGAAAAAAACAACAACAAAAAAATTAAGGAACTCATATCTTCAATGCTGGCATCTCCGAAGGCCATCCCGGGCCCAACTTTCTTCCCGATCTCCAAAATCACATTCTTAGATCATTCGTACAAATTTACGCAGACGACACGCCCATTTCTTGTATCCCTTCAAAGGGTTGCAATGATTAAGATACGCCTGAGTCTCTCTATTCTTACTTTGAACCAGTTGCGCATTGGAAAAATGTGGCTGGTTTATTTGAATGGATTTCAACTAAACGTTTCTCTTCCCATCATAAACGCTCTAACCCTTATCTTACCCCCAACTGTAATGAATGGTTCCCGACTTCGAGAAGCATAATATTTTAACAAATTCTCAAACTGATACTCATTTCTGCTGTGAAAGTGAACAAGTTCAGTAGATAAGTTGCCTCGATCGCCGAAAAATGATGGAATTATTCTAACGCCATATTAGATATCTCATTGCCGATGCAACTATCCATCTTTATAAGAGCCAAATACTTCTTAGGATGGATTACTATTATCACATTTGTGAAAGAGCTGCTCGAAGAATACTATTTTTCCTTACAGAGTTTTAACCTGGTTAAAAAACTTTGCAAATGTTTTACTTTTCTCTTCTCTTCAACGTCAATTACACAAAAGAGACTTTGCGAGTTTGATGCTGCTCTGTGTTTATTTTCAAGGCGAAGGCTCGTCTGAATTTGGATCGTCTATCTCAACTTCCATAAAAACATGGCTCTACCTTCAACCACTATAACCCCACCACTCTTTATCTGTGGTTAAATCAAAACATAAATTCTTCAACAGCATTGTAAATAAGTTTTTGTCAAGCCGGCTTCTTTAATAATTAAGATATCTTCTACTTTAACAACTAATGATTACTACGCTGTTATCCCCGTCATCCCTGTATATCTACTAACTTTTATCGTCCAGTGGTTTCGAGCCATAATTCGTAATGACCCACATGAAAAAAAAACTATATATTCGTTTTCCTATATTTATGGGTGTTTAGATATGCTGAATCTAAATGTATCTAGAATTTACTAGCATATATATATGTTATCATGCAATGTAAGCGAAAAAAATATTAGCCTACAATCATGGTTATTTGTTAATATATTATGTTTATTTATCTACACGAATGATAATTCCTATGATTTTCCATCTGTGCCTTTTAAGTGTTTAATTATAGTGATAAAATATAGACCAGTATCCTATAATACAATTCCTCAAGGAAAACCAGATATCATCATAAATGTGCAGAACTATATGAAGTAAAAAAGATACCTACGTAAATTTATACGGAAATTCAACACAATTGAAAACAATTACAAAAAGATAATATTCACGAATACGCTCTCTACATATAAATCCACGAACTAATTTAACGATACTAACGAGTGACTTTCAGTCTTAAGTGTATGCTGAAATTCAACTCTTCTCCGTCTACTAAGTTACATAGTACTGAATCTAAGGCTATTTATCTTTAGGCGAAATTAAACGATGGCGTAATTTCATATGCAGGCACGGCGGTCAAGTGTTGTGAATAAAGTAGCGTAGAGAAAACATTTATACATTCAAAGCAGTTAGTCATAATAATTCCTTAGTCCAAACAAAGCCTTACAAGGTACTATTGATATGTTATCATTATTATTACGTCAAATAAAAGATTATCACACTTATAGTCACCTCTAAATTTGTCAGGTGTATTCCGACTCTACTATATCTGTTAAGATCAAGTTTCGAGAACGTCTGATGAATTGGTAAAAATCCAGTACTATTTAAAATTTGACCAGACCCACTTTTTTATTCGACCCCGTTTATTTTTTTTACATAGGCATAACCACTTATCAAGGCCGAGAGGCAACTCAAGGACAACGGTTAAAGTGTGTACAGTAGTCAAAATGAAAATATAGTAATCGATTGTAATGGAAGTTCGGAAAATTTGTTAACTTAACTGTAACGGCGCATCAGAAACATGTATACGTTGGATTTGAAGACAACCATATTATAGAGAGCTGTAAAGCAAGAAAACGGAAGACAATTCAATAGGCGCGCAGTTAAAAGAAGGAAGCTCTGTTCATGGAATCTACGTTTAGGTTAAGGCACAGATAAAGGGTGGGGGAATTATTGATAGTGTTTTCAACTAGACGAGTGATTCTTGTGAAAGTTTGGCGAGGGGCGCAATAGATTAATGCTCAGTCGAACACTTTCCATGAAAATAACGATACAGCAGAGACAAACTCGCAACATCTCTTCTGTGAGATAGAGGTTGCAAGGAGGAGAAAAGGACATCTCCCACCAGGCCACGAAGTCTATTTTGAAACCTATCAAGGCAGGGCAAGTCCTTTCTAGCAGCTCCTGCCCAAATGTAGCAACAGTATTCCATCTTTGGACGTACCTAGAATAGATAGAGAATTGCATCAGCAGTGAGATATCTACTGGATCGATAGAAGGATCCAACCATTTTTCCAGCAGCCTTGGCAACAGATTTTATGTACGTATTCCATTTTAAATCAGGAGTAATGGTCAAGCCCAGAAGCTTGTAAAAATTGAGGCCTCACCAAGACGAGAGCCATTCATTTTAATTGATGCCAGATGGGGATCAGAACGTTGATGATGTAAAGATAGAAGCTTGGTTTTAGATGCATTAAAAGTAACCAGTCAACCATTTCTCCATTGAACAACGTTATCAAGATAAGAGGAGAGAGAATCGGAGAGAACTAGGTCGTTTACTTTCTTAGATGTGCTACCAGAGATGGTAGTGTAATCAACAATGATGTGATTTGGAAGATCATTAATGTAGATCAGGAGAATGGACCTCTGTGAGATTCCAGCATTAATACTGTGAGCTTCTGATTTTTACCCATAAACTACTACTCTCATGAACCTATCAGAGAGAAATGATTTAATAATTGAGGAGACATTTCCAGCTATACCATAGCTGGAGATCTTGTGGAGTAAACCTTTATGCCAAACCCTATCAAAGGGCGTCGAGAGATTCGCTAATCCTATGAGATATAACTGTAAGCATATCCGATGTAGATTTAGCAGAACGAAAACCGTCTTGCGTATCACTAAGAAGGTTATTTTTGCTGGGATGGTTGATTACTTCTTTTTTTAACACAGATTCCAGAAACTTACTCATGACGCACAGGAGACTTATTGACCTGTACTGAGAGGGGGATGAACCATCTACTGAAGGCATACTGATGAGGTTTTTCAGGGTGTTGGAAAGCAATTCTCCTTAATACAACGTTTAAACAGTTTTGAAGTATGGGCGCTAGTTCTGGTTGAAGTTTTTTGAGTACTCTAATTGGAATACCGTCATGGCCGGTTGCTTTACTGGACTCAAAGTTTTAATTTACTTAGCAACATCACGTACATATATTTGTATATCACATAGCGTGTTTTCTGATACAGGAGGAAATATTGGGTGTTGGCGGCCTTTGTAGCAAAGGTTAGAATTAGCTGCAAAGTTCTTGGCAAAGAGTTTGGCTTTGTCTGATGCTGACGAGATTACCTCATGCCCATTGGTGATAGTTGGGATAGAGCACACGCTTCTGTTAAGGATTCTGTTTGGTATTTGCCAAACCTGGTGGGAACCAAGCCGCTGCTCAGCTACTTTGGACTTGGCGGATTGAGCATACAACGCTATTGCGTTCTTTATTACTTTCTTACAATGGTTGCTAGCCGTCCTGAAAGCGGTTTTAGTTTCCATACATCTATTACGTTGGAAGCAGTGGACAAAGTGATTTCTGTGCTAAATGGCAGCAGCATATTCTGGAGAAACCGATGGTTTTTTGAGGGTATGAGAAGGTTTATACCTACACTTAACCATTCCGTCAGTTCTGATACTATAGAGCACACATCCTATTTAAACATATAACGCATATGTAGATCTGATATAAATGTACGGAAGCTATCCCAGTCAGCTCTAGTGTATCGATGTACTGTACGATGGAGGGGTACGTCGGAGGACTTATTACACTTCATTTTTATCTTAATTAATACAATTGAGTGGCGTGAAAATCCAAGAGGAGACAAAATGAAAACTGAACATAGTTCAGGGCAAGTTGTGAGAAAAAGGTCTAGGAGACCGGCATACTGGTCATCATTGTCGGGCACACGGGTGGGTTCGTAAACAATCTGGGTGAGATCATAAGCAATGGAGAAATCATGACAGAACCTCCCCTCATCATCGGTCTTGTTTGAGTGAGTCAACCATTCTACATTGTGTACATTGAAGTCTCCACATACGTTAATATTAACTGAAGGATAAGCTGATAGAACTTGGTCAATTTTCTCAGATATGCTTTTAAAAATAGTAACTCCGCTGTTGTGGGTCGACAGAGAGTAAATATAAATGCAGTCGTGTGAGATAGTGCTACCCGGAAGCACATATAGGGTAAGTTAAGATCTTCTCTGGAGATGTCCCTACCACATGGAAAACCATTTTTTAATATACGCACATATTCCATGCCCATGGCGGTCTTGGGGTCAGATTTGGAAGTAAAGTTAGAGAATCCTTTAATTGCGAACTCATTTAGGGAAATGGTCTGTCCAATGCCAGTGTGGTTTAGTCTCCTGTAATTAAGCTTTAACCTCTGGAAGGTTAGAACGTAGATCATTGATGTTGCAGAAGGAGGCATGGCAGTGGGGATCTACATTTGATGTTGGAGTTCCGAGTTTATACGTGTATTTTTTACTGAAACTTGTCATGATGGAATTTTGAAATTTGTGGACGAGGTCGTCACGCGTGATGGAGAACTATATTTACTTTGTAAAATTAATGACAGAGAGGGGAAACTAAGAGAGAAAATGAAACGAATAATTTATTTTTTGTAGAACATGATAAGGTAAAGCCGTAAAAATTACCCACTATTATGGCATCGAAAGGCCTCACCAGAAGCTATTGCATGATACAGAATCCATTCACCAAATGGCAATACAGCAGCCCCAGTACTTTGCACCTGCTGATAGGACAGCCTCCTTAGTGGTTAATCCAAGATTCGGGACCCTGACTATCAGGCGGATAACGTCAGCCCAGATAAAACGTTTACCTCCAGCACCCTTACTAGTGACATGGCTACAAGGATAGACACAGAAACAGAAATGTTCCGCCATCTCTGCCGACTGTTCACGCAAAATACTGCCAACCTAGAATACAGCTTTAACGAAGGCCTATTAGTACAGGCTAAAAGTAAGACGATTTCTATCAAAGAAGTTTCACAAATAGTCTACGGTTATTTTCGAACCCATTTAGAACATTACACATCGTCGTTGCATATTTTGTTTTGCTCCCTTGATGTAGAACTATATTTACTTTGTAAAATTAATGTATGTGTTTAATATTTCTAATCTGCTCACTTATGTCTAACGTTTAAAGAATATTAATATATGTGCGGACGCCTTATATTGCAGTCAACTTCGAACAGTGTTTCGTTGAATGAAAGAAATTAGCTACTATGTTGGCTGAACTTAGATTTATTGATATAATATGTGAGCAAATAAATAATATCATCAAGAACTCTGCTCTGGGACCAGATTTTACTAATAGCCTTTGTTGTTTCTATAAGGAGAGTCACTAATCTGAATAAATAATCAGACCAATACTTTCGTTTTTTGGGAGGTTCTTTTTACGACACCTTTTATTTGTTTGACAACAAATTTTAAACGGACCTTATTCTTCCGCCATTTAGTAATATTTCTCAATCATCGAAGTTCACAGTGGACAAATAAGTTAATTCTTGTCTTCCATTATCGATATACCGGTTTATATGACTTCTTAATATTTTCCTTTTTTTCTTATCGCTAACCTACGTTAACTGGTATTTGCACAATGCGGAAGTTTTTACTTTTAAGGCGTATCTGGTTCTGAAACAGAAAATGGATTGGGTCGGCAGTGAGATATCTGCTGTATCGGTTGGATGATCATTTTTTCAGTGATCTTGACAACAGATTTTATGTATGTGTTCCAATTCATATCAGTAATTAAGGTCAGCCCCATAGGCTTGCCAAGACATAAAGCTTCCGCAAGACGAGAGTCATTCATTTTAATTGGATTGTGATAGGGGGCATGATAATTATGATGAAAGGAACAATTTAGGTTTTTGATGCATACACATTAACCAGCGACCTATTTCTCAATTTCAGCACGTTCTCAAATCAGAAGAGAACGAATCAAAACTATCTTAGTCATTGCTGGTCTTTGAAGTTTTGTCATTTATTATGTCCTCTGCAAAAATTTCTACGAATGATCTGAGAATGTTATTTGAGAAGTGATTGATGGATAATAATAAGAGAGAGATAACATGATAGAACGTTGAGGGACGTCAGCGTTAATACTACGAGTTATGGATTTCTGCTTCTCAAATGTCACCCTGATAAGCCTATCAGAGAGAACGGATTTAATAATCCAGGGCCCATTTTCAGCTATTACCTAGCCACCAATATGATGAAGTACACCATTATTCTATATTGTATCAAAAGCCTTTGATACGTGAAGAGCTATTGCTCTAGAAAAGATGCCCTTCACTAATCCCTAATTCACTAATCCTGTGTGATATTACTGATAGTTCATCTTCTGCAGATCTAACAGTACGAAAACTATATTGCATATAACTGAGCAGGTGGTTTTTGTTGTAGTGTTTGATCACATTTCTGATTATTACAGATTCCAGTAACTTATCCATGATGCACAGAAAACTGATTAGGTTGCACTGAGAGAGATAAGCGACCGACATTATTTTGAAATAGGGAGACAACTGATGATGTTTTTCAGTGTGTTGGAAAGCATTTTTTCTTAAGGAAACTTGTAAATAACTTTGTAAGTAACGGTGCTAGTTTACTATGAGAGGAATTACGTCAAGGTCTGTTGCTGTACTGAAATCAAGTTTGTTTATGAGGTTAGGAACATCGCGTACGTCGTATGTCGTAAAGTGAGTTTACTGTCATGAGAGAAAATACGAGGTTGTATGCGATTCTGATCGCAAAAGGTAGAATTTACTGCAAACCATTATTCAACCAACAAGCAAGGTATTATGAATCAGTTTGGAAGGATATATGCTCAAATAATCAGGTTTTAGGATTTTTTCATGTAAAGTTATTTCAAATTCACTGAAAGTTAAATATGACACGACCATCAGACTTACCTTTTCATTTTTCCCGTAGGGTTTGAAAATAATTAACGATACAATACAAATACATATCTAACCAAAATAAAACTACTAATTTGTTTTCAAAATCGTTGAAAAGAAAATAATAAATATCCCAAGTTTATATTTTTGTTTTATCTAGTGAAACGATAGAATTTTTTTTGAATTTCTTTTATAAAACGCTAGGCTCTGATGCATGCTATTTTTGTGTTTTGATACTACTATAGAGCTAGACTAAGACTTTATCCAGTGTATAAAATTTGTCGGTATATTGAAAGGTGTTTAAATTAACCTAATTAACTGGGGACATGTTTAAATGTCTAATTTTGTTCAATGTCTAAAAACAACTTATGCCAGATATATTGAATCAACAATTACTAGCATTATGGAACTAGACTCGAACGTTAAGATGCAAAAGGTAATGAATACTTGCCAGCATCTAGCAAATATTTTAAAAAGATGATACTCGGATTGAAGTCTAAACATAATTGGGAGCACAGTTTTTATGAATAACGATAACCTATCTCTCTGAAAATATAGTAAATTATCTGTTTAATAAAGTGTTTATAAACAACTCGATAGAAATATGTATCGATCAGGTTGTTGCATGATTCCCGCGCTTCATAAAAAAAAAATTGTAAAACATGTTTTTTTAATATTTGGCAAAACATTAGAAAACGTTAGAAAGAAGGTATTCTTTTCTACAAGATATTAGTCATCAATTTATACTCATATAATTTGGTTTCGTTTTTCAGAACAATCAAATGGATTTTCAAGTATATAAAAAATCCAATTTTTAAACCATCGTTCTATTCGTTTTTAATCAACTTCAAAAAACGGGTGAAGTGACCAATTATATTTGTGCCGTACATAAAGAGAACCCTATAGCTGAGAGAACTGTTCAATATTTGTTTAGCGAATTTAGACACGGTAATATTGACCTCAACGCCGTTTGTCCCGGAATACTAATCAAGATAGACGAAGAAAAACTTAGGGGTAATTTGAAGAAAAATGACTATAAGATAGGTAGGGAATTGGGTGAAAAGATGATGTGTGATCCTGTGAAAATTTAAGTCGATAAGATTCACTCAAAAACTTGGAGCTCGAGTGCTACGTTTGTGCTGTTAAAATTAATTATTTTTTTTAAAAAGGAAAACGGCGGAAGTTCTGCAACAACCTAATACATGAAAACGTAATAGGACCGAAGTAAATAATAATAACATTAATAATAATATTAATGATGATGATGATGATGATGATGATGATGACGGACAAAAATTTAAATTGAATTTATGTTCACAAACTTAAACAAAATCAGAAACAAACAATTAACTGATTTTACGTACTATTTAACCATTATACCTTTTCAAAGCAAATCATAAAAAATTAATCCTCCCTTATACGTTTTGAAGTGTTTCTACGGGTTCATAAAACTGTTTGGAACATCTGATATCACCTCCCCCTATTCTTCTTTCTCCTCCCAATCCCGCCATCAAACTTGAAAAAAGTGCCAACGGTTGCATACCCCGCTACGCCGGCAAGAAGTGAGATCCCAGTTTACGTTAACTTTATATAAGAAAGTGATCCACCATGCAAAAATGTTAAATTTTTATAATTTTTTGTAAATTCCTTCTTTTTATTATTTTTAGAGGCCGTTAAAAAGCATTAGCGAAAAACTAATTTGGATTTTTGAAAAGGTAAACAACGCTGGGTGTGATCGTAAAACCTAAAATATTTTGTTAAATATGAAACTTGATCAACTAGGTTTTTTTCTTACATTAGAAAAATATGTCTGCTTTTTTTCTGTTGGAAAACAATTCCAAATTTCAATGAAAAATACAATATAATAATCGTAAATAAATAATTTTGAACACGAAAATATTTTTCAATCACGTTCTAGTTTAAACCATGCACAACTGAGGTAAAATTAAGATTTTTTTATAAATCATCTAGGTGCACCTCAACAATCTTCATCTCCTTACACTTTTTTCTTTTTCGTCTTTTTGTAAACTATTTCAGCGAATTATTGGATACTCATCTACCAGATAATAAAACGATTAACATTTGAAGATCTGGAAGAGAGATTAGTTTCACAGAAAACGTTCTAGTATATCGATCCTCTCATTTTCAGAACCGATTTATAACACTGCTTAGACGTTTCCTCCTTCAGATCCCTGCACGCCATTATTATTATTATTATTATTATTATTATTATTATTATTGTTGTTGTTGTTATTATTATTGTTATTATTATTATGGTTGTTGTTGTTATTATTATTATTATTATTAGTAGTAGTAGTAGTAGTAGTAGTAGTAGTAGTAGTATTGTTACATGATAAGGGCTGTCCCCTGTTCATGTAAGTATAAAAATAGAGAGATTAGTTAAAATGGAAATAAGAGAAAGCAGAAATCGAACCCTGGACATAAGTTTTAAAGAACAATAGGTTTAAATGGAATGTCCAGTAAATTGTTAATTCGGATGAAATAAATAATAAATAAACTATTCAATTGTTAAAAGAATGTGGATAATAAAATATGAGTTAAATAAATTAGATATGTAGGTTAAATTCCTTTGTGGAAACAAACAAGGAAAATAGGTTATTGGGAAATCAATGTCGAAAACGTGCAAAGTCGTGCATGTTGAGACACGTGAATTTTGCTCACGTGGCCGGGATGCATGGAGTTCTGAATATAGCAGGTGGGAGTTAGTTGGTGGAGAGACAGTCAGAGAGACAGTCAGGAGAGACAGTCAGGGGAGACAGACAGGCGGACGTCTGAAGCGAGACGTCACTTCAGAAACTAAGATGTGAAACTTTGAGTTCTTAATGAGGAAATCCCGACCGGTCGTATTAAATAAATTCACCATGTGTTTTGGATAAAGCTCATCTTTGTGTTGTGATTTCTACAAAAAGGTAAATTGTATCGTTATTATATGTCTGTGTTATAAAATGTCATTACAACAACATCTCTCTCTCTAAGATACAACATCATATGTAATAAGACAAGAACTCTCACTAAGACACATATCATTACTAATAAGAACTCTCACAAGAAAAAGCATCACTTATAATAGTCTCTCTCTAAGACTCTTTAATGAAACAAGTATATTTATGGTTGTCATTATTATTATTATTATGATTATTATCATTGTTGTTATTGTTATTATTGTTGTTGTTGTTGTTATTATTATTATTATTATTATTTTAGTATTATTATTATTATTATTATTATTATTATTATTATTATTATTATTATTTTCTTTTCTTTTTCCAGACTTTTCATTTTGAGAAAAGTTATTTCTGCCACCGTCATTATTTTTCTTATATTTTTATTTACCACTTTTAAAATGCGTTTTGCAATTAACCAATTGAGCTATTATTTATATTATATTTTCCAGTTAAATTCAAGTTTAACGATATCGGTTTTTAGTACATTGTTAATTATAAGAAAGTAATAGATACAAAACACACTACCCTTCCCATGTTTAATGGTAGGTGTTTAAATAATAGCGTTATTATTTCAACGCGGATCGTTAAATGCAAAACTGCCTTTTTAGTAATTACGTGAATTCATGTAGTCAAGCAAGAAGGGGGGGACGAAACCCTTTTATATGCGTGTTATTCGTTGAAAAATACTGAAAAAAAAACAAAGAAAAAATAATGTGTGCATTGTACTGTCCATCCTAGTTTGTTGTGTGAGGGTGTGTTAACAGACTTAAAAATATTTGAAAATAATAATTAATTAATATTTAACGGTGAGACCGTATAAATTATTAAAAAAAAAAACTTCTATTCGTATTGTTTAGACTTTAAAAATAACACTCATGACTCGTTTGGTCAAATCCCTTCTATCGTCTTTATGTATCAAGTGTTCTCGCGAAACTAGGGATTGTAAACGGGACACTTAAACCTGAACACGAGAAAATATGTTTTAATAACGTACAAATATATATTAGGCAAAGAAAATATTTTTAAAATCAAGTCTAATCGTTATTTGTAAAGTAATAAATCTCCACAAAAGCTGATGTATGTATTAAGCGTTTGGTCGAACCGGAGATCCTAAATCGAGCTCTAAACCCGGAACTGGAAAGGTGGATTAAACTCCTAAGCAACCAAACAAGCAAGCAAGATGGTTTGAGTTATATTATATTGATAATAATTGTTCATGTCCCTTTTTACGTCTCCCTGTAGACAAATTTATCCCCTATTGTTCCAATACGTTTTATATTTTGTAAGTGACCAATAAATGCTGTTTTCATAATTATCACGAATCAAACGTCGCAAAATATTTAAAGTTTAAATATTAGAATATAAAATATTTTTTTAATACGCGTCCTTATTTGACTTGAGTTAACTGAGAGGACATTTTTCAATATTTCTAAACGCGATGCAAGGAGAGGAAATGAACTTGCCGTTAAATATCGGAACATTTATTTTCCAGTTGAAATATTTTGCCATCTATAGAGATGATAAGGGCGTAGAGGAGAATTAAGTTTCTAGATAATGAACTGATCAAATTGAATGATTTAAGAAATCGACATAAAATTGTTAATCATATAGGTTTGTTTTGGCTTTTTTTTTCATTTCAGTTTTATGCAAAGAAAAGTGAAAGCAAGGGAATCTGTACTTCCTGTATCCCTTTTAATGCGTGCATTCATTGTTCATGTTAGCTTGCAGACATTTCCTTAATCTGCCAATTGCATTAAAGACACGGTTAATAATTAACCGTCATACAGAGGTGCATTTTATCTTTTTTTCCCTTTTATTCCTATTCTATCTCTGTGTTAAACTTCCTAATCGGCCCATTTTAATAAAACTGATGTTTTCTGACCCTTAATTAGAAGCAATTTAATCGAAAAATAATAACCTGGACTTCAGGCTTTACCTACTCTCCATAATGTTCGTTACTAATTCTTATAATAATTCTCATCCCTGTTCTCATATGCCTAAAAGCAATTGGGACTTCAATCGATAGAGTTTCTATCTAAGAATGGATACCGTAATCGAATGGAAAGCGTTTTCACAGAAAGGTTTCTATAAAAACAACATCATTGTTATTTTAAAGTTCAATGTTAACCTATATGTGCCGAATCGTTTTGTCAAGTAATTATAATTTTTAGTATTTGGGTGGCACTGTTTAACCTATGACCGCAACTTTTAATTATTTGGTACCTGTTTGTGTTTTGATTAATGCCAAACCAATGAGCAGAAAATAAAACTTTTTTTTCTTTCTGAATGCCTATTCATATAAAAACTTGAACTTGATTGGTTGACTATATATGACGTTTTTCAGCTGCATATGACTGTATTCATTTGTGTAACCCTGTGTGCGATTCATAGCATGGCTCCTTTTTTTTTAATTTTCTTCCTTTGAATATTCTATCACTGGGTATGGGGCAGCCAAACCAGCTACCAACATTGCCCTGGTTTTTATTGAAATCAAATGAGAACTAATTTTATCTGAACGTGTATCTTAATATCGAGTAAATGCATTTCCTGTCATAAAGTAAATAGCTGAATGATAATAGCGCTGTGTAATCCATTATTTTCTCAAGCAAATTGTGGTTCGTTTTGTGATATCATTTAGTATTCGTAGCATTTAAATCTGGTTTATGTCATTGCAAATATAATATAAAAATTCTCATGTGTAATTTAATGTCATCAATGTATTTCTAATTATGATCTACTCCTTTCTTGCTTCCCATCAATTCTTCTTCTTCTTTTATCTTTTCTCATCTATGGGTTATTATGATGTACGTGTTTGTTTTTTGAAGGGGACTGTTCGATACGTGCATTACTGTTGTATCTCAAACTCTCTACTTATTTGTTATGATAGCAAAAAGATAAATCCTACTTATTACTTCAATCAATTGTAATAATAATGTATACGAGGTGTAGAGTGATAACATAGAAATGTTAATAACAGTACATATCTGATAATTAGTTCAGAAAACTTCGTAACATTACATTTTGAATTTCTGTAGAATATTTTAAAGTAATGAGATCAGATTGGAAAACGTTTGTTTTAATTATATATATGACTAAATTAAGGAATTTTTCTTACTCACTGCCCGTTCTTTCTTTCTTTATTTCTTTCCCTGTCTCTGCCTTTCTGTCTGTCTGTCGATCTCTCTGTCTGTTTGTCTTCCCCTCTCTCTCTCTCTCTATATATATATATAGAGACAGAGACAGAGAGACAGAGAGAGAGAGAGAGAGAAAGAACGAGAGAGGGGGAATAAATTACGAAAACAAGACATAGAACGAGTAACAGAAATCCCTACACTACAGGTTTGTTAAGCCCTACACATGTTTCGTCTAAAATAGACAATGCCATACACTTTATTTGTATCTCCGAGACTCATCAATAATCCATAATTTCAATTGCATATTCACAATGATTGATCATCCCTGAATCTCGTTTTTCGATTTCCAACTATGTAATGATTCCGTTAATAGAGCCGTCGTGTAACTATAATCAAATCAATTTCAATTTGCATAAGTATTTATTTAGATCAGATTCATTTATTAAATTTTTGATAAAAATTTACTATTTTAATTGATTATTTTGATGGATTAAGAGAAATTATTGAATGCATATCTAGCAGAATTACACTGTCTGTATTATGACGAACGCAATCACGCAAATAAATATGAATTTCATTTTTAAATATGTAACAGATCCATATATATATATTATTACTTAATTGGATTTTTTTTTATTTTGAGATGAGCATTTTTATGTTAATTTTATTTTTTATTTCGGACTATTAGTCTCATCTTTATCAGTTGTTGTTTTTTTTTACCACCTGACGAAGGCCAGAGGAAGTTGGCCGAAACGTTGTGAACCAATAAAAAGATTAAAAAAAAAAACAACAACTGATAAAGATGAGACTAATAGTCCGAAATAAAAAATAAAATTAACATTAAACAGATCCATTGTTTTAGAATTAGCTACATTTTAAAGCATTCCAACGCCATAATTTATACAGATGTTTCGAGTGCGTATTCATGTACACCTGCCTCAATAGAACATCTACGATTTCAAAGATCCGTAGTTTAAAATAACATTGTATACATATATATATATATGTATGTATATATATATATATATATATATATATATATATATATATATATATGTATATATATATATATATATATATATATATATATACATACATATATATATATATATATATGTATATATATATATATATATATATATATATAGTCATCCACATACAGTACTGTTTCGCTGTTTCACAGCTCATCAGTGCGGCTATATATATATATATATATATATATATATATATATATATATATATATACGTGTGTGTGTTGATTACTTAAACCTGAAAGGTAAATATATCAAGAATCACAGGATACAAGCGAATAAAATTTATACATAATTTTGTCCCCTGCACGATTAGGATTTTCGATATGAGGAGGTAAAATTTTACTAGTCTGAGCGATAATTAGAATGTCACAAAATTCATGGTCCGACTAAATAATATAGGCGGCCGATGAGAGAGTGTGACATATTCACTTAATTATATATCCATCCTATTTTAGTTGTACTGGCAATAAGTATTAAACAAAGCAAATTAGAATCTTACAATAAATCGCAAATTGAACCATTACGATAAACTTTAATGCTCTTTACATATCGAAATTATTCTTCTCTTATAATAAGTGAATCTGTCTCTGGTTATGTTTTGTTTGTTATGTCAGTTTAATTTTAAGTCACTTTGTTATACAATGCATCGAATTTTATGCAATGTTAAGAGAATATATATCGATAGAAGGTGGGAAACAAATAAACAGTTTCTTGCTTATAAATATATATTTCATGATCAGTAGTTGTATTAAAACATACGAACAGCAACTAAGCAACCCAGAGGCGTATATGTATACATCACTGCATGCAACCCACCCGGTTAATTTACACGTCTTATTTTTATTAGCAGTTTTTATATATCTAAGTATATTTTATGTAGGCCAACTAACAAATCAACAGTTAATTCTCTTCTAAAGAATAAAGTGTTGCAGGAAAATATTACCGTGCTTTTTTTTATAAGCAAATGACTTTCGATATTGCTGTAACAACGCGATTTGTTTTCATGACCAAAAAGGGCGACCAATCTATTTTGATATAAAAGTCTCAGCAGGTGCGGATTATCACATTAACTTGTAAAGAAAAATAACATCGAATTTAATCGGTAGGTTCTCTAATGTAACGTATTTACATCAGCTCTGCTCTCTCTATTTATGATGATGAATACAGAAATAGATCACTGCTAATTATTAATGAATTAAACTGAGAATTGACATACAATCTTCATTTTAGTTCATATATCATATGTGTAGACACATACAATAATACTTAATAATAACAATAGATCGATATAATGAGTAAATCATTTGTTTCATTACCAATGCTTTAAATTGCCTGCTCTAAAATTACCCATATGAAATATGTTTTGACAACTTTGAAGTATCTTTAATTTTGATCTTTCTTACTTAAAACAAGACTTAAAATGCCGCATATCTTTACTAATATCAGAATATATTTTAACCAAAGTTCGATTATGTTCACCAACATTGTAAGTTTATTATCGGAAAATTGACGTTTTTAAAGAATCAATTATTTCTGCCTTAATAATGCGCACCTATTTACATATTGATCATTCACTGTATCAAAATTCTTTACTTTAGCATGACATAAGTTATATATTTGGAGAACGAGATAGATAGAAAATTACTTCTGAGAGCAATTCTTTGGTAATTACTTTAATGCAAACTCTATTATTTGCGATCAAGGTTACCGACCTTCTGTCTGTCCTAATGTTATTGAAAACAGGCTACGCGACAAACAATCATCCGTGCAGGACGTTGCCAAACTTATAAAAGACCTGAGTTCCAATAAAGCCATGAGGACATTACAACAATAGTGTTCAAAACGTTTATACCGCAATTAGCTCCCATACATACAGATTTATTTAAAGGTTGTTTTACAAACTTTAAATTCATTCTTATTGCTGATGTTTGTGAAGGGCGTTATCTTCCATCAGGCTGGGTTGATAAAATTATATACTTGTACAAGAGAAAGGGGCATAAGATATCTGTCTTATGTGGGAGTTATCGTGGGATAATTTTGTGTGAAGCAGTAGGCAAAGTATTTTCCAAAGTTCTACTTAATAGATTATTAAATATATTTCCCTCTGTCATTCCAGCACGTAAAAGTGGCTTTCGTCCGGGCAGAGGAACTATATACATGATCTTACCTGTTCGGCAATTTCAAGAGAAATGTACTGAACCCCATATTCCGCTTAATGCATTTGATACCGTGAACAGAAACGTCCAATGGCAATTCTAGGAAGGATGGGATGCCTATCTAAATTCTAATGGCTACTCAGAGAATCCACTGATATGAAAGCTCGCCTAAACTTCAATGGATTTCTATCAGAACCCATTTCAGTTGGCAATGGCGTAAAACTTTAATACAAAGATCCTACACTTTTCCCTTGTTATTTGGCAACTATGCTTTCCTATGCCTTTTCAGATTATTTTCTGAGTGTTTGTTTGCGTTTTAGAACCACAGGTTAAGTCTTTGATCTTCGACGTGTTCATACTTCTACAGCACCTGGTTCGTGAATTGTTCCATGCAGATGATGCTGACAATATGGCTCATCGTAAGGAAGATATGCAGGGCATCATGGATTTTTTCACTGGCCTGTACATCTTTTGAGCTTATTATTAGCTTTTAAAACTAACGTCATATTCACACTCTCCCCGGTAGTATGTATGCGGAGCCTAAATTCTTGTCAGCAACCAGAGGTTTGTTGTGTACTTGTGTATTACTCTTTCGGGAACCCAGATACCGAGGGTAACTAAATGATACAGCGTGGCAATAAGGCTTTTGGTAGCTTCGAGAGGCGACTATAGACTCACAGAGGTATAATCTTTCGTACAAAAATATGTGTCTATCAATATTGTATTTTATCATTCTTCTTGTTCTTCCTCTGAAGTCTGGACAACTTATGTTAAGCAAATCATGTCATGGAGAGAGTACACCAGCAATATTTGAGACACATGCTGGGAGTCAAGTGGAACTCGTTTACATATGGTTTTACATTGATACGAATTTCTAATGCGAGCTGATGTTCTATGCATTGAAAAATTGATATTCCGTAACAAAATGAGGTTTGCTGTACATCTAACAAGGATGGATGATGAGAGATTACCCAGGCTGTTTTTTTTTAATTTTCACACGGATGTTCTTGGTGAGTTCAAAATGTTTTTTTTGTCAGAATTCCTGTAGTAAGTATAAACATATCGAACAAATCAGTTTACAGAAAACACGTTCGATTTTTATCTGTTAACACTTTTATCACAAGTTCGTTTATGTTTTCTATTATTGTTTTTAATGAGGCGGTTTTTATTATCTTTTTTTTAATACTTTTTTTCATTTACTTTTAGTGTAGACGATTTTAATTATTTACATATTTTTTTATGATTAGCTGAATTTCAATAATATTATGTATCTTGTCCGCTATGATTTTTTTCTAATGAGAAAGCGGTAACGCGAGCGAGAGGGAGAGAGATAGTTGTAAAAAATATATGCAGAGAAAAAGCGAGGGAGAGAGAGGGGGGAAGAGAAAAAAATGAAATAAAAACTGGTGTAGATATTATTCGCCGTTAATATTTTTCTTCAGCATAAAGAGAAATATATAAACCGAGCAAGCTAGACAGAGAAAGAATTGGGAAGAATATATACAGAAACGGGGAGAGAGGGGGAATAAAGAATAAAACGGAAAGAGAGAGAGGGAGAGGTGGGAATACAAACTGGTGTTGATACTGTTCGCCGTGTAATGTATTTTTTACACCGAATAAAAAACACCAAACATTTCACGGCTGCAGCATTATCTACAACACTTTGTATCCCCCTCTCTCCCTCTCTCCATCTCTCTCACTATATATATATATATATATATATATATATATATATATATATATATATATATATATATATATATACAAACTTTCTCTCTCGTTCGCTATTTCTCGCTCGCGCGCCATTTAAATTTCTTTTTACTGTCGAAATAAAACATTTTACGGTGTCAATATTATCTACCTACGTTTCTATTTTCTCTCTTACCTACTCCCTGTATTGTTTATTCGTTTTTCAAATTTGTTTTTCTGCCGAAAGAAAAAAAACATTTTACGGCGTCAGCACTACATACAAGCGTTCAAATTCCCTCTCTCTTTCTTTCTCTCTCTCTTTCCCTCTTTCTCTATCTCTCTCTCTCTCTTTCGCTCGCTTGATCGATCGCTCTTGACATTTCTTCTTATCAGAAAAAGAAACATAACTATTTTAGGACGTCAACATTATCTACAACAGTTTTTTTACCTCCTCACTCTCTTTCTCTCTCCTTCTATCTCTATCTCTCGCTCCATCTTCCTGTAAATATTCTTTCCAACTCTCCTCCTCCCTCGCACTCGCAGACTCTCTTGTTTGCTTTTCTCTCACTCATATTATTATTTCTATTGCATGTCTCTGTATCCGTGTGCTCGTTTTACCATGCGGCTCGCAAAGATTAATTTCTGCCACACAAAAAAAAACAGACCTATTTATTTACTATTCACCCCCTTTATTGTATTTGTATTGTCCTGAAGCAACAAATATGTGGATAACAGTTCGCAAATCAGTAAATACATAAACTATATACTTTATTAATTAACTTACGGATAATTTTCTATAACGAAAAAAAAAACATGTTGCCACACGAATTTTTTCTCAAAAAATATTTGTTATCTTTTTTTTTGGGGGGGAGGGGTACTTCATTTGCACAAACTGACTGCGGCGTATAGTCTAGTGTATAATGATTATGTGCAAAATTATGTATGTATAGATATGTACATATAAATAAAAAAATATATATGTGTGTGTGTGTGTGTGTGTGTGTGATAGGTATATATATTTTGCATGTTTAGATATGCATAAATATGTGTTATATGCACACACATGCATATATGTAAGTGTAGATACCTATATTATATGCATGTGTGTATGTGTGTGTGTCTAGAACTACATATATATGTATATAAATATTTCCTATAAAAAGACATAAATGTGTGTGTGTTTCCGCGTTCTTTCGTTAATGTTTTCGAAATGACTGGACTTTTTTTCATTTTAATTTCTTACAAAATTACATTGTTTGTCCGGAGATCATCTGAAATAGGTGTAGAATTGAAATTTCTTTATAAGTATTTAAAACCTGTAATAAAAACATTAGTTTAAAGAATATGCCCAAATTTGTTTAAAAGTTAACGCTATCATACATCCCAAAATTCCAAGTGGATTAGAAAGGATTTAATTCGTCAGAAGCATGGACGTGCAGCGTATAGAAATCAGCGATATGTTATTTGGAAAACAGATGCGCGTTCGAAATAAATGTTCCTCTTTTGAACACAAGTAAAATGTGATAATTGATGTTTGCAACTTAAATATAAATTCCAGATTTTTAATTTTAAATTATTTATGCGAATACACAGTAGATTCTCTACAATGTAAATAGATACATCAATGTGTAAGTACTAAATTACTGCGTTAATGCAATTGACGCTTAAAGGATAAATTTCTGCTGGTTTTTCAAACACGAGCAAGCATTCAATCTGTTTGATTAAAACATCGGAGATTTCCGATTCATTAACACTAAGGATCGCTTAGGATGAAATATTTTTGGTCCCTATTCAATATAGACAAGTCGAGTCTCCATCCTTATATATATATATATATATATATATATATATATATATATATGCGTGTTTTTGTATATGTGTGTTTCTCTTTTTTGATAAAAGACACAGCCTCTGAAATATCATGGCTTAAAGAAGTTTTTCTCTTTGCTTTTCTTTTTCGTAATAAAATAGGTTATAATAAAGTTATATGTATGATCTTTAAATTCAGATTTTAATTCACTTCTTAATTGTGTTTATCATTAACTTATCTTTATATGTTTTCTTTTATAAGATATATTTGCTCTTGTAATATATATATACACATATATGTATATATATATGTATATATATATATATATATATATAGATGCAAGAGTGAATATATGTGTATTTAGTATATATATATATATAGAGAGAGAGAATAAATGACAAAAAGTTATATTCCAAAATTAATGATGTTGACCATCTTATAATTTATTCCTTTACTTTAATTGACTGATAAAATTCTTGACAGTATCAGTTTCGTAGTGCCAAAATAAATCACTTAATTATCAATCAGTGAATGTATTATGGCCTTAACTCATCAGAAGAAATATCAACAATCAAAGGATTGATATATATTATAAGGAAATATATTTCTACAGATATATATATATATATAATCTACTTCATACGTTGAGCTTTGTGATACATTTAATCCTTTAATATGTTTGAAATGGCGGAAATTAAAACCTCAATTAAAAATATCGCTATTCCAAATCATGTCTTATGCTATAGATTTGATTCAAGCTACAAATCCATTAATAAAAAGAATCCGTTGGAAAGTTTTTCACCATCACCTTTTGAGGGAAGTTATAGAAGCACCTGTAAAGCTACCACCAACACCTGTGGATCCGCCAGAACATGACAGAACATTCGATATAATATGTTAAGATAGAACATACGCCAAGTTTTATAAATTAAATCTATGAAATGCCCACCTGCCATTGCAGCAATAGACAGTTTTTAACATATGTTCAATTTAATTGAAAGCTTAAAAATTAAAAAGAAATCGGAATTTATGAATCCAGCAATCAGTAAAATAAATAAAACATAAAAAATACGTAACAACCCCGACTTAATAATTCCCGCTGATAAGACTATGAACATTTATTGTATGAATTTCAACACTTACAGCAATTTACTCATGAATGAACTGAAAATAAATTATAAACTTGCAAATGAAGAAAACATCAATAACATAAATGCATCCGCCCTGGACATTATTGATATGCTCCCAAATACAGAACAATATTGAAGTCTACACTCCAATCTGCCCAAGATTTACATTGAAGGGCCAGAAACCTTACTTTTAAATTAACCCCACGATAAGACTTATCTCGACTTGTATTGCAGATATAAGCAACATTAGTAAAAACATTCTAGATAGAATATTGACAATTATTAAATCAAACGAATCTCATAATTTATGGTCTCCATCAGACGAAGTTTTGAATTGCTTTGATACATTGCCTGAATGAAATGACATTAAGTTTATAATGTTCGGCATTGACTCATATTACCCATCTATTTCTCCTTAATAGTTAGATTGGAAATTAGAATTTGCGAAATCTGAAACTAACATTAGTGAATTGGAAATTGGCATAGTCAAATTAGTCAGAAGAACTTTAATTAAACGTAATAACAAATATTTGATTCGGAAAAATAGAGAATCTAACTTTGATGTTACGATAACTTAAACAGACTCTGCACAAGTTACTGATCTGGTTGGTCTCTATATTCTGAAAGAGTTGTGGAGAAAGGACCAAAATATAAATGGAGGTTTGTATAGAGATGATGCACTGTTTTTCATTAACTCTGGAAGTAGAAATTAATAAAGGATTAGTCAAAAGATATATTATTTCTTTAAAAAAATTGACTTATCTAGGAAATTACTTCATGATTTTTATCTATAGTTATCTATAAGTCAATATCTTTATATATTCCGGTTTACAATTTTATTTAGACTATTTCCAGTAGGGAAATTTTTAGCGATAGTTTGAAAAATTATTTTTGGTTAATGCACTGTAAGGAGGATAAACCAAAAATTGTAAATCGAAATAATGTTAAAATTATCGTTTTCGACATCGACTAATTTAGTTAAAACTATTATAAGCTTAAACAATGCAAAAATAAACAAAGAGACAAATGTAGGAGTATTATAATCAAAACTATGAAGTGAATTCACTGTGCACTTGGAGGAATATTGGGCGATGCCCATTTGAAGCTAAATGTCTCATTTCTAATGTAGTATATAAATTTGATGTAACAGATAATAACAGAATTAGAACATATATTGGGGCCACAGATTTTAGTTTTAAAGAAAGATTCAATAACCATATTAGTATCCTTCAAATTACCGCATGTTTACAATAAAAAGGGAAAAGCATCATTAGACAATTCGATTAGGAGATGATGGAAAACAAAATTGAATTCAAATTACAATGGTCAATATTGGGTAGATTACATCGGACCGATTTGTTTGGTGAGTATTTATTAAAATACTCACCAAACAATTGAAATCGTATCATATAATAATATCTAAGGAAACATTCTTAACAAACGACAGGAAGTAATTCAAAACTGTTTACATAAATCAAAATACGCATTATCGCGATAAACAATTATTATACTTAAATAAGGAGCAAGTTCGAAAAATATTTATGAATACTAGGTTGTCGTATGTAGAATTGAGTAAAGTTTGTGAAATAAAAATTACATATATTACTTTAAATGAAAATAATAATGATTGGGCTGATATGGATTAGAATATGAATAAATATATCAATAAATAACTAAAAATTAAAATAAATGTAACTAATTAATTGAAAATTCAACATTATAAGATGTGAAGTATAACTTAATAACTTATAACTATGGATGGAAATTATTTTTATGCTGACATATTATATCGTAAATATTAGTGAATTGAGTTATAATATACATCGCTTTAATTTAAAAAAATAAGTGAAATACATTAATATTATATTGAAATTACTTATGAGTTGAATATCGATATCTACGAGTTGGTTAAATAAATAAATATAAGTAAAGTTTAATTTCGTTAGATTTGTTCTAAGTGAGTAAACGCTGCCTCACTTTACTAATTAAATTTAATTATTTATAATTACAATATAAAGGAATGTTCAGATTATATTTTAACAAAAAACGTAAGTAGAGTTTTTTGAATTATAAGATGTTAAAAATTATAATTGTAATTATTTATAAGCTTGATTATACTTGTTAACAGTATTGAATTATGTATGGCTTTCAATTCAAATTAATTTATTAGTTATGATAATCGACCGTAATGATCAATCCATTTATTTTTTTGTTTTGTTTTTTTTTAGCTTAGTTTAGTTTTGTATATGTAAACATGTATAATAGTTTATAATTTTTTAATATTATTTTCATAAGTATTTATAAACAAATTAAAATTAATCAATTTACTAATTTATTAAATAGAACATTTTGGTAAAAGATTCGTAAATTATTTTAAAATTTTAGTACGAATAATTGGGTTTAATGACTTTGTTTAATAAAAAAATCAATATAGCGTAATGGAAATTAAAAAAGGTATTTGCAGTCTCTCTTCCAATTTTCGGATTTTAAGCATGTCAAATCACACTTCAATTCCTTTTTACAGAGTGATTGTAGCTATTTCTTCTGAGGGGTGAAGGGCATAATAGATTCACTGATTGATATAATAATTAAGTGGTTGATTTGTCGCTACGAAACAGATACTGTCAAGAATTGTATAAGTCAAATGAATTAAAGGAATAAATTATAAAATGATTCATAACATGAATTTTGGAATATAACGTCTTGCCATTTATTCTCTATATTGCTCTGTAATTACATTCAGCTTCTTAAATAAGGATTGATATATGTTATATAAAAATGTATTTTTACAGAAATATATATATATATATATATATATATATATATATATATATATATATATATACACTTGTGCCCGATATTATTCATACCCCTCGGATCATTGAGATTTCTATAAGAATATTGCTCAAACCAGAAGGTAGACAATATTTAAGGTGGTTCAAACAATAAATCAAGCATAAGCATTTAATTTAAACTCAACAAATAAATAAATTATGCAAGTTTGAAACATTATACAAAGAAAAACAATAATGGCACTAGTTCAAAATTATTCATACCTCTCTTACTAATCGTCAATAGCATGCCTTTTATTCTTAATAACTGCCTTTAACCGTTTTGGATATTTATCAACAAGGTTTTTACAAGCATCAACACTGATTTTTAACCATTCTTCAATGCAGTAGTTCTCCAAATCCCTCAAATTTCTAGGTTTCCGCTTTTTAACCTCAGTTTTCAATATGTGCCAGAGGTTTTCGATAGGGTTCAGGTCGGGACTCTGGCTAGGCCATTCCAAAACATTAATTTGATTATCCTCAAACCATCTCTTGACTATTTTGGCAGTATGTTTTGGATCATTATCCTGTTGAAGGACCCAGTTTGGTCCTAAATGGAGCTTCTTCGCATCCTGTCTAATGTTTTTCTGGAGTATCTCCAAATATTGCTCCTTCTTCATGGTTCCATCTATCTTGACCAAACTACCTGGACCACTAGCCGAAAAGGAGCCCCAAAACATTAGGCTACCACCACCATGTTTCACCGTGGGTATGGTGTTCTTTGGGTTGTAAGCTTCTCCTTTCTTCCTCCAAACGTAAGAAGCATCCATATGGCCAAACAATTCAATTTTTGTTTCGTCAGTCCACAAAATACTTGAGAAAACGGACTCTGGAGAATTCACATAGGTCCTAGCAAACTTTAGACGTGCTGCAAGGTGTTTTCCGGTGTGCAATGGAGTCCTTCTTGGTCTTCTTCCTTTCAGACCATTTTCATGCAGAGTCCTTTGCAATGTTTGCCTTGATATTTTTATGCCAGAAGACTCCAGATTTTCTAAAATGTCCTTAGTAGTGGGGCTTGGATTTGCATTAACACTTCTTACAATATTCCTGGTGGCTCTTGCCGACAGTTTCCTTTTCCTTCCTCTACCAATCAAGTTGTTTGTTGTGAGGTGGCTCTGGAATTTTTGGATGATGCTCTGTACTGTTGCTGTAGGGACCTCAAATTTCTTGGAAATTGACTTGTAACGTAAACCATCCTTATGTGAATTCACAATTTTAGTCCTAAGATCATTACTAAGCTCTTTTTTCTTCCCCATTCTAATAATTTTTATTCTTTTATTGGTTTCTAGCTGATATCATTTTAATTTCTGAAAAATGCAAAAAACGAAATGAAATTAATCAAAAGTTGTATAAAAGCATTCAAAATAAGAATCAAACAGGAAACAAACAGTCAGAAACTCGATTAATACTGAAAAAATAAGGGGGGTATGATTATTTTTGAACATTGCAGATTTTATAAATAGCTGTATATTTCTTTTATTACAAGTATCCCGAGATTTTAAATTGACGAAAATGATCAGAAGAGGTTTATTAAGAATATGTATCAATATGGACGTAAACAATAAATTCTTACAAAGTTACACCTAATAAACTCAATTTTTAAGGGGGGTATGAATAATATCGGGCACAAGTGTATATATATATATATATATATATATATATATATATATATATATATATGTATGCATATGAAAGTTAAATTGTCTTAGTGTGTGGCTCTGTGTGTGGATTTTCACTACCCAGCTAATATGCCAATTTTCCATCTATGGACTCGGCAGCTGCTATAAGGGATAATAAGATTTGGAAAAAAAAATATCTTTCAAGGGGTCAAAGTTCAAAGATTGGTTCTTTGAAAATCTATCAAACTCCCCCGCAAATTTTTGGTTCTAACAACTTTAAATTTTAAATCTATGTTACTCGGACATGGGTGTAAACTTTTTCATTTCATTTGAGACGAAAGCAGTAAATGTTAAGGTGTCAAAATTTGGGTCAAAATTAAAAAAGAATTTGACCTCTGCAGTCTCTTCCAAATTACTCAGTCAATTTTTAGTCTAAAATTTTGAAACATTGTATAACGGGAATTTACACATAGGGAAAATTTTAACCGGTTACGGTCGAACATTTGGCTGCCAGTGGGCAAAGTTCAAAAGATTTGATTTTTACATCTCTAGCGAACTACTCAGCCAAGGTTTTGTTCTAAATATTTGAAATTTTACAGCAAGGGTATATAGACATGCGCCAAGCATTTTAATCAGTGTCGAGGCTAAAATGTTGTTGCCAAGAGATCAAAGTATAAAGAGTTGCCTTTTGCAGACTTTACCAAACCTCTCAGCTTTTTATGGTCTAAATACTTGAAAATGAAAATGTAAGTTACTTAGGCATTTCTCAATTTTTTTTATTTCGTTTTAGCCCTGAAAATCAATGTGAAATGATAAAAATTAATGTGAAATTATAAAAATTAATGTGAAATGATAAAAATCAATGTGAAATGATAAAAATTAATGTGAAATTATAAAAATCAACGTGAAATGATAAAAATTAATGTGAAATGATAAAAATTGGGGGCAAAGTTTTAAAAAAATCCTTTGCGGTCTCTACCAGCTTTTCACTATGGTAGTTAAGGAAGCCATTACCGCACATATGCCCATTTTTAATATATACATATGCACATAAAGTTATGAAAGTAAATAGGGCCCGAGCAAACCCGGGCTGAACTGCTAGTAATTATATACATTTATTGTATTTTACGACGTCCAAGCAAAGATATCCAATTTGATATATTTATAGACATCTTCATAATATTTAACATGCTAAAAGTGTTTACTATAAAAATGAAACGTTTTCTTACTTAAATCACTGAGATGAAAATACAAAAATTTTCAAGATGTAAAAAGTATCGGAAATGCTTTTACCGATTATGTTATCATACGAAAATGATTCTTTACATCTTTTATTGTTAACATTACGATATTATATATATATATATATATATATATATATATATATATATATATATATATATATATATAACATTACGATATGATATATATATATATATATAAATATATATATATATATATATATTCTTAGTACCTTAATGATTCAGGCCGTTTGATGTTTCTGGTCTAGTGATTACTAGAAAACGTCTATGATTAATAATTAATCTAATCAAACAGATCCAGAACGTGCTACGATAGCTTATTTAACAAAATAGAGATATAAATTATGTTTTGATTCTTAAAAACTGTTTTTTTTACCCACGAGTTTACGCCACATCTGTTATTACTCCAATAACAACTTAGGTTGATCATGCCTTAAAGCCAGAATTATAATTCGTGTGTTGTATTCTTGGGTATCTAAACAAAATGGTATATATTCTCTAATAATTATTCTGACAGCAAAACCGCCCAATAGCTACAAATGTGTTTCACTCCGATAAGAAGATGTTTACCCCCCAATTTTTTTTGTATTCACTTGTAGCAGTATTGATGGTTAAATAAGTGATACCCTCTTCAAATCAATAAAACAACTTAACAATAAACTAGCAATTATTATTAAAAACATTAAATTAACTATTTGGGGGCTGGGATTTATTTTAATTGATTTTGTCATCTGACATCTAAAGTGTGTAGTATACATGCCGATTTATTTATTTACTTACTTTACTCTTTGTGCTAAATGTTTTTACCCATATATGCAGGGGAAGACATCTTCTCATTTTATTGATCTGGAAACGCTATCCACTATTTCCCCATCCATTCGGCTTATAAAGCCTTCCCACTTTCGGAACAATATTGCTAATCTTTTTTAATCCTTATTATAAATCTACATTTCTTATCCTATAATCAATGGTCTTTATTTTCAAAAATGTGTTTCTAGTGTAGAATATTAGAAACTAGATTTGCTTGCTAGATTTGGATCATTCATCTAATTTACATCATTCTTAGCTATGTAAATAATATATATAAAATTTGACCTTGGACTGAGGAACCTTTATTTTCCCAGAATGTGTTTTTACCTCAGCTACATTTAAGACGTGATAGCAAAAACCTGTTCTTGTGAATACATCCCCGTATAGAATGCAGCCTTTTATTTAGTATTTCATCTTTAGAATTCACTATATAGAAGACTTCCAATAAACGCAGATTGCACTTTTTTTGATTTTCCAGATATATACGTACTTCGCCTATTTGCTATTGACCATTTCAATTCAATTTTTTTTTGTTTCTATGAAGTTCCCTGACCCAATCACCTAATGTAGTTGTATTGCTCTGTTTATTTCTAATGTTGATTCTTGTACCCCCCTCTTCCATCATTAACACCTTCTCTATTAGTTTCCACTTCCGGTTCATTTTTGAACGATACCACATGGTTTCCGTATCTTTCCTTAAAAGCGCATTCCGTGGTCCCAAGATATACCTTCTTAATATTATCGGCGTTAATCTCACATGCGTACACTATGTCTGAGCTTAAGCATTTACTACCCAACGGACAATTGTCAGGTCTTCCTTATTTTGCTTATTTTCCTGTTATTAGACATTTTTATAGTATTAGCGTAGTTGGCTGAGGCGGAGAAAGATAGTTTTACTGAGTTTTTATTAATTATTTTGCTTAATGTATTCTCCTGTGAGAAAACTTTATCAAGTATTCCGAAAAATTCCCTAAATATATTGTTTTGGATATGCTCGCTGAACGGCAGATTAAACCAAACCCGTTTCTGTCGTTTGTTTTTCTTATTTATATTACCCCCCTCCCTCGAGATTACTTGTTTCACTGGTATTATTACTCTCTCCGTTCCCATTTTCAAAAATTTACATCCTAGTCGCAAAGACAATACAAGGTGTATGATGGTAAATATGTTTCATTTTTCCTCACTATCAACATATTTTCAAATATTTAACTAATTGTATTGAATATATTTAAATAGAAAAACGTGCTATTATTTTTATGTATAAAGATATATGGACGTGTTATTTACTGATAATAACGATACAGTTATTTTTTATTGAAATAAATTGCGTATGGAATATTCTGATCTCTGTAAATTTGATTAATATCGATATATCAGAATTGAATGATTATCACAGAATGTTTGAAACTCTAATATTCTTAATGGCATGTAAATCGGTGAAAACAAATATTTTTCTATCTAATTTATTTATTGTCATGCTCTAATTGGGGAACCATTGTGATGCAACCGGAGAAAGCTCCACCTGCTTCTCAGAAGTTATTTAATCAACATTGTTGTCTGTATTCTCTGTGGAAATCGAAAGATTAAAATGCAAAAGTCAAGTCTCACGGTTCAAGTGTGGGCTAAAGAAAACTCTATTTTGAATTGGCTCCTGTTATATCACAAACCTATTTTTGATTTCATATGCGAGGCTTTTGTTCTTTTGTTGTACAAAAACTTCTCAAATGCTTTTCGGATGTTAGGCTTATAAGGTGTTTATTTGTGTTAAAATCAGTCATTCTTCTATTTTTATGGGATTTCCTTGATTGTCTCTTATCGATACTCATCTAAGAATCCTGCAAGATATATAACGTGCATTCCTGTGAAATTTCATAAAAATCGAATATAACAGTAAACGAACTTACAACCCCACTAGCCAAGTTTCTTTTACATAATAAGATTAAAATATAGGAAGATAGATAGATAGATAGATGTAATCAGATGTCGTTTTCTCTTCGCTGCAACCTCTATCTCACAGAAGAGATGTTGCGAGTTTGTCTCTGCTTTATCGTTATTTTCATGGAATGTGCTCGACGGATCTTCAATCTATGGTGCCCCCTCGCCAAACTTTCACAAGGAACACTAGACTAGCTGAAAACATTATCAATAATTTTCCCAACATTTTATCTGTGCCTGAACCTAAACATAGATTCCATGATCAAAGCTTCGTTCTTAGAACTGCACGCCTGTGGAATTGTCTTCCGTTTTCCTGCGTTCCAGCTCTCTATAATATGGTTGTCTTCAAGTCTAACGTAAACAAGTTTCTGAGCAGCCGTTCCACTTAAGTTAACAAATTTACCGAACTTCCATTACTATCGATTACTATATTGCCCTTTTGACTACTCTACACTCTTTAACCCTTATCCCCGAGTGGCTTCTCGGCCTTGATAAGTGATGACGCCTGTGTAAAAAAAATCATCACATTGATGGATTTTAATATAATGAATGGGTGCAAGCAATAAAGATTATAAATGTCCTTTGAATATTGATTTACGCTAACATATTTTTTTCAAATTGCGCTTTATTTTAGGCAGAATTGCATTTTCACATATCTCTCTGATCACGGATGGTTGTTGTTAGTGTAAATTATAAACATTGATTTTTCTTTTTCTATTTTTTACGGTAAAACGATTTAATATATAGTGTGCATGTTTTGCTATCTGGTTATGAGGTTGTTCAAATTAATTGCTTGTTCAGTGGATCGCTTATGTTTGAGCTTTACGTTTGATTCTGTTATGCAAGAGGGGCCATGAATATTTGATTAGAAGAACTCACTCCTTTTCTCAGCTGTAATATGTCGATGTAGAGCAATTCGCTATATCGTGAATATTACATATTAAACGCTCTATTATTCGTTTAATATGTGTATTCCGTTTATTGTCTTTTTGCATTGTTGGCAACATTACTTTCTCATATATCTTCGTGTTATTTATCTTCATTTACGCATAAGCTAAATCTAATATCCTTTCTATATTAACATTCTAGATATAGTTCATTTTTCGTTCCAATTATTCCTATCTTTGTCTAGGTGATTATATTTTAGTTACTGTACCGGACTAAACGTTATGTGAGAACAAATGAGTTAAACATATTTAATTTATCCGCCATTAAGTATTGAATGGCTGCAGAAAAACCGACAACCTGGCGAAGCTTACAGAAAATTGTTTTAACTCTACTTAATTAGCTTATTTGTGTTTTCTTTAAACACGGGTTTACATGATCACATAAACGTCTCAGGTTCTTCAGAAAATATGAAAATAAATGTTCAATATGTAAGAATATTTGTTATTTATTTTAGTTTCCCTTTCAATGTAAATATGAAAACACACACGCGAAAAGGCATGTACATGTATATATAATGCTCACACAATTGCTATTGGATATTTTCCGGTTGTTTTAAGGTGGTCGCGTATTTCGATAAGAGAGAAGAATATGTCGATTGTTGTGGCCTATAGAGCACTTTCATAATTTGGTATAATACCTCAGGCTATTGCTATTTGCTGGGAGTGGTACTATTCTGTCTTCTTAGAACAACTACTGATTTTGAATTTAGCGCAGATTCATTTGTGCACGTTTTCGGAAAATATTTTATATTTTTGTAGCATCCGGTTTTTTGCTTTTTTATATAAATTTGATAAAATTTGATACAAATTAATTGACTATTATCAGCAATAAATAAAATAATTGGACTATTATCACCAATAAATTAAATTATTTTGACTATTACCAGCAATCAGAGACAGCGTCGATTTCAATATCATACAGCAAAAAGTTCCCTGGCTTACAGAGCAGTTTGCAGTGTGACACATTGTCACGTTGTGTTCGTACATCCCAGCATGCAACTTTCATATTGACATTTATGCATTTATGAATTTATTTATGTCTTGATTTGTTTAAGTTTGTCTTGATTTATTTATGTGTTGATTTATTTATGCCATTTATTTCTGTTTTTATGCATTTATGAATTTATTTATGTCTTGATTTGTTTATTTATGTCTTGATTTGTTTATGTATGTCTTGAATTGTTTATTTATGCTTAATGCATGTATTATTGTATTTATTCATCTATTTTTTAATAATCTTGATTTACGTAAATTATGTATAATCTTACTATGTCATAACCTGTGTTCCTAATAAATAACGATCCGCCAGCTCCAGCTAATGGTAACATTTTTAGACGAAGCATCTTTTGGAATAATTTTCTAATTCCCGCACAGGACAAGAAGTTCCCTCCTTGCAAGGCTGCTAAGAAATCCTCAAGTCTACATGCTTTTCACCTCGACTACATAAATTGAAGCGACGTTAAGGTTAGATACGAGTCGATATCGTTCACAGTTCGTATAGTACATATTCCTGAATTGTGAGTCAGCCAAACGTGTATAGTCAGTGGACTCGAGACTTAAAGTAAAGTGGTCTTGTGATCATTATAAGGAACTCTTTAATCGTTTTCCCGTCATTGAGGAATTTGTAATGCCATTAAGCAACATTAACTTATCATGGCCTTTGATGAGGTACCTTCTACAAGTGAGATAAAACTTCTGGGAGTCAAATGAACAACAACAAATTACCGAGAACAGAGTGTATGACAGCAGAAATGTTTAAACATGATCGGTCTTATAGACTAGTCATGCAAAGAGTACAGGAAAGTGAGCTACCTGAAGACTGGAAAGTGCGATATTTGGTGTTGTATAAAAAAGGTTGGAAATCAGACTGCGGCAATATTAGGGGGACTATCTTTGTTGTTTTTTATCGATAAGTTGCTTTCAAGAATTATTTTGATATAAGTCCCCACAATTGTCAATATAATTCTTCACAGTGCTGTTTTCGTGTAAGTCCTTGAATTGAATATGATTTTCAGTTCTTGGCAATTGCAGTAGAAAGCCAAAGAACAAAATCTTTCTTTGTACTACTGTTTCATTGATTATGAGAAGCTTTTGCTAGTGTAATCTGATCAACTTGATGGAAAACCTTACCGATATTGGGAGTCTGGAGTAATTTGTGTATCGTAGTCGTTCTCTTCACGACGGAATAATGAGTCAGTTTTAATGTACACATGTTTCAAAATTTAAATGATTTTTTCAATGGTTTTGCCAATAATGGGGTCAAATACGGTTACATTTCCACACTAATGTTATTGAATATCTACATTTCTATAGTCTTCCTTGTGGACTAGTGTGGAAACTTAGCCGGTATGCCCATCAGTTATGGAATACCTGGCAGTGTGTATAATGTCGGGAGACGACTTTGCCAACATCGTTCCACATTCAGTTGATGGAATGCAATGCTTTATGAACCATTTTGTATCTACATGTTACTCATTAGTTTCATGGATCAAAAGAAAAAAAACACAGTCGCTACGTATGATTGAACACCGGCATCGTCTTATGTAGATTCAACTATCTTGGTTGAAAGTAATCAATTAGATGTACTGCACCTTTTCGTATACCTGTAACAACTATTTACACACACAAACACACTCGCACGAACCAACACACACACACATAGGCATACACACATGCACACGCATATATATATATGTATATATATATATATATATATATATAATTTTTTTCCACAGCCGAACCAACGTAGTAGTCCACAAGAACCAAGAAAGCCAACAAAAGTGCAAGATTCGAGGTTCGCCTTCATTTTGGCTCATCAGACAGACACATAAGAACTCAGGATTGTTAACGTGATCATCTTGCATGCTAGGCGAACACTCTACGAACTGAGAAAACACGACACACACACAAGAATGCCTATTAACTTACACAGATCAAGCACCTCGCAGCACAGATCCGACAATGGAAAGAACCTACCTCATATCGAACAAGGAACGAGGTATCCTTAGCCCAATCCAAAGTTTGAGCAGTAGGAATTTTTATACACGAAAGGAATATGTCACGCTGACAAGCGAACCTAAAAATTAATCAATAGAATGTTCAGAAAGTGTGAGAGAATATATAATTTCTTGATCTGTGTAAGTTAATAGACATTCTTGTGTGTGGCGTGTTTGCTCAGTTGGTAAAGTGCTCGCCTAGCATGCAAGAGGCTCTGGTTTCAAATTCTGAGCTCCGATGTGTCTAATTGATGAGCCCAAATGAGGACTTGGACTTCCAGTGTGTTGTCTTTCTTGACTCTTGTGGGCTGCGACTTGGTTCGGCTGTGGAAAATAATTATATATTCTCTCACACTTTCTGAATATATATATATATACATATATATATATATATATATATATATATATATATCACATTTTGCTCTGCATGTGCATCAATATTATAACGGTATTTGATATTATATGTCTTTATTCTGGTATTTATTTCATAAGTGCTCAATACGTAAGTAGATGAAGATTATAATGGTATTATAGATAGGGATGAAACACCGAAGATTTTCTGTTGTGAATTTAGAATCGATTCATTAATTACTATATCCATGTGTGTATATACACACTCACACACACACACATATATATATATATATATAATTATGCACCCACAAAGACACATACACACACACACATATATATATATATTTTAAATTCCTAGTGAACCTAGAGCTTATATAATTTTTAAATCCTTCTTTCGTCACAATGTTTTTAGAAGTGATTTAGATCTAATGGTCTTTTTAGAAGTAAAAAAAAGAAAGTTTTTATTGTTTTACTCCGTTTAATATAATCTCCCGTTTTTTTTTTTAAACCGAATATCCATGTTGTTTTTTGTCAGTTCCTTAACTCATTATTATAAGCGTTAGCTTCATACTTCTCCAAATTACTCATTTATCACATTTTATTTTTTACATGTAAATATTATCAAGTTTTAAATAGACGTAAATAACGAAGTTTTCATTGTTTTACTAACTTCCACATAATCCCCCATTTTTTTAAAACCCAAAATCCATGTTTAATTGTACATACTCTATCCTGGATCCTGAATTTAGGGTTTGATTGATTTCTCATTCGTTCCTCGAACCCGCGAAATCTAAATAAAAGCTAAAATTAAGTTAGGATATCCTTAAAAAGCGAGACTAATTTAAAATAATGCCCCCAAAATAGGCTAAAAACTAAATTATAGGAAGATGTTCTTGACTGTAAGGGTTGTACGAAACAAAAAGCTAAGTATAAATACGAGCTCCATTTAACATGGAGGAGAAAATAAACGTGTTCACAACGGATTGAAAAACTTGTTGGGAATAGTTGTAAGCGTCTCTGAGGAGTGACTGGATTGAAGATTTACAGTTCTATGAACGAGAGGTAATTGTCCATCCTTTCACGAAACAGGTGTAAGAGCTTAACGCCAAAATAAGTGAATTTCTATTCATGTAGTTTTGATTTTATTCAATTTACGTATATATATATATATATATATATATATATATATATATATATATATATATATATATATGTGCATATATATGTGCCCATATATATATATATATATATATATATATATATATGGGTGGATGAGTGTATACACATCCGTATGTATGTGTGTGTATGTATATATATATATACATATGTATGCACATGTATGAGTGGGTAAATGTGTTCGTATGAATATGGATATACGCGTATGTGTGAGCCCCTGCATATGTCTGTGTGTGTGCATGTGTATGTGTATGTGTATGTGCCTACATAGTGTGTGGATGTTTGTGAGTGTATGTGCACATACATATATGTGTGTACATATATGTGTGTATGTGCGTGTATGTGTGTATATATAGCTTCTACCTATTCTCCATCTTACTTGTGTGTGTGTGGGTGCGTGTACGTATGTCTGAATGATTAAGCGCATATATACATGCGTGTTTTGGTTGGGAAAAAAAGTGTGTATATATATATATATATATATATATATAAAATAAAAAATAAAAAAATAAAAATAATTGTTAGCGGTGGATGTATGCGAGTACATGTGTGGGTGTGTAGGTGGGTATGTATATGTGTATATATGTATGCTCCTACATATATTTCTATGTATGTACGTGTGTATGTGTGTGTGCCTGCGTACGTGTGCGTGTGCATGTGTACATGTACATGAATATATATGCATGCGTATGTGATTGTGTGTGAGTGTATGCTATACATGGGGAAAGAAAGTCTTTAAAAAGAACCCTAAAGAAGCCATAAAAACCTTCACCATATGGACTAAAAAACACTTTGAAACTAACTTTGACCGGTCACAGTGAACAACTTACAGTTGGAGACAGAATGTCTAAACACTGAACACACGCATCGCATCACTATGAAAAACATATTTAATATCAGCGGAGGCATATCTACAAACTCCCATTTTAAAGAAAAACTTTTTACGAAAATATCTGAAGAGAGCACACCCTAAGCTCGAAACGCATTATAAAAATATTTTAAAATAAAAATATGATGAAAACCTTTAAAAAAAAACCACAATTGTTGATGGCTACACTCTTTTAAATATACATTTTTTCTCTCGTTGGAACTACACAACCATCACTTTAAAAATATATATATATATATATATATATATATATATATATATATATATATATACGAGACGAGGACGTTTGTTTGTCCAGATTTGTTTTCGTGTTTGTCCATGAGAGACCTTTGGGTATATGCAATGTTTTATTAGAGTTCGATCTTATACGTTATACAATTATTATTTTATTGTTACTGTCGGCATGTCTTGCCACGGAAATCAATATAATCATTACCTCTTAGTACGAATTGAAAATTGTATAATCACGTTTTTACTTACACATGAATAATGAAAAGCTGGCATTAAATAACATACAGTACCTATTTTAAAATAGTTTCTAATGTACATTCTCATAAAAAATTGGAATTATCCTGAATGTTAATTATTATCTCAATATATATTAATATATTTCTATTTTGTTCGTCGCTAGTTGCTACAGTGTTTTAAGCGACCCTTTCTACTTTATATGACATGATATATATTCCTTAATGCTATGATATATCTCCAGCTTCATTCATACCGAGCTGTATTATAACACTCACAACTCGCAACAACCCTAACAAGAAAGTATATAGACACAAAATGGAGAATATATGTTAATTAATCGGAAAGAACCTGATCCCATTTTTGGAAAATATTTTTAACCGTCACAGAATGACATATCAGATTAAGCTGGTCCTCATGATTTATCACAACATCTAACCTTTTCTTAAAATATGGTTCCGCCTTGTGCAAGTTTCTAAAGATATACGAATATATCACAAGTTGTCTGCTATGTTTTATCTTTAGATTTAAAGAAACTTTTACTTAACTTTTTATCTCAAATTTTAGAAAATCTCGACACTCAAGACAGTGGGTTGCATATTGGAATTTTTTTTCAACAATATACCCGTTCAGAGTAATTCACTTTGTCTGGTGGGGTAAAATATACTAATCCTTTCAGCTTTAGTCCAAGTCGGCGTCTCAGCAGTAGGAATTGTATATACATATGCAATTTTCTTTCAAATGAAAAAATACTTTAAAATGTATTGCACAGTGGTAATGCTATAATTTTCATGAACATTCGATCAGTTTATCAACTATATTTTTCTTTTGTTAAGTAATAATAAAATAAAAGATCGACAGTTCTCACTAGAAGCAAGGTAAATGCCGATTGTTAGAGCAGGATGTATATGCACACAGGTTTCAAAATGTATTTATTTTTTTCTTTTAGGATCATCTTGGACACTGTATTATACAGAGGGGGTTACATATTACGTAGCGTTTATGTTATACATAGGGTTGCTATCAAAAACAACCTTTTAAAAATAAACAGGCACATCTCTCTCTCTCTCTCTCTCTCTCTCTCTATATATATATATATATATATATATACATATATATATATATATGTATATATACACCCACACATACATATATATACACATATATATGTATATATATTAGTGTATATCTAGACTGGTTCTTCGGTAGAAAGAAATCATTGAATAAGTAGTATGTAGAGGACTTTCGGTTTCAATCGTATATTTGTCTGAAACATTAGCATGTGTAGTGTTGCGACCGTGTGTATTTTTTATTTATATCAATGCATATAAATCTGACTTTTCCATATTTTGGGCACTCTTTCTAAATTTGGTGAATTAATTATTTATCACTCTGGAATACATTTAACTTGGAACACACATACACACGCAGATATATATATATATATATATATATATATATATATATATATATATATATATATATATATATATATATATATATATATATACCAAGAGAGAGAATATATTTTTATTTTCAACATATATTAAATTCCATATTCCGAGCACGCATACGCGCGCCTAAAAATGCACAGGTGTATATATGGGTACTTTGCCCATTTCCCCTCACAAATTATATACTATAGTAGTCATCTTTGAAGATGTACTGGAGTAAATTTCTTCTTCTTCTTCTTCTTCTTCTTCTACATATTATTATTATTATTATCATTATTATTATCATTATTATTATTATTATTATTATTATTATTATTATTATTATTATTATTATTATTGGTGTTGTTATTGTTGTGGTTAATATTATTTATTGTTTAAGCATTGCCTTATATATAACTTTCAGTCTTATTTCCAACATTTAACATTATTGACTTTAGATTTCTCTAAGCGGCATATCAAGCTTCTAATGTTTGCGATGGCTTCTAATTTCAAAACAATGATTTCCCTTACATCTGCCATTTTATGTATGTATGTATGCATGTATGTATGTATGTATGCATGTATGTATGTGTGTATGAGTATAAATGTGTATATACGAGGGAGCATGTGTGTAGAAGAAAAAGGGGGGGACATATGGACACATAGACTTACAGAGAAACGTTATATATAAAATAACCCGGAATCCAAAATTCGCATTGATATTTTAATATTTATAGAACAAAAATTGAAATCAATTAAGTTATTAAAAATGAACATAACGAAGAATATTTATCGGTTATTTTTGTTAAAATACTATATGTGTGCATATATAGATTAATGAAAGACACTAGAATCTACAGAAGCCGTTCAAAATATAAATAAATGTGCCTATGTTCGTGTTTGCGTGTGCGTGCGCGCGTGTGTGTGTATTAGTGTGTGTGTGTGTATTTGTGTGTGTGTGTGTGTGTGTGTGTGTGTGTGTGTGTGTGTGTGTGTGTGTGTGTGTGTGTGTGTGTGTGTAGATAATCTAGACTAGTAGCGTTTTTCTTTCAGCCCGTCCTATACCTAGAATTATAATAAATTTATGATTAAAAGCTTTTGGTCATAAGTTACAACATATCATTTCGGCATACATCTGTTTATAAGTATCCAGGTGTATGAGCGTATTCTGTGTGTGTACGGGTACGTAAAAGATCAAATGTGATAGTATGCATGTATGTTTATATATGTGATTGGGTAGGTAGTGTGCGTGAACGTCCAATTCAATACTTTATGAAAGACTTGTTTTTGAATGAAGGCAACACAAGTTGCTTACCATTCCATGTCAAACATATAGCAAGGATCATATTACGACAGATCTTAACCTAGTTTGTTATACCCATGCCCCTCTTGCTGTTAACCATTTATGCAGTTCTAATGTGTGTCTCTTAATATTGCGCAATCATTATTTCAGTATATATTATAACTTAATTCAGTAATACGTTCAATATAAAACGTTAGTATTTAAAAGATTTTATTCGATAGCGATAAGGTATAATTAATTTCTGTTGAATATCTAATTATAAATTAATTAGTCTTTACATTCATATTAATTTTTATTTATTTAATTATTTATTTATTTTTAATGTTTTTTTTAATATTAATATTATGATAAGTAATTTTGTAAGACATATTATAAATTTCGCATTTCTCATACATTTACTAATTCAATATTCAACACTCTAATATTAATGAACAGTTTTCAAACTAATTCCTTATTTAAGTAGTATTTTTGTTTAATTTTGAATAAATCCAAATACCATAATAATTATGTTTCGGAGTTTCCTAATCTTTTAATAATATTTCCATTTCGTTTTTATTAAATAAATGTATATATAAGTGAACTCTAATTCTTATTTTACTTTCAGTTAATTTAGAATTATAAATGTTATTTAGATATAATATTATAGAATATATTTGCTTCCGATTTCATTTTATTTAGCTCTTCTTCTATTTGCATTTTTTCTTTTCCTTAAATGTTCCTTATAATTCCGAAATGAATTCATAGACGTTTAGGTAATGAATATATACATATATAAATATATATATATATATATATATATATATATATATATATATATATATATATATATATATATATAGTTCAATTTAATAGATGTTCAACGGATATACCTGATCAAAACTCTAATATAGTGTTTACATTAATTCTTACAACCGATAAATTTCGCTCATATATTTGATACGACATATTAATCGATTAATAATCTCTAGTTACAACATATACAGTTTTTTTTAATGGATATTATGATTATTACAAATTTTACTACTATTCCCTATTCTTATTTTATATTTAATTTTTCCTCCACATCTAATTATATAATATAGCCGTGTGCTATGTATTAACTCTCTACACTTAAAACCTACATTATGTTAGATATATTACCTTAATTAACTTCATGGTTCATTTAAATAGTTATTTAGATATATTTTTCCATCATATTTACTATCATTATCTAAACTCATTTGCCCTATTTTATTAGTTTATACAGTTTTACAAATGCTTATCTGTTTATCTTCATTGGTGAATTATATTTTATATAAAGTGTTTATTTCCGTAGAGAAAATAAGTTAATTATCATGTTATGATACTGCCATATATTTTCCTCTAATCTTTTTTTCGAAGCATGTTATATTTAAGCCGATTGGTCAATTATTGCATCTAATAAAGCCACTTATAGATCACTATTTTAGAAGTTAATACTATTTATAGTATATCTTATCCTGATAATTTGAAATCAGACAATACAACATCAAAAAGGCATAACCTTTCCTTTTACTTTATGATTGATTTAATGATAAAATTATTTTTATATATAATTTAGATTTATTGTTTACCTACACATTAATATTACTTTATCTTATTATTTTCATTTTATTTTTATTCTTAACCCGATTTTTTTATACATTAATCTCTATAAATCCAAACTAAATTTTCATACTATGTACGCTTAATCAATTTTAATTTAATGCATGTTTCTAATCAGGTTTTTTTTCGAGACGATGTTAACTTTTCTATGTACACAGTTTTAAATTGTTTCCTGGTATATTATATATATATATATATATATATATATATATATATATATATATATATATATATAAAAGTATTGTTGGCTACCTTCATTCATGTTCAAATTTGGTTCATAGATATGTCTTATTATAACTATTTTCTTACATCTATTCTAACATTAATACATATGGCTTTTTTATTTGAGTTAACACATATCATACAATATTCGTTTCTTTCAATATGTGCAATCTTATTTTATATCAATGTTGTGATTTAAATTCTATAAGTACTTTATTGTATTATTATTATTATTAAAAATCTATTAATAAAACATATAAACTATTCTTACCAAATCAATGACAAAACATTGGGATCAAGCCAGTATTTATATAAAATATTCTTACCAAATCATGACAAAACATTGGGATCAAGCCAGTATTTGAGATATTACGAATTAACTACGTTTCCTGATCTTAATTTATATTTAATTATTTTTTACATATATTTATGGAATATAATTACATGCGCTTATGTATCTGTTATAAATTAAATGTTACGTTATATAAAATATATTATCATATTTGATGTCATAATTTATTTTAAATAAAAAATCTATTCATAACTGCTCATTATATTCTCTATCATTATCTCAATACATTTGCTTGCTTTAATTAGTTTATCATAATTTAAAAAACTAGCGCTTTTAATTTATTAGCAAATTTATATTTATTTTAATACATATATTTTCATAAATAAAACTGCTAATTCATCATCTTATAATAGGTTTATGTGTGTTCAGCTTATCTATTTTCACAAGATATATTTACGCTTATACATTTTTGGATCTGTATCTATCACATACTGCTTACTTGTTTCAATGAATTTAGTAGCATTATAGTTAGACAATTGTCAATATTTTTTTTATTTTAGATTAAATTATTTAACATATTTCATTTGATATTTATCAGGACCAACCATTATAATAAGGTAAATTAGTAGAATATTACAAGTTACTTCTAGTCCATATGCTAATTTCTATAATAAATTAATCAATTACAAAAAAATATACGTTATAGTTATTTGTACTTTAGTATCAGTTTTAAATGAATCACTAAATTATGTGAAATATATCCTATTATTTTCCTTTCTAATCTCTTCCATTATATAACAGATTATAACTAGTGAGAATTCTTGCTATATTGTTATTACAAATTTTTATAACAATTGATTATTGTGATTTACTATTTCCCGATTATTTAACCCCATATGCTAATAATATATTCTATTTGATATAATAATCTTTTTTTAAATAAAAATTAAATCTCCTTAGCTTTGATAGTTTTATTTAATTCTACTTAATTTATGTTTCTAATGAGATTTTAATCGGGACAATACATGCTCAGATCTATGCAAACAGTTTTGAATTCTTCCTGACGTTTGAGAGAAGGTTTACTTTAGATCTTATTATTTGGTAAGATTCTACATTACAAAGGTAACATCGACAGAACTAATTTGGAGAGCATTTACTAGTACCTTTTATTATCCACCATTTCAATTTGTATTCAATTTTATTTTTATCCTAATCCAATTTGGTTGTGATGTGGTTTCCTTATTACCTAGTAGTATTTTAAAGGATCCTGAATACTTGTAAAATCTATCTATAAAACACCCCTTGCCTTATCAATATATGCCCTGCTTCTGTTATTGTCAATTCCTTCAAATTTATATACTATAGTGGACACATGACATCTACCTTTTACCGGGCATTTACCAATATTCCTAAAGTTGCAAAGTCAATTCCCTTCATTGTTTTGATTATGTAATATACTGATTCACTCGTCTCTACGTCTATTTTTTAACTTTTAGAACTTATTATAGTTTCAGTAAGTAGTCGTAGTCGAAAAAATAATGTAGCGTTATTTCAGTTTATTATTCTACTTAGATAAATCCCATTAGAAAATTTTTTAGCAATAATTTGAAAAAAATCTCTCGACAAATAGATTTTAATTGGTCATTGTAAGGCGGGTTAAATCAAATGCTACTTCTACGTCTATTTCTTTTTATTTATATTACCGTTATTATTTGTAGGCGGTCTCATATCTACGATATTATTTTTACACGTTTTACTTTCTATAGTATTTTTACAATTGCATTTACCTATTATCACATAGTATAAAATAACATGTGGTGTTTTTAATTCCTGTCCTTCCACTAATATTTTATTTACATGTCAATATATTTTATGTCACTTTTGTATCCTGATCTGGCAAATGCTTTATTATAATATTTTCTTGCTATTAAAGATATTCTCGCCATGAGATAACCTGCAAATTCTTTTTGATATGCTAGGTATAATTCGTTTCTTTATCGAGATTGCATGGGTTGATTTATAATCAATGTCGTCGAAAGTTTGATTAGTTTTAGGATTAGGTATATGCGTATTATTTATGATAAGATTAATACTTATTGCTAATTAAATTAAAAATGGCAGCTTATATGAAAGTGGTGCTACTACTGAGAACCGAAACCAAAACGTTTAGCTTACGATTTACTATTTCCTTTGACGTTAATGCTTGAGGTATTAAAACATGTTTGCTATACGTCTACAAATAAAAACATAAACCAATAGCTATAACGATACGCATGCATATTCGTAATGCCGTCGTTCGATGGCAAATTCCATTTTTTTTTAATTTTCACACTTTTGCACCGATTTCCCGCAGCTAAGTTCCTAAATATACTTCTTCGCATAGGTTCGAATACCCCATATATTAAGTTGGATATCTGTACCCTAAAAACTGTCAGAAGAAGAAAGCTGGGCATTTTTAAAACAAATATATACATATATATATATATATATATATATATATATATATATATATTACTTAATGTGTAGATAGAAAGATTTTTGTGTTTATATAAAACTAGCGCGGGTACCCGGGTTGCCTGCGTGTTTGGAGGTGTGTGTCCTCTTAAATAAAAAAAAGAAACGGGGGTAGGATCGAACCCGAAGCCCTGAGAAGTTTGAAAATAAAATGTGAAAAGAACATGAACCGTTCGGCCAGCCAGAATAAGTTACTGAAAGTTGTTTGAATTTATTCAAGCAAGAACCAAATTGGCAGGTCCCCGCGCGAAAATCGTAGAACGTTACGACGACGATGACGACGACGACGTAAGCAATAGCTATTCATCAAATGAGGTCAATGACCAGGTGTGTTTATTATGAGCGAAGTAAAAAAAGAAAACATAAAAACGAACTAAAAACTTTAGTGGGGGTATAAGCTAAACATCGAAAAAACACAAAACCATCTAACATAAAGCAAACGAAAAAAGAAAAAAGTAATCAGAAAAACGAACGTTAAAACAAAAAAAAACATGTTTAAAATGGCGTAAATAAGCCTGTTTCGATATTAAAATTTAAAAACTCGGTGGGTACCCGGGTGTTTTTGGCTGTCGCTAAGAATAAGCGAAGTAAAAAAAAAAAAAAAAAAAACCAGAAAAACGAACTTTACGTGAAAAATGGCTTAAATAACACCGGTTCAATATTTAAATTAAAAAAAAATCGAACAAAAGTAAGACATCTCACACCACAATTCGAATCAAAACGTTTAGATAATCAACCAACGCGCTAACCAACTGAGCTAACGCGACGTACATGAAATTTTGTCAGTTTTTCAACTATTTAAAGCAAATGAGGTCATGACGTCATCTGACGCCTGCGTAGACCCGGCCACCGTCACGAGAGGACCGTTTTTGTTGACCCCCCTGTCAAAAATTGTCGATTTCGGAGTGAAAAAATTAATTTTTTTGGCACATTCTTCGATATTTTTACGACGACAGATGGGGCTTCAATATGGTACCGAGTTTGTGAATTTCCGTCCTGTCTGTCGAAAGTTTTTAGCGGACATTCTAACACACATACAAACATACATATACACATACATACACACATTTTCTCTTTTATATATATATAGATTTCCACGAAAGTATAAATCATGTAGAATATCTGCATGAATATAGTCACATGTAATAATTAAATATCATCATCTCTTTAGTAAACCCAATAAACTAAAAGGGAATTAATTTAAATGAGTGTTTAAGAGAATATGCAAGTTAGCTAGATTTTTTGCAGATGAACGCAATTCCATAAACCATATATAACAATTATTTATTTTTTAATGAATAGAAAACAAGAGCTTTAATATAAGGTGGTGCAGTAATAATGTCGTTTTTGACGTTCAGCTTCAAGTAAAAAAAATATCATTTTTGAACAATCCTTATGAATATCCCAAGTCCCACAAAAAATGAAGATTAACGGGGTGTAAATCTATGAAAAATTAATTATAATAAAAGACGTCATAAAAATACGAAATTTGGATTACAAGTAAGAATTTGCGTTTATATTTAATCATATAATCTCGATGTGTATAACGTGCCATATTTAATTAAGACTTTTATAGCTTACAAGGTATCGTTAAATAAAAGCCGTCCACATAATTTGCCATTTCTTAAACTATACGTAAACTAATTTGACATATATTATATTAGCGGAGGCTACAACTTTTCTCATTAAATGCAACGAAATTATGGGGAATGTAGAGAAGTTCGCTGTTAAATCCAAAGAAAAAAAATCAAATCACCTCTCACGATATTCTCAATATATTGCATGACGAAGTAATTCAGGTAACCATCTTCCGTTACCAGGAATTCCACAATTTCATTTTCCGACCTCCCCTAAAACTTCAGGGTGTTTCTTTAACGTCTAACAAATAATCAACTTGTACACTTTGCAATTCGTCTGACATTAAAACATTTTTGACAAGGAAAAAAATAAAGTAGAAAATTTTACACGGAAAAACATGAACATGTATTTAGAGTAACACAATCGTGTTTCAGTTTCTATTTGTTTACAGCACCTAAGCAAATATAATCGGCTATACCATCAGACACATAACATAAGAGAAACCTTTAAAATCTAACATATTTTCATTCTGAATGTCCTTTACATTAAGAGACTGTTCTGTCCGTAAAAATCACAAGCATACTACCATTAATTTTACGTTTCTCACCATATGTATCCTTAATCGTAAAATCACAATATTACTCCACTTTGATTCCGACAACATACCGGGAAGCTACTAGTACAATATCGAATTGAATCAACTTTAATTCTCACTAATCACACAAATTTATTTTTCCTATGTGCCACATTCTTGATGCACATGACACAAACATACTCCTCTATGTGTAATCAAATTTTACTCTGTAATTTTCCTTCTGTAGTGTCACCTCATATTATATGCACATTTCGCACAAGGTTAAGGCCACACCCCCATTACCAATAATGTTTCATTCTCTTATATCACTGTGTGATATTTGAGTGATGTATATTTCACTTCCTGGTTCCTCAGTTACGCATGTATAGTGTATTACTCAAATACTATGATTATGTCAATCACGATGAAATTAATAACACCTGCACTGTACATGTTTTACCGTTAAATGTTATATGCAGGCCACACATCCTCACTTATATTAAGCTCCGCTAAACCAAGGTCCTTGTATCTATCAGATATATCGTGAGATTCCTAAAATAATAACCGCGGACGACATAACTCCCCTATAAATGCATGTTAAGCTAAAAACAAGCCTACTCTTTGTTTTTACCCTGAAAATCCAGGTTGAGTAAGATGAACGAACGGCGGTACATTTATGGTTTTTACGCGGAAAGTACCACTTATCACGACCACATGAGAATAAGAATTAATGAGTATGCAGTAGTCAATAGGACCAGATCATGATAATCGTTAGCTGTAGAAATTCGGTAATGACGTCTTCAAGAATGTTTTTTTGTTGGACTTAAAGACGGCACTATTGTAGTCAGCGGAAAGCAGGTATACGGTAGAGATTTCCACAAGTGTGCAGTTCTAAGAAAGAAGCTTTGTTCATGAAATGTACGTGGGAAAAATTAGTGATATTGGTTTCAGCTGGACGCGTGTTTTTTGTGAAGGTTTGGTGGAGGCATCAATTGGAGATCAGACGAGACCTTGCATTGAAAATAACTATAAATCAGAGAAGGTTCGCAACGTATTGTGGGAAATAGATTGCAAGAATGCAAAAAGGAAAAAAAGCCTACGAAGTCGATTTTGAACTTTTTGACAAAAGAATAAGCAGATTCTAGCATCTCTTGTCCTGGTGTGACAACAGTACTCCATCCTTGGACGTACCTGACTCTTATATACGTAGAGAATGCTATTAGCAGTGAGCTATTAACTGAAACGTTATAACGACCCCCTCCCATTTTCCAGTGAGTGTGGCAACACACTTGATGCAAGTTTTTATTTTAGATCTGGAGTAAAGGCCTAAACTAGAAGCTTGCCAAAACACGGAGCTTCCCCAAGACAAGAGCTATTCATTTCAATTGATGCCAAACAGGGATCAGAGCGTTGATGAAGTAAAGATAGGAGCTTGGTTTATAGATGCATTAAAATTAATCAGCAATCATTTTCTCAATTGTACGACCTGCCCAGGATCAAAGGAGAGAGAACCACTTAGCACTTGGTTATTTATGGCCTTTGATGCGTTGCCATAGATTGTAGTGGCGTCAGCATAAATTTCTACAGATGATCTCAGGAAATGATTTGGAAGATCATTGATCTAGGGCAGGAAGAGAGTTAAGACCAGGATGAACCCCGGAAGGACTAAAGCTTTAATACTGTGAGTTTCTGATTTCTGCCCATCAATCACTACTCTTATGATCCTATCAGAGAAAAATGATTTAATAATTGAGAAGATATTTTCTGCTATATTGTAGCCGGAACTTTTGTGGAGTAGACCTTTATGCCATACCCCATCAAACACCTTTTAAAAAGCAATGACCCTAGAAAGGAAGCCCCAGTCGACAGATGCGCTAATCCTAGGAAATATAACCATTAGCAAATCTGCCGTAGATCTAGCAGAACGGAAACTATATTGCATGTCATAAAGAATGTTATTTTAGCTAAGGTAGTTGACTACATTTCTATTGACCACAAATTAAAACGCATTACTCGTGACACATAAGACCTGGCCTGTCTTAAATGAGATGGAGATAACCGATCATCTAAATTTTTAAATACGGGCCATTCTTATGAGGTATTCCATTGTTGAAAAGCGATTGCTCTTAAGTCACTCTTGGATCAGCTTTGTAAATATGAGAGCATGTTCTGGTTAACACTATTCAGCACTATAATTTTAATGCGATGAAACCACGAATCAAAGTTTTAGATTACCTTGGCAACATATTTTTATGTCGCCTAGCGTGTTTTCACATACTAGATGAAATAAGGTGTTGGCGGCCTTGATCGCATGGAATAGAATTAGCGGAAAACATCTTGGCAATTTTTTAGATTTGTCTAATGCTGACGAGCTTATCTCAGGTCCATTGATGGTGGATGGGATAGAGCAAGCGATTCTGTTCCGGATCCTGTTTGCTATTTGCTAAATCTGGTGGGAACCAAGCTGCTGTATCTTTGGACTAGACGGGATGAGCATACAATTCTCTCGAGCTCTTAATTACTATTTTACAGTGGTTGCTTGCATTCCTAAATATGGCCTTAGTCTCAGTACATCTATTTTTTCAAGGTGGTCACCACTTATCAAGGCTCGGAAGCCACGCAGGGATAAGGGTTATTGTAAGTACAGTACGTTAGTGTGGATATTTAATAAAGTGTCTACTTAAGGGGTCGGTTCATCAGGAATTTTTTTACGTTGGACTTGAATACAACCAAGTTGTAGTCAGGAGGGAAGCAGGCAGACGGAGCAGAGTTCCACAGGCGTGCAGTTCTAACAAAAAAGCTTTGTTCTTGGAATCTACGTTAAAGAGTGGATAAAGTTTTTGACTGTGGATTCAGCTTGACGGGTGTTTTTCGTAAAAGATTGGTTCAGAGGAGCACCTGCCATGGAAATAACGTAAAACAAAGATAGGCCTGCAACGTCTCTTCTGTGGGAGAGAGGTTGCAGGTAAGAGAAAAGGGAATCTCCCACAAAACCACGATGTCTATTTTGTACTCTGTTAAGGCAGGATAGGCTGTTTTTAGCAGCTCCTGCCCAGATATGTCAGCAGTATTCTATCCTTGGACGTACTTGGCTTTTATATAGAAAGAGAATTGCATCAGTAGTGAGATATCTTCTGGAGCGGTAGAAGGATCCCACCATCTTTCCAGCGACCTTGGCAACAGACTTGATGTACGTGTTCCATTTCAGATCAGGAGTTAAGGTCAAGCCCAGAAGCTTGCCAAAACATGGGGCTTCTCCTAGACGAGAGCCACCCATTTCAATTGATGCCAGATGGGGATCAGAGCGCTGATGATGTAAAGATAAGAGTTTGGTTTTAGATGCATTATAGGTAACCAGCCACGTGTTTTTCCATTCTGATGAGGTTTTCCAGGGTGTTGGAAAGTACTTCTCCTAAAGGCAACATGTAAACAGTTTCGTTAGTATAAAATCAAGTTCTGGTTGAAGCTTTTTTTACACTATAATTGGGATGCCGTCAGGACCAGTAGCTTTACTGGAATCAAGGTGCTTAATTAGCTTGACGACCTCATGCACATATATTTTATGTTACATAGCGTGTTCTGTGTTATAGGAGGAAATATTGGGAGTTAATGGCATTCGTCGTCTAGGGTAGAATTAGCTGCAAAGTTTTGGGCAAATAGTCCGTTGATAATGGGTTGGATAGAACGCACACTTCTGTTCAGGATCCTATTTGTTTATTGCCAAAACTGGTAGGAACAAGCCGTTAATCAGCTACTTTGGGTTTAACAGACTGGGCATATAGCTCTCTTGCATTTTTTATTACTCTTTTATACTGGTTGCTGGCGTTCCTGAAAGCAGCTTTAGTCTCAGTGCATCTATTACATTGGTAACTACGGACAAAGTGATTTCTGTGCGCGATGTCAGCAGCACATTCTGGGGAGAACCATTACTGGTTGGTAGGATTTTGTTGGAATTTTTTAGATGGTATGAATCGGTCTATACCTTCAATTAACCATTCGGTCAGGTCTAGTACTATAGAGGGCACATCCTTTTTAAACATGGATTGCAGAAGTAGATAATATATAAATGTACGGAAGCTATCCCAGTCAGCCATGGAGTATCGATATACAGTACGGTGGAGCGGTACGTCTGGGGACTTATTACATTTTATTTTTATCTTAACTGATATGACGGAGTTAACGGAGGATCCTAGAGGGGAAACAACGGAACATTAACAGCTCAGGGAAAGTTGAGAGAAAAAGGTATAGGAGGCTTTTATATTGACATGTAGTATCGGGCACACAGGTGGGCTCGCGAACTATCTGATTGAGGTCACAAACAATGGCAAAATCATGACAGACCTCCCTTCATTGTCCGTCTTATTTGAGTGGGTCAGCCATTCCACGCTATGAACGTTGAAGTCACCACAGATGTGGATGATAGCCGAGAGATGTGCACACAGTATGTGGTCTATTTTCGCAGATATGCTCTTAAAGATAGTAACTCCGCTGCTGTGGGGCCGATAGAGGGCAAATATAAATGCAGTGGTGTAAGCAAGTGCAACCCAGAAGCACATGTAAGGTAAATTAGGATCTTCACTAGAGATATCCCTGCCACATGGGAATCCATCTTAAATGGAAGCATATATTCCATGCCCATGGCGATCTTGGGGGACAGATTTAGATGTTAAGTTAGAGTATCCGTTAATTATGAACTCATCTAGGGAAGTGGTCGGCACAATTCCAATTCCGCTTAGAAAGAATATGTCCGGTTTCGTCTCCTGTTTCAACCTCTGGAAGGTTAGAACGTAGACCCATGATGTTGGAGAAGGAGACATGGTAGTAGAGGTCTACGTTGAAATATGGGGTTCTAGGTTTATTCAAGTTTTTTTTTTTTCTGGAGATGTTTCATGTTGAGGTTTTGGGATTTGTGGAACAGGTCGGCATACTTGGTTAGAGCAGTACAAAGAGGGAAAGTAAGAGAGAAAAAGGCAGGATTTTTTTGTAGCACATGAAAAGGTAAATCCGTAACAATTGGCCACTAGTATGGCATCGAGAGGCCCCGCCAGAGACTACTGCATGGTCCCGAGTCTATTCACCAAATGGCAATACAGCAGTCCCAGTACTTTGCGCCTGCTAATAGGACAGCCTCCTTAGTGGGTAGTCCAAGGTCCGGGTCCCTGACTATCAGACGGATAACGTCAGCCCAGACGAAACGTTTACCTCCAGCACCCTTACTGGTGACATGTCCACAAGGATAGACATAGATACAGAAAAATATCTGACATCTCAGACTACTGTTCACCAAGTACTACCGACCTTTAAAGCAGCTTTTTCGTCACGCTTTGTAAGAAAAATCACTCATTTGTATGAGGACTGAAGGACAAAAAAGGAGAAGCGAGAGATACTGGAGCTGCCGGTAACACATCCATTGTATTATCTACACTCCATTATAAAAATGTATAAGTCAGGTGCTCAATTATCAATTCAGGACGCTTTTGAAGATTGTTGTGGTTGCAAGGTCCTACAATAATTAGTAAGGAAATACAATGAAGACGCAAACAACAAGATAACGCAATAATAAGTGTATTAAAGAAAAGGTATATTTACAATATGTACCAATGACGGTGTCGAGTCAGAGAGTCTTGGTGGGAGGACATGTACGCTCTTCGGCGTCACTTCCGGTGGACTTTGGGTAAGACACACCAAGGCTAACCTAGGCTTGCCATTTATAGTGTTATGTTATTCGCATATGCAAATAAGTGGTTGCCACAACAACACCCCCCTCCCAAGATTTGAAGTCACACAGATTTCAATATCTTTTTCTTTTTGGGTTTACCATTAATGGCTCTTCTAGGGATTTGCTCCTGACAACAATGTCGTCCAGGTATGCACATGCGCACTCAATACCCCTTAGCATGGTGTCCATCGCTTGCTGAAAGATGGCAGGCGCTACTTTGATGCCAAAAGGCAATCGGTTATATTTGTATAATCCCTTATGCGTATTGATGCATAGTATTTTTGAGCAATTCTCCTCGACCGGTATTTGCAAATACGCGTCGCTCAAGTCTATCTTGGAGAAGATATTACCCCCATTCAACTTCGTGACTATTTCGTCTGGGCTTGGTAGGGGGTAATGGTGATCTTTTAATAGGGAGTTGACCCCGGTCGAAAAGTCTGCGCACACTCTTACTTCGTCATTCTTTTTCTTTACGTATACGGTGGGGGCTGCCCACTCGTTGTGTTCTATTTTTGATAGAATTCCCGTCTGTTCCAATCTATTTAATTCTTTATCAATCTTTTCCAACCCAGCGAACGCAACATTTCGCTTTTTTTCTAAAAATTGGGCTGGCGTTTTCTTTAAGTTCAAACGAGGCCTTGAATTTATTGCAGCGACCTAAGTTAGTCGTGAATGCCTCAGGAAATAATTCTTTCAAATCGTCTTTTATATTTACTGTTGTTGGAGAAGAACATTCTAATTTTTTACAAAATGTATTGATTGGCTTATCCCTTAGTCCGAATTTCTCAATTAAATCTATTCCAAACAGATTTTCACTATTTTTTAGTACCAATATTTTTAATTTCTTCGAAATCCCTTTCAATTTTATCGGGAGGACAACTTCTCCTTCAAATTTTATACCACCACCACTTACCGTCCGGGCTGCTTTACAATTTTCATCATGGCCAGTTTTCCCAACTTTTTCCACGTATTCAGGTTTATTATAGAAACATCGGAGCCGGAGTCGAGTTGTAACTTTATTGATGTTTTAAATATTTCCACTTTTACGTATTTTCGCCGATCTTTGTCTAATTTTGTATTTGATTGTGTTTGCTGTACTCTCTTTCTGGTGTAATCTTTATATCTGCAGCAATCGCTTTTGTGTCCCACCTTCTTACAAATGTAGCATTTTTTCTTCTTATAAGGGCAGTCTGATTCCCAATGCTTTTCTGCACATCTCTAACAGTTATATCTAGGAAGAGGCTTGTTATATTCTGTACTATATTTATGGTTATTATCTTTGGAATATCCCGTTCCATTGCTTTTCTTTGTAAAGTTCTTGGTTGGTGCCTATGGTTTTCTAACTTTTCTTACATATGCCACTCCGGATTCTTCTATATTTTTTAAATCCTTTTATAGTGTAATAGCCCTTTCACAGTCCTCTGCTAGTTTCTGGAGGGTTAAATCTTGCTCAGATTTGAGTTTAGACAACACTCGTCTGCGTATTTCTCCATTTTTCGTGGAAACTAACCCTTGATCGAAGATTAGACATTTAAAATCTTCTACCGTTAGTTCTGCAAGCTTAACATTATCGCAGTTTTTATTGACTACTGATGCGTATGTCAAATAATCTTGGTTGTCCATCTTTCTTAGATTCATGCACAGCCATCTTTTATGAAAAAGAGATATATTTGGATTAAATAATTCTTTTAGTAATTTTACAGCGTCCATGAACTCTAATTCCCAGTTTTTTTATGTAATATGTAATCTACGAATTAGTTGTGTTCTGATGCACCCAATTTTCTGAGTAAGAGGCTCACTTTCTGACTATTTGGCCAATTTTTACAGTCCAGTTGAAAAACATCCTCGTATCTTGTGTAGTATGCTTCAAAATTCTTCTCTTCCTCAGGCGCATAATGAAATGTGTCCATGCTATTAAAAATAGTTGTATGGGAGAAATTAGCACTATCGACATTTTCTCGATTACTCTTTAGTAGTTCCAGTGTTTTAGCAAAACGTTCATCTTGTCTTTCTTCATATTCCAATTGTAGTTTCTTATGACTTTCTTCCTGTTCCAATTGCAGTTTTTCTGCTTTAATTGTGCCATTTTCTGCTTTTCTTCTTGTTCCTGCTGCCATTTCAATAATCTGTCCTCTCTCTTTTCCTCGCGGTCAGCCTGTGTCTGTATTTGTGTTTGCAAAACTCGTTTTGTGTAGCTTGTCTGCGTTCATCCCGCTCAGCCTGTGCTTGTAAAAATTGCATGAACATTTTTGATAAGTCTTCCATGTTTTTTTTGTTTTGTTTTTTAGTGTGTAGTTAAAAAAAATATTGTACCATGTACAATATACACCGGTTTGGGTTACAACAAAAAAGCAAATTGCTGTAAGCTCCTGTTTTCAATAATAATATCGCTGCTTGCAATAATATATTCTTTTTGCGAGTCACGCTGCAAAAAATAAAACAGGTTTATCTGGAATCACGAAATGGAATTGACTTTCCGTTTTTAGGCACTTACTAATAAGTAACTCTTTCCACAAAATAAAAGTTTGTTTTTTTTTTTTTAATCGAGTCACAATTGAATAAATGTATGCAGTACATTTAGTTCTTTGGGTTTTTTTCTCTAGTATTTTAGTAATTAAAATACCTCTTAAATTGAGATTACCTTTTTTTCCGTGACGTTTTTTTATATTATCCATTATTCAGTGATAACTTCAAGAAAAAAAATCCTTTCCTTGAATTTTAGTTTTAGCTGTGGTATTTCCTTTTAGTACCGACGTCAACCAAACATTGATTAAAAAGTCATTTAGTTGTTGTTTTGTTTACGGAGAACAGTAATTAGAATCCACTGGTGAACTTTTTTCGTAGGTTACTTCCTTGATCTTCGTAATACGGGTCTTACCTGTCGTTTTAGCGACAGAACAAAGTTCGCTTTTCGTTTGCAAGTTGATCCTTTAGTAAGATTTGTCGTGTAGCGACAAAACAAAAATTCACTTTTACATTCGTTTGCAAGTCAGATTCCCAGAAAACGGCGTAAATTGTCGCTTTTGCCACGTTAGAGTTTTTTTTTTTCACTTGAGTTGAAACTTCTCTTTAGCGTAAAATCCGTTTGCTCGTCAACACTTAGCATTCCTTAAAAAAATGGTCAACCTTTGCGTTGTACTTTTTTTTAAATAGTTCTTCGTCAAACTGCTATATTTGACGCTTCACATCTCGTCGCCAACTGTTGTGGTTGCAAGGTTGAACAGTAATTTGTAAGGAAATACAATGAAGACGCAAACAACAAGATAACGCAATAATAAGTGTATTAAAGAAAAGGTATATTTACAATATGTACCAATGACGGTGTCGAGTCAGAGAGTCTTGGTGGGAGGACATGTACGCTTTTCGGCGTCACTTCCGGTGGCATTTGAGTAAGACACACCAAGGCAAACCTAGGATTGCCATTTATAGTGTTATTTTATCCGCATATGCAAATAAGTGGTTGCCACCACAACGAAGATAATCTCCCCCCATATTAATTGGTGGATATTTTTGGCATTATATATCGCGAGTTTAAATCATTCGAATTTCACCTAATAATTAACATGTCATAATTTACTTTTATCACTTTGTGAATTCGGCTTATATTTAATTTACACTTCAGTTTAGATAATTATTACGTTGAAAATTATAGAAATGTGATTTATGTGAGCAGTGGTAGCAGAACATTTATGAGTGAATCCCGGCTGCTGGGATTATTATACGTATGCGGTTTATACCTACAATTAATCATTCCCTCAGGTCTTATACTATAGAGGACACATATTTTAAACATAGTACGCAGGGGTTGATATGGTATAAATGCATAAAAGCTAACCCAATCAGCCATAAAGTTTTGATATACTTTACAATGGAGAGGTGCGCCTGAGGACTGATTACATTTCGTTTTTATCTTAATTGATACAAACGAGTGGTCGGGAATTTCAAGTGAAAAGAGGGCAGAAAATTAATCTTGCAGCAAGTTGTGAGAAAGAGGTAGAGGAGACTTGCAAACTGACCGTCAATGTCGGGCACACAGGTGGGTTTTGAACAATTTGAGCTATGTCATAATAAATAAAATCTGTGATTAACACGCCACTATTATCTTTGTTCGAGTGGGCTAACCATTTCATATTGGGACTATTGAAGTTCATACAGCTCTGAATGGTAGCCAAATGATAAGTCATAGAAAGTGGTCATTTTTCTCTCAAAGATAGTTACTTTGCTGTTATTGCGGAAATTGAAAGCAAGTGCAACTCGACAATTTCGGCTCTATAATTAAGATTGTCCTATAACAAAGACAGTCACCTCTTATGGAGGCACATATTCTATGCTCATGGAAATCTTGGGAGTCAGATTTTGATGTCAAGTTAGAAGTTTAATTACGAACTCATTTGGGGAAATAGTTTGTCCGTTACCAGTTAAGCTTAGCGATGATTGGCATGTGTTAATTTCCTGTAATTGTGCTTCAACTTTTGGAAGGTTGGAACGTAGACTCGGGATTTGGGAAAGGGAGATATGGTAGAGGAGTGTTTACATTGGAAATTGGAGTTCTAGGTTTAATCGTGTATTATTCTGGGAAATTTTCATGATGGAGCTTGGAGTTTTGTCGAAAAGGATGACAGATTTTTTAGAACAGGGCCGAGGGAGAAAGCTAGGGAGAAAAAGAAATGAATGAATACGTTTAACAATTACATACTAATATGGAATCAAGAGGCCCCACCAGAAGCTGTTGCATGGCAAGACAGCAAATCCAGTACTTTGCACCTGCTGATAGGACAGCCTCCTTAATGGTTAATCCAAGGTTCGGGTCCATGACTATAAAGCGAATAACGTAAGCCCAGTAAAAACGTTTACCCCAGAACCCTTATTAACTAAATGGGTACAACGATAGATATAGAAGCAGAGCATTTCCGACATCTCGGACGACTGCTCACGCAAGAATACTGCCTAACTTTAATACAGTTTTTTTCTTCTCAATTGTCAAAAATTCACTCATTCTAAGTGAGGACTTAGAGAAAAATTATGAGAAGCCAGAATTATGAAAGTTAGCGCCAATGCACCCACAATACATTTTATTTCTTCATATTGTGATATCGTATTATATTTATTTATGATTGTCAGGATAGTGCTTGTCTAGAAATAGTTTCACAAAAAGATTCGTCAATTACAACCCCTATCAAAAATTTTCAACATTCTCTATCCGTGCATCAATCTAAAGCTGAATTCTATGGAGCAAAGTTGTTTTACTATAACAGCCCGTGTTACTCTATTCAGCTAGGTCGTTTTCCATCTGACAGCAATATGATGGTCTTTTATTCTAATGTAAATTAGTTCTTTTAAATAATCCAATGTACCCAATTCCCATAATTTTCTCTTACGACTACATCTATCCAGCCTTATTCTCGGGCTTTGATAAGCAATGATCTCAATGTGAAAAATAAATAAAAAAGTGTTTTGGTTGTTCTGTCACGCTATTATTAAAGATTTTAGTATTTTAGCAATTAGCTACGCAAGTATACTTAGAGAAATCAAAAAATATTTTCTTGACCCATTTTTTTTTATAAAATTCAAGGTGTCAGTAATTAATCAAACTTTATTTAAAAAAATACGTTTTGTGGGACAGTTTTATTATTATAAATGATATATACTCATACAGATTAAAAATCTGAGAAATATTATCGACCGTTTTATTCTATTTTGTGCATACTTTATCACGATGTCAGCCATCATTGTGAACGGTACTGTCAGCGTCCTTATTAGTCCGATATCTATGTGGAATAACCTTATAGAGATTTAATTTGAGTCATATTTTTAATTAAGTAAAAACCGACTAGAAAATTTCCTATCACGACGAGATATGAATTTAAATTTGAACGAATAGGCAATTATGATTAAAATCTTAGTACTATTTCAATTTCGTACTACATCAGATTTATGGAAAGTTCATTCGATTAAAACATCTGTCCTTTAAATGATGACTTTAATGCATGGTTGTATATTGTTATCATTCTGCCGATCTCTTTAATAATCATCGTTGAATGGCGCTAATAGATTGCTTTTTCCAGTTAAACATGGTTCATTTTTGTGCAATTAAATCGACATTCACTCAGCTCTATGGACTTGGTACTGTAATAAGCTTACTATGTAAATTTACTCTGTATCTTTTAAAAATATTCTCCTTGCATCTTCAGTTCCCTATCTCTCTCTCTCTCTCTCTCTCTCTCTCTATATATATATATATATATATATATATATATATATATATATATATATATATGTATATATATGTATATATAAATATATATGTATATATACATATATATATATGTATATATGTATATATAAATATATATGTATATATATATATATATATATATATATATATATATATATATATATATAATTACTTTTTAAAAATATTGCTAACGCAGCATTAATTATTTTGTCTTTGGACACTCTCGTCTCTGCCATGAGTACAACATTTCAGAACAGTATATCATTATTCATGTAAATATAGTTAAGAAGTCTCGGCAGTAATATAAAGCTTATAAATGAAGGCTGCATCAATATATCTGCATATATATTCATATATATATATAATATATTGCATATATTTATATAAATATAATAAATGGTGGTCAACATCATGAATTTTGGAATATAATTTTGGTCATTAATTCACTCTCTGTATCTCTCTCTGTATCTCTCTCCCTCTCTCTCTCTCTCTCTATATATATATATGTATATATATATATTTTTTTAACACACTTTCACTACATTAATACTCTTAGTACGTCGATGAAGACTGTAGGATCGGTCGAAAAGATGTACCTGTAAACAAGTTTTTCAATTTTTTTTCATAATATTAGTTTGTATTCCTGCACTTCACCAATTGAAAATGAATAAATACAAGTTATAAGCTTTTATAATTTTCGTATTCTTTTTTACAAGTTTCCATGCATATATATATATATATATATATTAACATATATATATACATACATATTCATTCATACATATATATATACACTCACATATATATATATAAATATGTATATATATATATGTATATATATATATATATATATATATATATATATATATATATATATATATATACAGTAGCGTCCAAAAGTTAAGGGCCAGTAGTTTCAAGACAAGTTTAAGTACTTTTTAAGAAAAACTGTTCATTTAACATCTTAATATGCATATATACTTATAGATATACTCATCACTCATGTCTCGCCTAAATATATTAAGCATCCGTTAGATATTTTTAAAGTTATGACCAATAACACAAAAGTTTGTCCAAATTCTCGTTGTCCAAAAGTTAAGGGCTAGGCGGTATAATCTTTAATTATTATAACAGTAAGGTACTGTACAGGTGTAAGACAGGTACTATGAATAATCCTACTTCAAATTTTTACTAAAGAACATTAAAATTATTGTAATTGAGTAAAAGAAATGAGTGTTTGTATCGCACTAGTACAACATGGCAGCAAAACAACGTCGTCCCGTTTCTGTAGAAGAAAAACAGCTAATTATTCATCTTCATAGTAATGGCAAGAAAACTTCTGAGATTGTTGACACCGTAGGAAGGTCTCCTTGTGTAGTAAAGCGTATTGTAGCACATTTCAAGCAGTCAGAATCATTGGCAGCTGCCCCAAAATCTGGTAGACCTCGAATCACAACTGCTCAACAGGATCGTCTTATTGTAAAAATGTCACTTAAAGACAGATTTAACACTGCTGCTAAAATATCTCGAGAACTAAATCAAAGGTCTATTGTTCAAGCGTCTCGGCAAACTGTTACACGCCGGTTGCACGCTTCTGGGTTGCAATCTCGAGTGCCAGCAAGGAAGCATCTTATCTTCAAAAAGAATCAGAAACTCCGCCTCGCTTTTGCCCAAGAACACGTTGTTTGGACAACCGAAAACTGGTCCCGTGTGCACTTTAGTGATGAATCGAAGTTTAACGTTATCCGATCTGATGGCAACACGTATGTCCGGCGAAGAACTGGTGAGAGATTGGAGGTTAAGTGCGTGAAAAAAACTGTGAAATTTGGAGGAGGAAGTTTAATGGTTTGGGGCGTTATGTCAGCTGCAGGCTGTGGACTACTGATTCGTATGCAAGGTGGAATAAATGCAGAAGTTTATAAGCAGATTCTAAAGCAGCATGCAGTTCCTAGTCTTCGGTTTTCGCTCTATCAACCTGCAATTTTCATGCAGGATAACGCTCCTTGTGACACTGCTAAGAAAGTAAAAACATGTTTAGACGAGGAAGAAGTTGAAACGATGCGTTGGCCCCCTCAGAGTCCAGATCTGAATCCTATTGAGAATATCTGGAAAATAGTTGGTGAACGTGCTCAATTTCAGTGCCCAAAAAATCAAGAAGAACTCTGGCAGTGCTTACATGCTGAATGGAGTGCGATAACGCCAGCGTTTTGCAAGAAGTTGGTGGATTCCTGTGCCAAGAGGTGTCAATAAGTCATAAATAGCAAGGGGTTGTTTACCAAATACTAGTTAGTTGGTAATTTCAGCCATTCACAGCAAGGACAAAAGCCGCAATCGTGTTAGCCCTTAACTTTTGGACACAGAAATTTTGAACAATTTTATTTCAAATGGTAGTTATTCAAAAAATACTTAGTGTAGGCTAACGAAATTATGACCCATTGAAGATATACATGTTATCTATATAATTGTGAAGTAATTTTTTGTTGTTCGTGTGTATTTGTTTCAAATATATGGTTAAACTTGCTAAGGTTTTACTAGCCCTTAACTTTTGGACGCTACTGTATATATTCATATATATAGTTATATATATATACAGTCTAGTATATATATACATATATATATATACTCGAGGTATTTTTTTATTCAAAAGTAATGGACTAGTGAAGTCAACGAGGTTGTTAGCTAGTGCTCAATAAAAAGAGCTGATAATACTTGTTTATTGTTATATAAACATGCCTACATCCTTCTGCTACAAACAGCCATTTGTTTCAATCAAACAACAGATATCATCCGGCGGCGACTTGACTATTCAAATGTTCAATGAATAATCTTATTATTGATTATTCATTGAACATTTGAATAGTCAAGTCGCTGCCTGATGATATCTGTTGTTTGATTGAAACAAATGGCTGTTTATAGCAGCGGGATTTGAGAATGTTTATATAACAATAAACAAGTATATATATAATATATGGGTTTAGATTATTGAATTATTATTTACAAATTCTTTTTCTATGTAAGTTAGGCATGTTTTTTTTTGTAATTTATGTTCGGTGTAAATAATTTTTTGTTTAAAAGGATTATAATCATGAGGCTCTAATTTAAATTTCATTTTACATTAATATAGAAAAGCGATGATGGCCAAAAAGTAAAGCATATGTTCCAAGAAGTTTGCTGAGCAAAGTTATGATAATATATTTCTAGGAAAAGGAATATAATTTATTCAGTTACAAAGCTATAATTCCGTGTGACATTCGTAATTATGGAATTGCCTTTAAATTTATGATGTTACACATGTTTTATACGCATCCGGAATAGCTCTTCCTTTGAACAATCCGAATGAGTAAGCATATGATAACATTTGCTGATGATTTGGTCGTTATCTCCACTAATGTATGGCTTTCTTAAAATTGTCATTTTGTTTAAATATCTATATTATTTTTGTAAACAGAACGGAAGTGAATTTTTTAAACGGAGAGAAACCACACAAGCTCTCCACACATTAAATTGATAACATGTAGTACCCTATTTAATAGAGAATTGTACTTGTAGTATGGCATCTTTTTGTTTTGTTCACATGTATATATATATATATATATATATATATATATATATATATATATATATATGTATATATATACTGCTAAAAAAGGAACAATAGTAATCAACTTACCGCCACCTATTGTTAAAACTATTGATCTGTTCAGTTAAGTATTAGAGGACGATGTAAACCATTTTCACTTGTGTTGTTCTTAATATGATAAACATGTGCTTCCACGTGGAAACAATCAGACACCGTAAAACAGGAAAAATTAAGACCACAAATACTGATTATCCTTTCCCATTTCTTTTTGCTGTTTTTTTCCTGCTGCCTTTCTACATATTTCGATGAACTTAATTGAACAATTATCAACACTTACACTGGTTAAGTGTGATCTTTTTTTACTTGCTCTAATAGAGGAGCTCAGGTTGCGAGCGTATGCAGGAAATGGAGTAAGATTATGGATTTAAGCTCATTGAACGAACTCTCACCACCCCAGATTTTGGATTTGGCTTGAATAAACATCGCTGTTGATTATATGATAGGTATCCAGACACTGCCACCTCCTAATTTTTTAGGGGATTCCGGAAGGCAGGTATTTATTAAAGCAAGGGAGCATGACAAGACCATTAAACTCCTAGCACGATTGGTGTTTTCTGCTTGTTTGGAATGTGGAACAAAATGAGTAGTGTCCGAACTACATAACATCACTTTCAACAAACTACTGATGTAGATGTTTTTACCAAAATTAAGCAACGATCTCCACAAAATAGGCCGAAAGGCGTATGATTGATTCTAAACACCGCAGAGATCGATTAACATTTGGCATAGACAATCTGGAATGAGATACCACTTAGCTAGCGGATGGTGTTCTTCAGCGATTAAATAAGGTGCAATCTGAACATGGCGGAAAAATGTGAAATGGTCTGAAGATGCCGTGTAGAATATTATGCTGTTGGCAACATAATGAAGCATAATCGGTTTGGTTTAAAGTCAGAGCTAGTTTGAGGCGGCATAACCGAACTTAAACGAACATACCTCTACAGTTAAGATAATGGCACATTAATTGCTTTCACATATTTCGATGAACTTAATTGAACAATTATCAAAACTTACACTGGATAAGTGTGATCTTTTTTACTTGCTCTAATAGAGGAGCTAAGGTTGCGAGCGTATGCAGGAAATGAAGTAAGATTATGGATTTAAGCTCATTGAACGAACTCTCACCACCCCGATTAGAATATAGAATATCCGCTCGACGGTACGTTTAGGTTTACCTGGATCGTCAGATTGCTGCTCACAATGCCCAAGACCTAAGTGATATGCCTGTAAGTTTCAGAGTAAATCGCTCAGTACATCATTGACCGTCTCATTAAGAACATGTTTTAACTTTATCAAGATTATGTACAAGCACATAGGAGCCAAAAAAGACTGAGAATCGTTTTTGGTTACAAGATAATTTTGAAAAAAATTGACCATTTGAAGGCACTTTTTTTACTTTTACGTGTGTAGTATTTTTTTCATTTTCCTGTATTTTACGTTTTGCGTATCTTTGATATGATGTTTTCTTCCCTTCGAACAAATGCATTACCTCCATATCATCACAACAGCTATTTACAGAATTTTCTCATGCTTATATAAAAGGTGTTTTCAGAAGTTTACGGCAATTGTTGTTATATATATATATATATATATATATACATATATATATATATATATATACATATATATATATATTATTTTATTACGATACTATATATACATATTTTAAGGTCGTACCATTGGTTTAATTGCGATGAATCACCATGATTCTTTGCATTTTGTCAGTTTTTTAATTGTCGCTGATGAATATAGTGTCGTAATAAATATTATATCTTTAGCTCTCACATCCACGATAGAGTACTTTATTTGATTGTTTTCATCTCCTCCGGACACGCTATATATATATATATATATATATATATATATATATATATATATATATATATATATATATATATATATATTACAGATGTTTATATATTTGTCGTCGTTCTGACCTTGATATAAGTGCTACCTTTTCAATTTTAGATTTGCTAAAATGAACTTTTGAATATACACATACACATAGTCCTGGATATGAAAGCGACTGCATAAAGATTTACTAATTTGCATATTCTTTTGGAAAACTAGCATTAATTAATTACGATATGAATTTTTTAGTGTTTATAAGATACTTCCGTTGCAATAGTCGGTTAGTTTTTATTTATGCATAGTTTACAGATTTTACACAATAACGAATATTTTCATATGAAATCCTCTAGCACATGGAAATACATGTATATATATATATATATATATATATATATATATATATATATATATATATATTGTAAAGTGTTGAGACATGTTGAACAGAGTTCTGTCTCGATACTGAGTGTGAAGTATTTTCCAGTAACAAAGTGACCGCAGTAATTGCTAGTAACAAAGATGGCGGCCAAGAAACAAATGTGGCCCGTGACGTTGTTAACGGCGAACTGATTGAATCTAAAATTCGAAATTTTTAATAACTTTGGAAGATGTTCATTGGTTGCTTATCACAGCCGGCGGTTATAAAAACGAGTGTCAAAGTGATTGGTGTTATACCCCCATTAGGAGTCAAAAACATTTTACACACACCATTTTTTTTATACAATGGAGAAAACCATTTCGGATTCAATTTTTGCTTGACTTGAGACAAGGAAACAAAAATAAATAAAAATAAACAAATAAATGAACAAACAAAAATAAACCAATAACATAATTGATTTGTTTTTGTTTTCGTGTTGGGGAATTTGTCTTTATTCTCATTGGTCAAAAATAATTAAATATATTGGTATAATGTATGCAAAAAAAAACAACATTTTTGATACATATAAGCATCAACACTTTTCAAATATATATATATATATATATATATATATATATATATATATATATATATATATATATATATACAAGCATTTCAGCCTGGCGTTGCCCGGGTGGTTTGAGGTGTATGCTGAGCAAAGAAAAAAAAGCTGTCATTTTTTTAAAACTTTGATCCCTATTATGACCCCTTTTTATTTATTGTAGACTAACAATTGACCGAGTTATTGTGTAGGGAAATGTACACAGACTCACAGACACACAGATACACATACACTTCACGTTTATAGATATATAGATAGATAGATATAAATATACAAATAGAATATTATTCAAATGTATATAAACATATATGCATAAAATTCCATAAATATACATTTTTGTTTAACAAATACTGGAAACATTGTATTCGGTATAAGTTGGTTTATTTGGTTAGTAATATAGAAATTGTCGCACTTTAACGTCGTACCCGGGACAATTTACAATTTTGTTTCGTGTGATTTTTACTGTTCATGCTTCTCTTTTTTGGGTTTCTGAAAAGAGATTTATTCATAGTTAGATTCCAAAAAGTTTGATTATAAAATGTTTTAATTTTATTCTTTTTATACGTTTAGTGAAAATGTTGGCTATATTATTCCCATAAGTAAGAGTAATAGATTTTCTTACTTATTTCATCTCATATGAGATGATATCTGATATCAATATACTTCGACATTTGATGAATCATAGAATTATTTGGTAATAAGATACTGCTTTGATTGTCACAATGAATTACTATAGGTGTTTTACTTAGATCAGGTTTTAAAATAGATTTTAGAAGGGGGTTCAGAAAAATTGCCTTCAGAATGGGTAACGGCCAAAATCCTGCTTCACACGTAGAAAGGGCAACAAGTTGTTGCTTTTTAGTTTTCCAAGTGATCATAGGTCCAGTCTTTGACAGTCTAAAACAATACCCTAGTATCCTATTTCGATCCGCAGAGTTACCCCAATCTGAATCTGAAAATCCCCTTAATTTTAAAAGATATGTAGACTTTTTAAATATTAAAAATTGTTCCTTAGTTCCTTTTAGATAACGAAGGATTTGTTTTGCACGATTAAGGCCCTTAATTGTGGGTCGAGATAAGTTTGGAGATAGCTTTGTTACAGTGTAACGTATGGCAGGCCTAGTTGCGGTCATCACATTGATGAGGCTTCCAACCATTTCTCTATATAATCAATTATCTATGGATTTTGTTTCGGTCTCTACATTTTTATTTATGTCCATTTCGACGGGAGTTTTACGCGTTTTTTTTTTTTACACAGTGATCACCACTTATGAAGGCCCGGAATCCACTCAGGGATAAGGGTTATTGCAAGTACATTACGTCAGTGTGGATATTTGATGAAGTGTTTACTTAAGGGGCGATTCATTAGGAATTTGTTAACATTAGACTTGAAGACATCCAATTTGTAGTCCGGTTCGGAACCAGACAGACGGAATAGAGTTCCAAAGACGTACAGTTCTAAGAAAGAAGTTTTGTTCATGGAATCCGCATTTTGATTTAGGCACAGATAAAGAGTGGGGCAAACTTTTGATAGTGGATTCAGCTAGACGGGTGTTTTTCGTGAAAGATTTGCGAGGGGGGCCAGAGATTGGAGTTCAGACGAGCACCTGCCATGGAAATAAGGATAAAACAAGGATAGGCTCGCAATGTTTCTTCTGTGGGAGAGAGGTTGCAGGGTAGAGAAAAGGGCATCCCCCACTAAACCACGAAGTCTATTTAATACTCTGTCAAGGCAGGATAGGCTGTTTTTAGCACTCTTGCATTCCGAACTTGAGCAGAACTTTTTCAATGTATCGTGATTGGTTCATAGTTATAGTTCCATTTTCACAGGTAAATTTTACACCGAAGAACCATAACAGTCGTCCAAGATCGGGCATTTAAACATTTTTGTTTAATTTATTTTTAACATATTTTAAAGTGTTGTCACAGTTTGAATCGAGTAATATATCGTCAACCCCCAAAAACAAAAATCAACAATCTATTACCTACATTTTTCGTATACATGCATGCGTCTACGGGGCATTGCTTGGATTCCTGTTCTATTAAATAATTATGGAGTGTTAGATTCCAATTGTGAGCACTTTGTCTTAGTCCATATAACGATTTATTCAGTTTTCACACGCATTTTTTTTTCATTTTAACTCCCTCTGGAGGGTAAATATAGTGTTCACAGTCAATCGGATCATTTAAATAAGCATTTTTACATCCAATTGATGTCTTTTTAAATTGTATTGAATCGCATGTTGTAATAGAATATTAATTCTCGTTAAATTTGTCGTTGGTGATAATGTTGAAAAATATTCCCCTCCAGAATTTTGTGAAAAACCTTTTGCAACAAATCTTGCTTTAAAAGTTTCACTGCCAGAAGCTGAGATTTTTTTTTGGAAAACCCCAGTGTGAAGAAATTATATTTTTATATGTTGGTTTTGCCACTATTTAGTATTTTTTTGTTTTAAGATAAATCTTTCATTTCGCCTTTCATAGCTTGTTTCTATTCTTGGTGATTGTCTGAATTAATCGCCTCATTATAACTTACCGGTGCGCTTTTCAACGAGTAACAGTATTCCACTGCGTAGTCATGTATCTTTTCAATTTGTAAGATGACTGGACTTTTTCGCTCCCTTATTGGGTATCGACGTGTCTGGATAATATAGTAACTTTGGAAGATGTTCATTGGCTGGTTATCAGAGCCGGTGGTTATAAAAAAGATTGTCAAAGTCATCGGTGTCATGCCCCCCCCCTATTAGGAGTCTCAAAAACATTTTACATATATATATATATATATATATATATATACGTACATATATATATACATACTTATATATAAATACACATACACATACACAAAGACACACAGGCACACACACACAGACACACACAGACACATACCCACACACACACATATATATATATATATATATATATATATATATATATATATATATATATATATATATATCTGTGTGTAAAATATTTCTACCAAACACATCTATGATTCTTTGGTCTATTAAATTGGGCTTTGATATTTGAACTTGTAACATGCTTTCGGTTCAGTTTGCAGTCCAAATTGAAAACAGAGCAGGTGACCTTGATATGAGAAGTAAAACAAACAATGGCGCCTGTTAGTAATTGTTTGCTTTCTTGAAATTGATGTGATCGTGTTTACCTTCGTAATAAACTTTATTAATCGAAATTAGAACCATAAGAAACGACACACTTTTACAGCGGAAAACAACTTCTTTTCATTCTATTAGTACAGAAATTCAGAATTCTGGAAGCTATGTAGTTACGACATATAATCCGACATATTATTCGGCATAGGGTCATTAGTAAACCATGACTTTCTATCACCTTCAATGGTCCTCACCCTTGATGACCGAAGACTAAGTCGAAAGTACTGAATCCTAACGACTTCTGTACTGTTTCCCGAGCTGCGAAGATAACTAATCCCCTTGTCACATTTGGTATTGTGCTTCTAATAATAGCCTCTTAACATGGTCTATCGGGAGGTATGACGTTGTCCTAATGCTCCCTGTGCTTATTTTACAAGTAATTTAATTAAATGTAATCTGACCAACTTGCTGTACTAGTGCTCACTCAACATAAATACTTCCAACTAACCTAACAATCAGCAAAACCTCACCGCCTCACAGTAGAGATCCTCAAATGCAGGAAAGCGTTCTACTGCAACAGCCTCTTTCCATAAAGCACTTGCTCTTGGAATTCGTTTCCTGATTCCTTTTCCCCTAATGTAATAACATACAAAAATTTGAATGTAATATTAACAAAACTTTTTCTACACTAAACCATACTTCCTGTGTAACTTAAACCTATGTAATCATTCTAGGGTTTAATTTATTATTATTTTTTTTATAAATTCGTCTATGTTTGTGATTTAGACTTACGCGTCCATGCTGAATGTTCAGATAGTCCACGATGGTTGTTAGCCTAGCGCTGAGACCACACTTATTTGGTGTATTACTGTCTCTAGGCGAGCTCTCATGTGACGGTACGACCCCATTGAGAAATCCCAAAATGGTATTTATTCCCGAGACGTATCGTATAAAAAAAATGTAAGATGCCAGCCGAGAATTACCACGGCCAAGTAGCAATTTACCCAGATTCGGGAAAGTGACTACGGCGTGGACTATTCTTCTAAGATTAAAAGTTGACCTAATACCATACAATGAAATAACAGAACAACATGGTCATATATATATATATATATATATATATATATATATATAATGATTGCAACGTCTTGTCAGACGAGTGGCCCTCCCTCAGACACTTCAAGTTCCTGAGCCAAAAAATGATTTTTTTCCAGTCCTACCGGTGAATTCACACACTTAAGCAGGAAAAATACTGAAGACGGTCATTTAGATCAGTTGTTAGATGGTTCCAGCATTTCAAGCCTCCACGCGTCACAACTTTTTCTTCGCCACAGGACCATTTTTCCAGACAAATGCCTGAGAGAGTATCTATACGTAGATGATGTTACAGGGTCTTAGCTTTTTCTGACAGCTAAGTCTCTCTGTCTCGGTTTAAAATGTTAAGATCCAGCAACAAGCAAAAGCAAAATGGCCAGCAATAAGTTAAACTGCAGACCAGCTTAATGCGAGTAATAATCTCCCGCTTTATGTTTTTTTTTTAAATCAGAGAGTTGCTTCTCCTAGAAAGGTTGCCTTCACCACGACTTACGGGAGCCCTCTCAACCCTAACCCACATACATACACACAAACACACACGGTGCTAGTTGGCAGTTGATCCCGATTAAGGGTTCATTCGCCTTTTGGAAGATCTTGGTTTTAATCCTTCAGGGAGACTAGCAACCCTCCTCACCAAACACTACTGGTAGGGGAACCAATTTAGTCGCCGCTGAGACGACCATGAGACAGATAGCATTGGGTTACATAGTATCAGTAGCCCATGACATGACATGACAATAGATCTATATATATATATATATATATATATATATATATATATATATAAGATATATATATATATATTGTTAAACAGCACAGCATTTTCTTGTTTGACAATTTTCCGTTTTATTTTTTTATTTTTTTTTTTTAAATAAAACGGAAAATTGTCAAACAAGAAAATGCTGTGCTGTTTAACAATATATGCTTAAAGGAGAATATGCTGCCTAAATATACTCAATATATATATATATATATATATATATATATATATATATATATATATATATATATATATATATATATATATACACACACTATGTAAGAAAAATCAAGACATTCAAATGAGGTGTTGATGGCAACAAAAAGTGTATTTCATTTTACGTTACAATTGTTTCCATGATTACACGAACTCAGTATATTACATACATGTCTCGATAGCAATGGTGTTGATAGGGGTGTCTAACTGATAAATATATAAAATAGAACTCAAGGAGACAGGAGGGGTGGCCACTTTATCATTATGCCCTCTTTTCTTGTTACAATGTATACATACATACATATATATATGCATATATATATATATAAATATATATATATATATGACTTTAGCTCATATATTCTTATTGTATATATTTACCATTCACATAATTTGCGATTATGATCAATATTACACTAAATCCGCGGTATATACTTTGCATGTATAAATATCCGTACGCGAAGTGCAAAAGCTCTTAAATCTGGTCTGCTTACGTATTATAATGCAAGCAGATTACCTTAGAGATCAAATAACCATGATTCATTGTTGTGGCGAAGCAAGGCACACTGAAAACGCACCTAATGCTAAATGTCGGAGTATGTGTGAATAGAATCTAGTGTAATTTAAAGCATTTACTACGTGTTTTCAAAGTATGTGTATATAATCTTTGTGTTTGTAAAACCAATTGATTAGGGAAAACATAATTCGATTTTAAATGAAACTATAACCTATTATACCGACTTAACATTAATTTCGCAAAATCTAATTAATATACCAACATTTATTAAAACGTACCGTCTTTTACTCTAATTAAAAATGGGTCCTTGTTTATAACATCAAAATGATACATTGGAAAATAAGATTAAGCAACTGAAAACACCTGAACATATGTGCATAAAAATACAATTATTTACAATTAATACTATACTATACTATACTATACTTTACTATACTATGCGTGACCAGTACTGATATCTGAAAATATTGGTCCTAGTGTTTTCTTACAACGAAAGTGGCGACACGGTTTTTGTCGCGTCTTAAATATATGCTATCGAACAAACTACGAGTGCCTTAATCTCTGCTGTTTCACAAGTTTTTCTATTTTTTTCATCTATTTAATTTATTTAATTTTTATATAGGCATGGCTCGCCGAAGAATTGAAAGCCCTAGTGATATACTGGGAATATTCATGTTTTAAAATGTACCACCGGGAAATGATTCGAATAACCTTACCCATAAAATAATATAATATAACAGAATATGTCTCATGATTACATTGTTTCTTGGATTAAAAGAGTGCTACGTAAATGCACAAACATACGGAAAAAACAGACATGAGAAAATGAGAAACGTACTACATTTTACGTAAAATATCAAACACAGGGAATTATCGTCGAAGGAAGCGTCTCGCGGTATGAAATTAAATATATAGTTATAACTCACATACCCGCTATTGTAAAAATGTTTAGAAAGCCTACACCATAAATACCTTGGGACATCGTATATGAAATTAAGAGTGACTTAACATAGGACAAAAATCCATTGTCATCTAAACTTATTTGTATCTCTTGGGTAATTGTCCTCTCGAATTACTGGGTAAAAACGTTAGTTTCAGATATTTTGCTGCTGATTATATTGCGATTAGTTTGAACACTAACATCAAATCGAAAATAATACCTCATCTTCTTATGGTATAAATTTAAATCAGTTTTATTTCTGGACTGATCTCTGCATATAATGGATTCATACATTGTTAATGGTAATTTATTTTATATTAAAATAGACATATACAGTTTCACTCCGAACTGCCTTCCGTATTTCCATATACATATTTAAGGTCAGAAAATGAAATAAAGTTATTATTTAGGATATATGTTCACTTTCAGATTCTTATCAGAACTACAGATGAAGGCCTTGACTACATATTTAATTTTTTTTTCTGTTTTTATTGGAGTGTAGCCTATTTTTGCTCTCGAAAGATTTTTTTTTCGTTTTATCGCAACAATAAACGAGCGGTCTTATCACAGGAATCATTTTTCTTTTTTTTATTTGCTTGAAGAAAATGTAACTATTGTTGTCTTTCGAACAGATTTAATAGTATAGATTTATCGTCTCGTTCGCCACTGGCTCGTCTGATTTGGACGTGTCTGCAAAGAAAATGTCAAAAATGAGCAATTCTTACCTAACTAAATTTTCAGGAAAAAGAACAATAATTTTAAAAGATTACTGACACCACACACATGTATGTAGTACATCCTAATAAAACCAGGTTTACATATACACAAAAAACACGGATACAACACACAAACCACACATAAATGAACGCACACACACACACCACACATAAATGAACGCACACACACACACATATATATATATATATATATATATATATATATATATACATGTACGGTACAGTATCAAAATGCCGATAATGATGTAATGTATTCTATCCTAACCTATGTTGACGACGGTTACAAGATAGAAACACGCGTGTCTAGAGGTATACTTTTATGCAGGTGAAAATATATTTATATATATATATATATATATATATATATATATATATATATACATATATATACGGCAATAGATATATACTATGCATTAAGAAGCTTTCAATCAATTATACTGTTGGCACGTAAACTATAACTATTTAGACTATTCTTTATTTTCGTGACACTGACGACAAAAAAAAAAACCAAATAACTGAAGAATGAGATTCATACATATATCGTGCCTTTGTCCATCAGTGGAGCACACTCACGCGTGGATCAAAATGATGACCTTTCATCATTTACAAACACTTTCTCCTTTTTTATCTGTTTGGAATCTTTGTTTTATAATTTAAGACAATACAAAACTATATTTCGACGACCACAATAATCGATTGCATTTGAAGTAATAACATTACAGTCAACAGTATCAACTCAAAAGTGACTGAAAACATTACATATTAGAAACTGTTCTAAAAAGATATTTAATAGAATTCATATATATATATATATATATATATATGTATATATATATGTATATATATATATATTTATATATATATATATAATATATATATATATATATATATTATATATATATATATAACGTCAAGGACCACGAGGGATTTTTTCATATTTTTCTGCTTTTTTTCACGAGGTAATGAGCAGTTTCTTGGTGTCCGTTCGTGCATTATATCTAGTGGCTCTGGGTGTTTTTGTTTTAAGCATTACTCAAGACCGTTCAATGAATAAGGATTTTAAAGATGTTTTTTTTCGCTTGGTTCATATTTTTTTCTAAAGTTTTCAGGAAAAGGAAAAACGTTATAACATATGTGCATCACTTAATTATTTATTTTCATATTATTATAATTTGTATTTTTCTGTTCTCAACTTAATTTTTTCATAACATTACAGTTTCAATCTTTACTTTAGAAAAAATACTATCGCAAGTCTAAAAAATGCCAATATTTTCGCTTGAAAAACGGAAACAGTTTACCCACTAGAGGACACAGAAAATATATGTTTGTGTACTTGTATTTATACAGAATATCCGCTGAGTTAATATTGATATAATTTGTGAGTAAAATACACGCCAGCACTAATTAACCCCTCCCTGTATGTTCTGAATGAATTTAATTTCATAATATTAGTAATACTTTGGCTCGATATTTACCTTTTACTTTTATTCTCATCATGTTCTACCGATATAACATCACATCGTTCAGTCGATATCCGTTGAGAAATTTCCAATGGGTTAAATATGTTATGCCTTTGTGTAGAGTTATTTGATTTCATAATTCATGACCGATATAATTCCTAAGTAATCCATACTTATTTGTACCGTTAATTATATGGATTAAACATTTACAAATGTGTACATTAATACTGAAAATATATAGCTAGTGTATTTTTGCGCCAGGGTTTGTCAAATCTCACCTAAAAAAAAGCAAAATCTATATTAGATTATAACATTTAGATAAGCCCATTTAATTAAGAAAACAAGTTTATACAATCTAAATAATGACGAAGCATTTATTTTCTGTATTTTTTTTGTTTGGAGTTGTTAGATTTCTGCCTTAAATACATTTTATCTTCGGACTATAGTGATTTTTAATATAATATATAAATGGTGCTTTGCGAGGTTCGATTTCGTCTATTGCTATTTCATTTTCATTTTATAATGAAAATGAAATAGCAATAGACGAAATTCGAACCTCGTAATTTAGGTTTAGAAATAGATTACGTGTGAGAATTAGAAAAAGGAATGTAAAGCAAACGATTGTTTTGAATAGAGATAAAATATTTCAAGAAAAGAATGTGCACTGGCAATTTTGTTATGCAAATTTAATTGAAAGAATGCAGCTACAGAAAATAAATGCTTCGTTATTATTTAGATTGTATAAACTTTTTTTCTTAATTAAATGTGCTTATCTAAATGTTTTAATCCAATATAGATGTTGGCTTTTTTATGTGATATTTGACAAACCCCTGGCGCAAAAATACACTTGCTATATATTTTCAGTATAAATCTTTTTTAACATATTGGAAAAATAGGTTACTGAGTGTAGGTTAAAATTCCTTTTGAAAAAAAAAAAAGTTTTGGACACGCATGTCCAGAACACGTGAAAGAAGGCACATGCTTTAGATGTGTATGACGTCATGGAAAATAGAAAGTTCTAGAAATAGAGAGTTGGGCAGCCAGAAGAAGAGGGACAGACGACAGTCCAGTTTGTAATTCGAACGTCTAGCAGCGAGACAATCACTTGTAAACTTAAAATGTGAAGCTTTTAATTCTTGATGAGAAAACCACGGCCGGTCGTGAAGAAATAACCCCATCATGTGTTATTGTAAAACGTCGTCTTGTGTTGTGATTCTACAAAAAGGTAAATTGAATTGTTATTATATGTCTATATGTCTGTGTTATAAAATGCCATGACATACACATCTCATATCTACACTAAGACTGATTGAATACTGTCTCCTCACTTTAAGAGCTTCTCATATCAACATTTCTAAGTAATGAACAGTTAATATATATGAATAGTCATAAAACGAACAATATCTCCTTTAGAACAATCTCTTCATAACAGAAACAACGACATTCTTCATAACACGAACAATCTCTCAAACTACAACATCTCTCTCTCTCTCTCTAAGATACACCATCACTTATAATAAGACTCTCTCTCAACGACACTCTAATAAGACTCCTTCTAAGCATCACTTATAATAAGACTCACTCAACGAAGCCCCTATATAACAATACGTCAGTTACCAAAATCGCGTGCAATATAAAATTATGTAGACTCATCAATCGTTTCATTTTTTAAAAGATCGACCTAGTGAATAAAAATATTTTTGCGGTTTGCATAGGTGTCAATTTGTTATTATTTATCCCTCTTACTTCTCAGCCGAATTGTTGGTTTTACTTATCTGTAATATTTTTTAATATTATTAAAAAAAATCTAATATATTTTAAATTTGTTATTGTTTTTCTTTGATATATTTTGCTCTATTATTCAGTTTCTTTAATGTTTGTACAAAATATAATAAAATAAAATGCTCATACTAATCAACTGGTACGCACTTTTTTCTCTCTCCCTCTCTCTTTCTTACTTATTCTCTAACCTTTCCTCTCTCTCTATTTATTTTAATGCCTACTCATGAAAGTGAATTCAGTTGGACTGCGCTTCATTGACAATTAGCCAATCACTTTGCCTTATCTGATTATGCTGACGCAACAAACGCTATTTTTACAGGTATCAGAAAATAGACCCGGAATATTGCACATAAGCATGAATAATATAATTGGAAGAGGAAGGAGTGTTCGCTAGAATACCTATCCATAACACTGAATTCAAAACGCATGAATAAATCTAGTATATTAAAAACATGATCTCATACAAATAAAGAAAAATTATTAAACATAACGGATCTTTCAGATGATGCGTCAATTCTATTCTTGAAAAAATGTGCGTTGTATTATACATGTAAATATGAACCACATATGATACATTGCATAGCAGTGCAACTAAAAATATGTAAAATAAACCATAATATGTCCTAGGTTCAATTTATAATCAACACGTGAACTTTTGTTTTGATGAATGTTAATTAATGATTTCTTAAAATGAATTTAAAATCATGTTGCACGTAACTCATCCTTACTGTTTCCAAAATACTCTTTGCATTAAAAACGTGTTTTTAGGGTATAATGTGGTTTTTTTTTTGGATTTTTTACAGATTGCAAGGTTTTGTTCCCCGCCATATTCTATTTTTCTTATTTTTTTATCAATATGTAACTTTGATTTTGCGCTGTTCAGAGAGGTAGGAAACCAGTCAGATTGCGTTTCATACTTCGAAACATAATAACATTGATTCATTATTGTGTCTGTATATTCCTATATAAAAAATTGTACCCCTAAAAAGATATTGGAATATATATATATATATATATATATATTTATATTTATATATATATATATATATATCCAGATATATTCAGGCATGTTGTCTTCAGAAAGAAAAAAAAAACTGTTACGCATTTTCATTTGTACATTTTGCTGTAAAAGGCAATATGAATGTAAAGTTGTAGTTACATTTAACTCGACATTATATGTTAAAGTCCCGCACAAAGCAAATGGAAAAAATGCGACACGAGATATTTTTCAGTTGAGAGAAAAGACATATTACCACTCGATTCCATACGAAGCCACCTGACACCTTTTTTACAAGCCATCCACAATTCGGTCGGATTATTGAATTTCTCACACGGATTACTTTACTGTCTCTTAGTTGGCATGTAATTCTTTTCCACTGTATACTGTCTACACAAATCTTGTTTAATGTCGGTCATCTTATTTTAAAGTTTCTGTCGTATTGGTAATTGGTCTTAAATGACGTTTCTCACCGCGTCGTGATTTTCTGATTTTTGTCTTCTTGTTTTCTTTTCTTCTTTCCCGATTCGCACGTTCGCATTATGTCATTTCCGTACGTGTCAGTGTCTTCCTTACATACATGGTCACGAATGATAAATGCACCTTAAAGTAAGAGGAGAAATTATGTAGTAGGGTAATTATATAACTTAAAATATATCCTATTTACAGAATTTTTAAATTTGCGGGTGCGTAATTCAACATGTTTTACTGCTTTCTTTACGGAAGTATTGGATAGAACATCTCTGAAATCTTCAAATATTTTTTATGTTGCTGATATTAAATCCAGGTTTTTACAATAAGAGAAGACATTGAACGACGGTCATCTCTGAGTAAATGTCTGTAAGTAATATTTACCAAAACAATCTACGAAAACAATGAAATTTATCATATATTTATTATACGCTAAATAAGAGTGTTCGTAAATTGAAGGTATCTCGACTATATTAATAATTAAGAGATCAAGACTATTAAAATAGAATATAGATTCATTACGACAGTGAAAAAAAAAGCAGTAAAAAACCCAACGGCCTGACGTTGTTAACTAGAATATGTGGTACTGCCACTGCGCAAAAAAATCACTGTCTACTTTTTCCAAAGTAATAGCCATTGTGAAAAACACCGTTATTTAAACTGCACACACCCATTGTAAACGAGTAATGAATTCAAGAGAGTTACATGCTGAGTACTTTACAATGGAATAGTTGGAATGTCCTCTAAGTTATTATATTATTTCCGTCTGAACTGCTTATAAAGTAGTCGTTGATAAGCAAAAATTAGACAGTCCTAGTATTAACGCTGGCGTCCCTTATGATTCTATCATGAGCCCAACTCTATTTTCTGATCTACATTAATTTTCACATCACATTCTTAGATCACTCGTAGACATTTATCCAAATAAAACCTAGATCTATAAAAACAATTGAAAGGTAATCAATGACCAAAATCTTTCTGATTTTATTATTCTGATTTTGAGAACATTGTGCAATAGGGAAAAAGTGGCTAGTTTGTTATAATGCACCGAAAACCAAGCTTAGCTCCTTTTATCATAATCGCACTAACCCCCATAAATCCCCAATTTAAATGAATGTCTCTAGTCCTGAGAAAACTAATGGGGTTTTGGAGCTTATCGAATAGACCTTCATCCCTGATTTGAAATTGAAAGTTTATATATATATATATATATATATATATATATATATATATATATATATATATATATGTGTGTATATATATATAATATATATATACGTTTATATAATATTTATTCGAAAGTACAGAGTTACATTTGGCCGCTTCAAACAGCCATCTGTTTCAGTCAATGAGACTTCGTAAGGCAACCATGAACCATTTGACTGGTCCAGGGTCGCTGACGAAGTAGCGACCAAATGAAACTGTTTACCTTTGAATAATTAATAAAAAAAAAACAATGTATATATTGGTCATGTTATCGAGCATTATCTAACAACCATCGTTGAGTTCCTTAGGTCCTACATTGTAATATCTCAAGCTTGAGTTTTATATATATATATATATATATATATATATATATATATATATATATATATATATATATATATATATATTAGCATGGGTGCCCGGCGTTGCCCGGATTGTTGGAGGTGTTTTTTGAGCAAAAAAGTAAGCGGCAGTAGGAAGCAGGCTCGAACCCGTACCACGAAGGAGGAAAAGAATGTGATTAAACGTGACGTCTTATCTGTTACGACTACCGCCAAACCGGAAGTTACATGGGTTTTAATTAAGGATAGATAAAAGGGGAAGACTGTCGAAAAAATCGGCGAAAAAAGCGACCTTTCCCTGTAGAAAAGTGCCCAGTTGAAGGTGAAGAAACTAATGTTTTAGCTAATTTTTCGGTTTTTGTCGTTTGAAGACCCAAGCTTTAAAACGATGCTGATCTTGTGAAAATCCGTCGCTTCTGCCGAAAGTTTGAGGCAGACATGCAAAAATACATGCATACATTTATATATCCATAGGTACACATTTTCGACGCTAAATAATTAAAACGTTTGCCCTATCTATGAATACCATTTATGTAAAATTTCAAATGTTTAGACAAGAAAATGCTGGAGTAATTTGGTAAAGATCGCAGAGGTAAATATTTCTAAAAGTTGACCCCTATCATGACCCCTTAACATTTATTATTTGGGGCTCCAATCAAGTTATTTAGTTAAATCCATGTCCAAGGAACCTATATCTAAAATTTCAATTATTTAGACTCAAAATTATCGGAGGAGTTTTTTAAAGTTCTCAAAGGTAAAATCGTTGAACGTTGATCCCTTACCAGCCAAAATACTGGTTGAAAACGGATTAAAAGTTTTTTACCGAAACTTAATAACATGTATATCAAATTTCGAGTCTGTAGCTTGAAAATTGACAGAGTTATTGTGTAGGGAATGTACACAGACAGACAGACAGACAGACACACACAGACAGGCAGACATGAACTTTCATTATATATATATATATGTATATATATATATATATATATATATATAATTATGTACCTGTAATTTGTTGGGGCAGTATATGTTATAGCTAGCAATGGCATAGTCAGTATACATAATAATGTATACAAAGTAAGTATTTGCACACGCAAAAATTCAATACTCGCGCGCAAAACAAAGTTAGCGACCAGTAAAAAGAATAGATTATAAATATCTTAACATCATTGTCTTTAGATTAAATAAAAAAATCATTTGCATAGGAGGAGTGTACTCAATATATTTTTTGAAGAAACTACAAGAAAAATACAAAAAAGTGTGTATTGTATCGGTGTATCTAGTTGTTTCCGTTTATTAACAGGGAAAACATATCAGAAAATAATAACTAATTAAATGATATTATACGGTGATACGTTTTCAAAGCAAATGTAAAAAAGAGTCCCTCATCATAGAGGGTGTAAATCGTTTCTATGTATGCATATGTTTGAAACTTATGACACCACCCCACCGCGTTATCTTATTGTAGCCCCTCCCCCGCGATTAAACATGAAAAAATTCAAAGTGTTACATGTCTGGTTTTCCATTACTTATTGAAGAATTGGGTGCTAATTTTATGTTGAAGTATAAACATGCACCAAATTCCAATTTTTTTAAATTCCTTATTTCATACTAGCGGATGTACCTGGCGTTGTCAGGGTGTGGTGATTTTTGTTTGTGGGAGGAGGTATCTGTCACAACAATGATAAAATAATAAGCGAACGAAAAAAAATGGCATAAATAACCCTGTTTAAAAAGTCTGAAAAACAAAAATAAAACAAACGGCAAATATGATGGAAACTAAAGAAAAATCGAACAAAACATGTCTAAACAACGCTGTTTACATGTTAAAACTGTTTAAAAATATCGGAAAACAACAAACAAAAAAAATCAGCGAATTAATGGAAAAATAAAAAAGGGAAAATAATGAATAAACGAACGAACATAGCATAAATAAACCTGTTTACATATTAAAACTTTAAAAATGGAAAAAAAAAAATTTCTGGCATGTCGGCGCGAACGTGTAAACTTAAGAAGACGAGGCTCTCGCTATAACCACTACATTCTGATCGCATGAGCGAAGTAACATCGGCCTTTGTTCTATTTAAACAAACAGGGGAGATTTATATACTAGATTATCTTTATAGGTCGTTCAAACATATTAGAAAAAAATATATAGATTTTAGTTTCTTTTAAGGAAAAAAACTCCGCGGGGTAATGTCTTAAAAATATCAAATATATTTTAAAATACGTAAATTAATCAAGTAATTCGATGTGTTGTTTGTTTTTGTCCATTTGAAAGCATTTATTTGTTTTTTGTTCTTTGAAAACGATTTCAACTTGCGAGGAGTACACAATTCGAATAAGGGTTTTAAAAAGTTTAAACACTTTGGACGTCAAAACCTGCATGCTTTTAGAGAGAATAATCAAAGCAGTGGTGAAAAATTTATTTAAAAACGTTTCATTAAACTTTTTTTTTTAATTTTAAGTTTAATGTAAAAAGTATATGTTATATTCATATTACTTAAAATTAAAACTAAAAACCTTTTTATATTATTAAAAATTGTAAAATTCTTCTTTATAGTGGTAAATTTTTTTAAAGTGTGTATATATTGTTTCAAAAATTATTAAAAAATTAAGATACATCTTTTTTTAGAAAAGTGCTCCATATTTTAAGCTCTTAATACCAAAAAAACAGATATTATTGCTTACATAGTTGCATAACGGTGAATAGAGAAACGTTGTTTCTTTCATGTGATGCAATATTCGAGAGTATTTCCCCACTCATTGGCCAACGTTGCCGATTCCTTGTCTTTCTAACGGAAACTAATTTTAAAACATTACTCTTAAATTGTAAGGAGTGGAGGAAACATGTGTTACTCTAATGTAAATTAAATAAAATATGAAATAATACGAAAAAACTACAATGGATTTTTTTTATATATATATATGAATAAGTTTTGTCCCGAAATTCGTAAACTAAGACCTGTAAAGCGGAATCGGGTGAATGGTTTCACCCAAGCGAGACGATTTGAGTTTCATATTATACTAGCGGGGGTACCCGGCGTTGCCCGGGTGTTTGGAGGTGTGTGTTGTGGGGGATAAGATTGAAACAACCCTGTTAAAAAACAAAAAAAACGTTGGCCGGTTGTTTGGAGGCGTAAAAGAAAAATAGTTTAAGTATAAAGGTAGGCTTGAACCCCGAACTTTTGGCGCGGAGGTGGAAAGGAAATGGGGGAAAAAACCTGTTACGACGGGAACAGATGAATTGATAAGTGTGTTAAGTGGACGTTTATATACCGAAATTAGCAGGTGCGACAACGTCAAGTTGCGGAAGCCAGTTTCTGTTTTCTCCGCTACAAGGCGATCAAACTAAAAAAAAACACAAAAAACTAACGTAAGGCAAACGAACGATGAAAACAGTTAACGAACCCCTGAAAAATACCTTAAATAAGCCTGTTTCGATATTAAAATAAAAAAAATCGGTGGGTACCCGGGTGTCTTTGGATGTTGCTAAGAATAAGCGAAATAAAAAAAAAGCCGAAAAACGAACGTAACGTGAAAAATTGCTTAAATAACACTGGTTCAATATTTAAATTTGAAACCTCGAAAAAAACATCTCACACCACGATTCGATCCCAAAACATTTAGATAATGAACCAAGGTCTGAACCAACTTAGCTAACGCGACGTACATGAAATTTGTTCGGTTTTTAAACTATTTAAAGTAAATCAGGTCACGACATCATCTGACGCATGCGTAGAATCGGTCATTATCACGAGAGGACCGTTTTTGTTGACCTCCCCTGTCGAAAATTGTCGATTTCGGGGTTTAAAAGTAAACGTTTTTGGCCAATTTTTCGATATTTTGCGAGAAAAGGATTGAGCTCTGATTAGATTATGAATTTGTGAAATTTCGTCGCGTCTGTAGAAAGTTTTTAGCAGACATGCAAACATACATACATACATACATACATTTTCGCTTTTATAAATATATATATACATATAATACCTGCATCATATATATATATATATATATTATATATCTATGATATCAGCATCACATGTATATATATATGTGTGTGCGCGCGCGTGTGTATGTGTGTGTGTGGGGGGGTTGGTGGATGTGTGTGTGTGTGCTGATTAATCACAAAAATTTTGTAAAGTTGAATGTTCCGTCGAAATCCATTCAACTCCGTCCTGTTTTCAGTCAAGGTAAAAAAGATCAGGATATAGAAAACGTAAATTACAGATAAAAATAAGATTATAGTTGATATATTTGTACAGCAGAACGATAAAATTGGCTCGAAAAATAAAACAACACTACTGATTTATTTTTCTTGAAAATAATAATTGAGGTAACTAATAGTACAACTAGATCGAGTCAATGTTACTGTCTTCAGCATCAATAGCCGCCTCAATATGGTCCAAAACTGGGAGATGTCGGTTCCTAAAGCGCCGACGCGACTCGGCGAATACTCAACGAATGGTAGCGATCAGGCTGGGTTTGGTGTTGTAGGAGGGCATATGGTCATGTTTTTCGAGTATTACCAAACAAAGTAATCAAGCTGGTTTAGGTCGAAAGAGAAGGGGGCCAGTGAGAGAAGGTAACAAAGTTGTAACACTCATTCAGAAATCAAACATGGGGCTCGTTGGACTTATGGGTATGCGCCAAGTCCTGCTGCTACACCGAGGATCTGCTAACGACCATTTTATTAGACCATCAAACTAGTCAGCAAAGCAAAGTACATATTGGTGTTGACTTTCAGCTGACTTTGATGATGTGAGTAGGCACGATGTAGCTATCACTTAAAATCACACCAAAGAGTATAAAAGTGTCCGGAGACTGTTTTCATCACCCTGGGCACAATCTCAAGTGTTGAGGCTTCCGATCTTGCATTTGGAGTGTGCTAGTAATTCTTATAACTTGAATCGGTAAAGCGGCATATCTCTGATCTCGCTCGTTGAACATTGTATAACTTTCAGAAATAACAGACGGCTCCTATATGTCTTGGGAGTTGTACACAACAACCCAACTATTAGATGGCCTGTTACAAATAGGAACACCGGTTTTCATCATAAATTGAAAATGTCGTCCTTTCTAGTACGATAATTTTATCGTTCCATGCTTAATATATGTAATAAAAATATGAGGTTAGTGATAAATCAATATCGTTTTCTCACATATGACATTTATATATGATTTCTGATTTAATTCATTGATATATATATGTATATATATATATATATATAGCATTTTAAGTTTATAGTTTTTTTTCGCTCTATCGAATTGTATTATTCGTTACCGTTCTCACCCTCTTCATTCACTGTATGCAGGCTTTTCGACAACATGGATAAAATAAAATCCGCGCGATTTTTTTGTTCCAGCTCAAACTAGGCCGAAAAGCTGTCGAGTCAGCTCTTGATAACAATGATGCGTTTTGCCCCGGTACCACAAAATGAGTGTGGCACAAAGGTGGTTCAAGAAATTTTCGAAATGGGGACAAGATCACAATCCCTAAATTGAAGCCAATCCTCGAAAAATTACACGAGAATTTGCCGTCGAATTCAAGATCGACCAAGCAATAGTCGTTCGTCATTTAAAGCAAATAGGGAAGTAAAAAAAAATTGGATTAATGGGTGCCGCATGAATTGAGCGGTAATCATAAACATCGTCGTTTTGAGGTGTCTCGTACGCCTATTTTGCTCAACAAAAACAACCTATTTCTCGAGCGGATTGTCACGAGTGAATCGTCTTCGACTGCCGGCGACGTTCCACACAGTTCTTGGATCCCGGAGAAGCTCCATAACACTTCCCAAATGCGAAATTACATCAGAAAAAGGTTATGCTCACAGTTTATTGGGATGAGGCCGGTCTCCTCCATCACAGCTTATTGAATCCAGGCGAAACAATTAGGGCGGAGAAGTATTGTCAACAAATCGACGACATGCACCAGAAGCTCCGTCCTATGTGCCGGAGATTGGTCAATATGAAGGAACCAATTCTCATACATGACAATGCTCGCCCGCATGTTGCTCAAGTTACCCCTTACACTGAACGAATTGGGTTACAAACTTTTCTCATCTCCCATATTTACCGGACGTCTCGCCCATCAATTATCACCTTTTTAAGCATCTCGAAAACTTTCTGCGTGATTTTTTTTTTAAAGCCGAGATGATGCCGAATCAACCTTCAATGACTTAATCCCTTCTAGGACACCGGATTTCTATGGCAATGGGATAAATAAACTTGTTTCTCATTGGCAAAAATTATGTCCAGTCTAATGGTTGTTATTTCGATTAATAATTATTATTATGAAAAGAGGTACGATTATTTGAATTTGAACGTAAAAAAGACATTATTTTTTAATTAAGCTTATATTAAACACACTTTTATATGCGTCTTAAATTAAATTGAATCTTAAACTAATTCCTTAGTCGCATAATAAGAATGTTGATAATTCCAAATACTTTATATTATCAGAAAAATATTTCAGGGATTATTACTATAATCAATGAGCATCATATGAATCAATAAAATACACTATATATATATTCATATATATATATATATATATATATATATATATATATATATATATATATAGTATATTTTGTAATATTCTAAACTTACGGCCCTCATTAGACATACAGAGAAAGTATGTATAAACGGTTTATATATTATAATAAGCACTCTTGCCTCATTATAACACTGCAAATTTTGATATATAATTACATGTATACGTATTGAAATTGTAAAAATTGTTATAAATTTAAGCATTATATCGATGGATTATTTTCTCTTCAATGAAAAATTGGTGCATTAAATACCAATATATGTGTTTGCATTTAGATCAAAAATTATGTATGTTTATTTTCATATATAATAGATTGGACGTAATTTACATGTTCAGTCAAAATGTTGGTGACAAGTATTATTTGTCATTTATAGTGATATAGCTTATAATTAGGATGATCTACTATATGCACGTCCACGAAAACACTTTTTAATACGACTATATATGTTTTATGGGATAATGACGGTAAACAAAGTTACAGTTATAAAGATTTAAGTGTTTTATCGGCATAATTCGAGACAAATCTAATTGTCAGATGTAAATATTTAAAAATACATCAAATAGAATTCTACTCGCAGCCATTTAATTTATTAAGCAGGGTTCCTTTATATAAAACATGTAAGATATATTTTTATAAGAATCTAACTAATGCGTATTGTATAATTTTATCGTAAAATATATATATAGACAATATTTTTTCTCGTTGAAAAAAGTTTGGTTAGGCATTTACTTAATTTATTAAAGTTAATGTGTGTGAAATTATATACACGCATATATGTCAATGTCAATATATTTGTCTGAATTTTTAAATATTCCGGGTAATGTGGAACAAACCTTTGAGAATTATCCAACTGGGTTCCTACATTTATTTCTCCGCCCCCTTTTCTCCTTCACTTATCAAAAATGCCAATATAAAGGATAAGTCCATCAATCATTTTCGTCGTTGTTACTGGTGGCGCTCATGCTTAGTAACGAAGCTACAACGGTCACAGCATTTCTTACTCCCCCGATCACGTTGACTGAAACCCAATGGTCTGATTGCGTTCCGGTTAGCGAACAACATTTTTCACTCTCTCTACCTGGACAGCGATCAATTCAAATTGATTATTCTCTTGATACAATTTGCTAAGATATTTCCACATTTCGTACATATGGGCAGAATGCATATTTGTTATATCCTCAAACGAAGAACTTTCACTGAGCATTTAGGCATGTTAAAACATCGGGATTAAGTATGAAATTGGTATGCATAAAACGAAGTGATCAACTGAAAGGTATACACGATTTCGATTACAAAAGCAAGTTTTTACTATGATGCTACTGTAAAATGAAACTTAGCTTAACGGGGCGTCTTCGTATGTAGACATTAATAAAATATATAATCATCTACCAAAATGTATCAAAATATTATCAACTAAATCTACATCAACATGCTTATTTCAAAATTTCAAATGATACTGCACTAGTATCCTAATGTATGAAAGTTATCAGTAAATAATAGTCCAAGATGAGTTTTTCTCTAAGTTTATTCTCCAGTCATCAGCCCATAAGAATATGATAAATATTAATTAAAAGCAACAGAAGGAAATCAAGCTACAAGAGTGGATCACAAAGAATGCTATGTTTAAACTCGTTTAATGATTAGGAAGTTTGAAATATAGATTCCCGAATTTGACCATCTAAGATATATCACCTAATATATCGGGGTATACTTCGTTGGAATATCCCAAAACAATAGTCATACCAATACTCCAAATAACCCAAATTATGAGCTTAAAATTAAAAAAAAATTAAAAACAACACCTCACGATGACCTTAATACATTAGATTAATGTATCCGTAAACAAAAATTGGTATATATTACTGGGATCAACCTAAAACTTCATTATTTCGAAACAATACACCCGAAACAGACCGTATGTTAGATCCGCCGAACCTTGTGAGAATAATATCTAAGGTCAGCACAAATTCTAAAAATCAGAATTCTAAAAATTCTTAACATAATTTTCACAAATTTAATGAAATAAATATTCCTGAAAATGCTGTGTATATATATTTCCGAAAATAATTACTATCTATACTTCCTTGGATTTAAAAAAAACATTCCTGATTGTTACCGCCGTGAGTTGAACGGGAGTGTTTTGAACTCTGTTCTCTTGTGTAAATCTATATATTCCTTGCAATATGAAGGTCATGATTTTAGAAGTTATCAATCACCTGTCGAACTTTGGGGAAGGATGATTGTTTGTTGACATTTACCTTTTATAACTCTAGCATAAGAAACGGTCATCAAGAGTACACACCGTATTACCCCCGATTATGATAATTAAATGAGCAGGTAATCGTTGAGAAAATTAAGATTTGAACAGAAACCTAGAAAATTAGTAACATCAAACGCTGTCACTATTTTGAGCTGAAGAGGTGCCTGTTTAAATATTTGCCGTAGAATTAAACCTATGTGCGATAAACCTGGGAGTTGATAATTCAGAATTATAGAGTTCATTTTTTCGTGTTACAGTGCCTGCCATGACTGTAAGCGACTATTTCTGTTATAGAATCTGGAGATTGGAAATTCATCCAGGCATGGAATGATATCACGTAATGTAACGCCTTAGAAGACAAATATATCTAATTTGTCTGAACCATCACTCATTAAATATGCGTATTAAATAGCATAAGGACACGAGAGCAACGAGACTATAAAAGCAAATCCAAATTCACTTTCTATTTTACCATATATTTTCCTAGTAAACTTTGTACAACAAGTTCAACAAAAGATATGATTGCGTATAATTTCGATAGCTTAATCAGTGGTGAGTGAAATAGTAACACACTCCAAATTATTAATCACAATCATCCGCACCCTTGATTGCCGTTAGGATATTAGTGTGATTAAACGAGACGATATTAATTATAGGCTGTGAATCTAACAAGATGGACGCCAATAAGCAAAAATGACGTCTGTATATGCCTTAAGTAACGCCGTCTAATTAGTGAACATTTTAATAGTGAATGAATTTGGCGAAATAAATTGTTGGATAAGAAAAAAAGAATAACAATATTAATATAAACATATAATGTTAAAACTCACAGTTAGAATACGATCATTAATGAAGTGTATTATTCCTTAAGGCAATTTTCTCGGACATGATAGGGAGAATAAGATTGGATAGCAACCAGTAACGTTCAGTTGTTTACAGAATTCTACATAGAATTCAAGGTATTTGTTCAGTGGCAAACTCGATGACTGTTTGTTTATGCATTCTGACATAAAATTTCGATTTATATATTAATATAAGTGGCCGTTACTCTAACATGTTTATAAAATCATTCCAACAAATAATTTGGATAGAAACGTATAATGTTTATAACCTCCGTTTATTATTGACTGAGAAATATAATATTGAATGTGATTGTGCTTGTACGTGTGTACTACACATTCTCAAATAGTAAAAAAACAGAACCACCGCTTACATGAACAGTAAGCATGCACTACACTTCCGTGGATAAGGAAACCAGTTGCTATTCTGCCATAATGACATGAAGTAAGTCATGGGACATAAATTATAACATAATGACATTATAACATAAAGTACGTCATGGGACATAAATTATGAGATAATGACATTATGACAAAAGTAAGTCATGGGGCATAATTCATGACATCAAGTAAGTCATGGGAAATAAATTATAACATAATGCCATTAATACATGAAGTAAATCATTGGACATAAATTATGACATAATGACATTATGACACAAAGTAAGTAATGGGACATAAATTATTACATGAAGTAAGGCATGGGGAATAAATTATGACATAATGACATTATGACATAATATAAGTCATGGTATATAAATTATGGCCTAATGACATTATGACCTGAAGTAAGTCATTGGAGATCAGTTGTACCTTTAATGCATTTTTCTTTTATTTTTCAGGTCAGCCGTTTATTGAAAGTTATTGTAGACGTTATTAAGAATCTGTAATGAAATTGTACAAAATAGATTCAATGTTGCTAAGACTAAGTTACGTTTATGTAATTACTACAAGAAACCTGCTTTACCAATAATTGTTATGGCTAATGGTACATTATTGAAAGTATTTCGTTCAAACTCAAGTGAAATACGAATCTGAACAGATATATTGAGGGTATTGCTAAGGCTGCTGCAACGAAGCTGGGGTATCTCGTCCGTGCTTAAAACTTACTTACCCATTAAATTAATCCGTACATCTACAGAAGCACCGCTCGCTCATGTATGACATACTCGTGTCACATCTAGTCCAGTGCATTTGCTACGAGTTTTTCCCTCTTAAACATAGTTTAAAAAAGTCACCAACCTATTAGGTCCCGCACTGTCAGCTAGGGTTAAACCGCTGCCACATCGAAGACATGTTGCATCCCTCTGCCTGTTTTACAAGTATTGTAATGGTGGATTCTTTGATGAAATATACGCAAATGTGCCCCCTCAACTTAAATACTACCACCAATCTCGACAAGCAATAATACCTCCTTAACAGTAGAAATACCTAGATGTACACATGATTTCTACTCTAATAGTTTCTTTCTTAGAACTACTACACCTTGGAATTCTCTTTCCTGGTTCCTGTTTCCCTGAATGTACTGACATTAAGAAGTTCAATCGTCAAGTAAACAGGCATCTGGCTGATCACCTCCCTACATATTACCCCTACAAATTATGTCCAAGAGAGTAGCTCCCTCTATCAAAATGGTTTTGTGCCTTGTTTAGGGTGAAAATGCTATATCTTTCGGGAATAATATCGGAGACGCCGGATATTTTTGTATAGAGAGAAAATACCCCACAAAAACTACCTTGTTAAATAGCTATTAACAAGCGTTTTATCTTGTTGATACCAAGAAAAACAATGGGGTTTTCTGCCTATTACTCCTACGTCATATTACAAATTTTAAGTGGAAAACTTTTTTATTTATGTAAAATTTAGTTTTATTTTTAAGTTTTCGTATTTTACTTTCATTGATATAGACCTGTACTTTAATTAAATTGTAATGTATTACAACAAGATTGTGCATGTAATACTCGGCTTTCAGCTACACATTTCTAATTAGGTTAAATACATGTTTTTAAAATAATAGCAACCAAAGTTCGCTTTTTCATTTCAGGAACTTTTTTTTTGGGGGGGTGGAAACATTTGAGATTTCACCGTCGAAACACACACTCGTTATTGATATTAAAATTTAGCGTTTGTTTATTATTTAATTTGAAAACATTACGATTTTATGCTTAATTATTTCGAAAGGGAAAACGAAAAAAACTTGTTTAAGATATATTATTATATTTCAATTGTTTTATCTTTTTTAATTTGTTTTTCTATTAGGTTGGTGCAAAAATAATGGCATTTTTGGGCGTTTAAACGAACGTCAAACACATTATTTTGGCACCAACCTAATAATACACATCAAATTCTATTAGAAATTGTTATAAAAATATGGTAATACTCCAATTTTATTTTTTAAAAAATAATCCATACAATGTTATTCTACACATTCTTTACGAAACCTTACCACGTAAATTTTCATGTTTTTCTACTTATTAAAAATACTTTGCAGAAAATTAGTGTCAAATTTTTATTTCTTTTATTTTTAGGGGGGGGATTGTTTTTAAGCAGTATTTTTCTTCTAAAATTATAGTTTTAAAACCAGATAACCCACAAAGATTAATACGAGTAAGTAAGGAAACTGCTTTAAAGGGTTTTCGTTATTTGTGCATCTATATTCTTGCGCTAAAATGATTTATTATTTAGAAAACATTCTTAATATGGGGAGAATAAGATGCTGTGTTATAACTATTCTGTACTTTCACCTAAGAAGTTAATAAACAAACATTTCATAAAAATTAAATCTAACTTGAAAATATTATTAAAGATAACATAGTTACATAGATGCACAAACACTGGTTTTTTAAACTCTAAACACTAAACACTCGTTTAAAATGGCACAGCTACAGCAAGAATGAATCTCCTTATGGATAAATTCATGTTATCGAAAGAGGAGCTAAGTCTGCTAAAAATGTCTAAAGTAAACACTACTATGCCTCTGATTTGGTTTTGGCTACTGACTTCTATACATCTAATTAAACTTTACAAAGCTTTAAATTATTTCTTATACCTATCACTTATTTTTTTACATATGAACCGGGGAGATAGCTTTAAATAGTTTCCTTTAGTTAAAGTCCATTTATTTATTTTACTTTTCAGATTAGAATGTTAGTAAAAGCACAGCGTCCAGTTTTAATCCGTTGTTCACAAAATTTGCTGGTCCACCTTGTAGTTTGGATGAAATAGCATACTCAATTTCACAACAAGTCATCCAGCTAATTATTTCCTCGAAAACAGTTATCCCCACTTAAAATATAGTGAGATTTCTAAGCTAATTGCTAAGGAATTTATTTATATTTGGCAAGCAGTTTATCCACAATTTCTCTTATTAGGGGAACCTTACGTAGGAAAGACGGTCAATGTATTTTGCTATAAAAGGGGCAAACAGATTGGCAGGAAATCACTTGCCGCAACCAAAGTGAAAAGAATGCAGGAACTGCTCTACGGACTGTTTGATGTATTTTCTTGTAGCTGTCAACTTCCTGTCCTGAGATGTGATGACTTTACAGTAACGTGCGTGACGGAAAATTGTCAAAAAAGGCACATAGTCTGCACTTCTCCTCCTAACAAGGAGGTAAAATTAATTCTATAGATTCACCTGTAATTATGCTCCTTTTTTGTGGAAAATAAAATAATATATTGGTATTTATTATGTAATCTGGCTCTATTATTAAAGATGCAAATTCTGCAATGTCTAGGTTCCACTAAAGAGCTGCCATTTAGAGCAGTTTTTAAATTAATGGATGGAACAACAGGGATATTTTGCATCAATAACTATCAAGATTTGTCTAAAGCAGAATTCTATACAAATATCTGACAGCAGAAGAAAATTATACAGTAGCAGAGGCTACTTTTTGAGTATGCTGTTGCCATTTCCCGAGGAGAAGTTAACCTAAGATATGCAGCTCAGAAAATTGTGCCCTTTAATCATGCAAAATGGCTAAAATAAGCCACGAGGTTGATGTGTTTATCGACCAGAGGTGGTTATCCTCAAACACTGTGATAAATAAAACATTCTGGTCAAATTTGTCATCCAAGTGTATGCAGTCAGTTGGCTTGAGATCAAACCCGACACTAATTTTTTAACCAACAGCAGTATATTTTTATATGATTCAGAGAACAAAACAGTTAACTGAAATCCAAATTACTATTTTCAACAGTTTAAAATATACGGCTTTTGTACTACTTCCGAGAAATATCATAATATCGATGATAAACTCAGAACAATTGGATGAGAGAGAAGAGGGCATTCAAACGAGTTTGTCCATAAGGTAAATAAATATTTATCCACTACATTTTATTAGTTTTTTTTCAATTTACCCCCCAAAATAGTCATATTACATCACAAGAATATAAAAAATAAGTATTTTCAAATAATTGTTTGTGTGTGAGTTTGTTGTTTCTTCCAGAAATAGTGAAGAACTAAAAGAAAAATACATTAAAAGATTACTGCTATCAATTCTGCAGCCACACACTGGTCAATTTGATACCGTTTTCACAAAATGTTGTATATCGACACATTATTACTAAGTCATCGTGCCAGCAAATGTATCCTTCATTTTCCTCAAAAAGAAATTATACAGGAAAATGTAGTTCTATTATAACAGTTTCTATTATTGCGTTTAACGGAAAAATATAATATATGGTTCTGTAACTTATATTAAGTTGTTATATTGTGTAATATATTTCCACATGTTTTTTTTTTAATTGTGAAATTTAAAAGACTTAGCTAGTAATTAGCATTTTTACAATTTTTGTGTAATCAATGCAGTAAAAGTTGAGATATCTTGCTAGTTGGGATTTATAATTAAAATTATAATTCACGTATTTATTTTTCTTTCGATGTATTTCATATAAATATATCGATTTTAATTTATTTTTTTGTATAAAAACAGTGAAATTTCAAAGTCAGTGTTGTGTAAAATGCTATAAAAATGAAGGATTTCTCAGCATTTTTCCACACGATTTTTAAAACTAAATACTCAATTTTTTGTTCAAGATAGGAATCTAATTTTTATTTTCTGTTCTTATCACATCAACTCACAACTATCCTCTCCAGTACCATGTTGATTTTCTTTAAAAAAAGTTGCAACTCAATCTGCCATATTATACATGCGTTTGCGATCAATTGTGTGCTATAACAATTAATATATATATATATATATATATATATATATATATAGAGAGAGAGAGAGAGAGAGAGAAAGGCGCAGAATAAAAGCATACCCGAAGAAATAAAAAAAGCTATTAGTGCGTTTTCCGCCTAATGCAGGAAACTATGTCCTTTAATTATATGTTTAAATATAATAATATTGATATTCCCTATTCGTAGCGTTCAATTCAAACCTTTATATCATGTATCATCATAGAATCAGATTACAACATAAAAACTTACATTACTTGGTTAAGCACGCCATGTTCAACCAATTAATGTCAATAGTGCATTCTTGTTGTTGTATATGCTGTGTTTAACATTGTGATGGAATATCACTTTTAATCATTTATCGAGGTCCAACAAATTGGAATCTACTAAAAGAAAATATTAGTGCACTTTCGTCAAAAAACCTCCACATTGTTTTACATGAGAGTAATTAAATGCGTAAATTGATTCACATTTTTTTTATTATTGGGACAACACCATTTACATTATTTCCGAACAATTATAATTAGCAACTCAAATATTATGTATTATTAAGTGTTTGTAATTATTAAAATATAATTATTTGAAATATTTATATTCCGTAATCATATTTTATACACACGCACATACACACACATGTATATATATATATATACATATATATATATATATATATATATATGTATATGTGTGTATGTATGTATGTATGTATACTCTATATAATATTTAGATTGAAGAAATACCCCTCTGCACCAAACTGCGTAGATTTTCAATAACCTACGGCATATACACATTTATTATGCATAAACATTCAACCTCCGTCAGTTCTAACTTTACTACCTCGTTTTATATGCATGTATTCTTTATATTGAAATTCATATTCATTTATTTATTATTATTTATTTTGTGCAAAGTCGATTGTCTGCCCCCCTCCCGTAAATATAAACATTTAATATTTTGAAGGTCGGAGGGGGGAGGCAACGTGTTGGTGCTCATTGTACGTTAAATTTAGTTAATTTTACATGCCCCCCTCCCGAAAAAATACAGGTGGTCATTCCATCGCCCCCGCTCCATAAAATATACCTAATAAGTAATCTCTAATTTTAACGTAAATTACATTGGTTACAGATACAGAAAGTTGTGTTTCTGCCACTTTTGCTTGACTTTATATTATGTGTGAATGATAAATTTTTACATTAGTTCCACCTCCGATTTACCGTATTCCCTTACTAGCATTTTTTTTTATATTTTTGCCACGGCTGCCACTCTCCGCAATTGTTCAGGAGTTTCAGTGACTACCAACAAGCGAAGTTTAACTGTTACCGAGAGGGAATCATGCTTCCACCGGGTAGATTTTCCATATGTTTTTTTATATAGTACACGACTAACGTATTTTTAATGTGCAGTTTTTTTTTGTATCTATTTTGTCAATTAAAACAATTATTTACAACGACTTGCGAAAACACGCTAATTTTGAATATTAGGCAGTTAGATTAAAGTTTATCATTATGGTAAAACTGTAAGCACTGTGTATCAAGGTTTATGAACATTAACGAGAGAGTAAAGAAATAATAAACTCTTAGGCAAGTAAGTTTATATTGCTTTGATTTCGTAGGTATCTTTTTAGAGTTGATTATAAGACTGAAAGAGCATCTGTATTAGAATAAAGGTAAGGAAAGTATGCATATCTTCTCAGCTTGGCAAGTTAGGAAAAGAAAAAAAAATGGCAAGAACGAAAAATGAATAAATCTTCACTTCGATTATGGTACTAATAAATTAAACTATGATTAAAATATTACGACATGGCCTGATGGAAAAATCAAAAACTACGTCAATTTTCTATCAATCACGTTTAAGAATAATGCAAATGGTGTCGGGATCATTTCACCAACAAGAAGAGGGGGGTGTAAGAAAAGGCAGTAAGGGATTGCAACGAAACGGTGACGTTGATTACAAGCAGTCTTTTCTTTTCTTGTAAAGGTAACAATTAACTGGTAACGTTTGCCGAACAATAGTAATGAGGTAATCAGTCTAAGAGACGGCAACCGACTAGCAAGCTAGGCGGACTAGATTCTTAACTAATCACTAACCCGTACTGAGACAATTCCTTTTATACATACTAACTCTCAGTGGCGACAATTCCAACGTGATTTCCAACGAGAGTTAGTATGTATAAAAGCATTTTGATAAAAGAGAAAAAAAAGCATTTTGAGAAAAGAGAAAAAAAAGCATTTTGATAAAAGAGAAAAAAACAAACAAACAGTAACTGTAAGACTCAACGCCGACAACTCGTCGATACTGGATTTTAATATATTCTCTTTGTCATATACAAATATTGTGGGTAAACTTATTTTAATATACGACTAAATGCGAAAGCTTGCAAATCTTACACAACCCCAAAAACAATCATTAAAGTAAATCTAATTTTTTTAAATGACACCAAAAATAGTTTAGAGCAGTTACAGTTATTAAATTTAATGACGTTGATAAATTTTTTTTTTTTTTAAATTTCTTAACTTTATCATTAATTAATCTATCAAAGTATTACGGTGTTGATTTCGCGTGCATAGATGAACACCTTTCATAAATAAAGAGAAAATGACAAACAGAATGCGTAACAGGTCGGCGTACAAACAACAGTTAAAGCCGTACACTTCAAATATAATTCGTTGTCAATAACAAAAATAGTAAATAGAAAAAATAACTTTTACCCCAAAACGAAATTATTTATTAACGCCAAACATAAAATTTCTCAGAACTACAGTGATCTGAATGTTTAGGACATGTTTAGTATGTTTGTTGCTTCATAACATCATCAATGTCTACATATAGACCACATTAACCTAGTCCATATCCGTGCCTAAGTGTGTGTGCGCATACATATGTATATATATATATCTATATATATATATATATATATATATATATATATGTAAAGGAGATTAGAACAATAGTCTTAAGAGCGTAGTGTATTTCAATGTAACAGTGAAATTACTAGTTTAATTAAAATACAGGACAGAGAAAGTGTTCGTTGTAATTTAGATATATAATAAGCTCGATAGGTAAATATCCTAGAGCTAATTGAATATTAAGTAATGTGATTGATAATTTAAAATTTAAAAATCAAATTATAATTAAATTAAAAATCCGTTTCATAAGAAGGAACAACAACAAAATCAATAATCTGTACGATCGTTTCGGAAAACAATGCTTTTTATTGTGGTAGACATCAAGTTACGTACAATAATGACATATACTTTTTTTAATAAGCAAGGTCTCCTCGTCAGCAAATTATCAATCACATTACTTAATATATATATATATATATATATATATATATATATATATATATATATATATATATATATATATATATACATTAAGTGCAGGCCGTTCTGCATGCGCGTAAATAATATGTTAACTAATGCAGATCTCTTATAAACAGACATATATTAAGCATCAAATGTACCGTTGGATTTCTTTTTTAACTAAAGTAATAAAAAAGGCAACAGGAAGGGGCTGAGCTATGTGCATGCGGGAATTATGTTGTTTTTTTTTCCAAACAGTTGATATCTTGTAAGTAAACGACAAAATCCTCAAGCTGAGATAGAAATCAAATAGAAACGACAGTGATGCAAGTACAACAGCAATGAGGTCAGCTTGACAGGATCTCCAGAAAGAGTTTCAAAACTTACTTATTCTGTACGCATTAACCTGCGAACAAGTTATGCACACGCATATGTAAAACACTTGGCGAAAACTTTAAAATCCCGATTAGCCCAACGCACATATTTTACGATCTTGACTCTATAGCAACAATTTAATCTCGAATATAAAACAATTATAAAATTTTCTACATGTCTGAATACCCTATATACCAAATTTCAAGACGGTAGATACAAAATATGTTGAGTATATAGGTTTAGAATTGTCTTCATAAGCATTATCACTTTTATAGATATGTTGATATGCTATTTTGTACAATACATTTCGTATATATATATATTATTCCTTATTGGAATTTTTTTTATTTTTGAGATGAGCATTGTATGTTAATTTTATTTTATTTCGGACTATTAGTCTCATCTTATCTTTTTATTGGTGCACAACGTTTCGGCCAACTTCCTCTGGCCTTCGTCAGGTGGTAACCGCGACGGATAGGAACTTCGAATCTCCTAACTGCATTCTCAGCCATCACTGCAATCCGTAGTTGTTGTCGTCTCACCACATGTTTGATTAATTACCTCTGGCACGCTTTGGGTGGGATTGAAACCGCTATCTTCAGACAATGTTTATCTGGAACCGTAGAGACTCAACGTTTCTATCAACTGCGCCACATAATTGGTCAAAAATGTGGTGAGACGACAACAACTACGGATGGCAGTGATGGCTGAGAATGCAGTTAGGTGATTCGAAGTTCCTATCCGTCGCGGTTACCACCTGACGAAGGCCAGAGGAAGGTGGCCGAAACGTTGTGCCCCAATAAAAAGATAAGATGAGACTAATAGTCCGAAATAAAATAAAATTAACATACAATGCTCATCTCAAAAATAAAAAAAAAATCCAATAAGGAATACTATATATATATACCAATCGGTACGGACCCGACTATGGAAGATCAGATAATAAATAAATGTGGATTTATAAGATCAAAGAATCCAACCTTGATCGCCCGTCGGGGTCCGTGGCGCAGTTGATAGAGACGTTGAATCTCTACGGTTCCAGATGAACATTGTCTGAAGATAGCGGTTTCAATCCCACCCAAAGCGTGCCAGAGGTAGTTGGTCAAAAATGTGGTGAGACGACAACAACTACGGATGGCAGTGATGGCTGAGAATGCAGTTAGGAGATGCCACCTGACGAAGGCCAGAGGAAGTTGGCCGAAACGTTGTGCACCAATAAAAAGATAAGATGAGACTAATAGTCCGAAATAAAATAAAATTAAGACATTTCGTGTGTGACCTTGTGTTAGTTCGTTGCTTTGGTATCTGAAACGGCTCCACCTATTTCATATAAGTTCACACAAAGGTACTTGATGTGCCTGGCAGTCTTTTCACATATGTTTTATATTGAAATGTATTCGGTAAATACCGATAATCTAAAAATGAAATAATCCAATAAAAAGAGCAGGATACTTTGACCAAATTTTAAACATTACACACCCTAACATGGCAAGTGCATTTGAAAAGGTTTATTACCGCACAAGACCAAAAAACTTGATATTAAAAATCAACAGTAGTTTTTCTTGTTTTGTTTTTTTATGAGAAGGCCGTTGCGAAAGGAATGTCTTGTTTAAGCAACATTTCCACCATGATATTTGACGTTTTCATTAAATTAATATTAAAGGTATTATTATAGCACAACTAGCAAGGCCAGTCACACCAAATCAACAGTAAGTTCATTGATATGACAGAATCACTTCTGCATTATCATAACTTTTATTAGCTATACAATTTTAAGATGTAATTAAACATTGAAGATATTTTCATCGTAAAAATATATTGTTCGGGTGATATAAGTGCTCACGAATCTCTAAGATTATCAGGCGGAGAGTTAGCACATTATACGACTATGTGGCGCTTAGCACGGTGAAAATGAGTTCAGTGTACAGCTAAACGACGCCATTGATGCTTAAACGAGAATTTAATCGGCCAATTTATTCTAGGTTTGATTTTACATTTCACCGTGGGCTAATCTATTTCAGATGAAACTCTAATGGCTTGTTATATCGTTCGAAACTTATAAAACTCATTTCTCAGCCGTGAAGATGACCTCGGACTAGATGCTGACTACTACCAGAATTTATTCAGCTGTTAGGAATTGAGTAGTTTTTTGGGGTTAATACATAAACCGAAGTTATAGGACAATGTAAGTTCCATATAGTCTTCTCTAGGAGCAGCCCCAATCAGAATAGTAATTTTATTAGTGGAATAAAAATTATAACATTCATCTTTTTTGTCATAACAAGTAAGTTACTGCAATCATAGTATTGTTCTTTAATAGTAATTCTACATAACGAACTAATATTTTACAAGTGGTGCATTATTAATGGTAATTCTAAAACATTTATGCAAATGAGCTGGAAATACATCGATTAGCTAAGGTTCGAACTCATACTCGTATTCTAATATAATCATGAGGTCAAATTCAAGGAAACGAGGAAGACAGCAAATCTATCGATTTGCATATTTTATAAACAAAAAACATATATAGCATTATTGATAACAAAAGAAAACAATAATAGCTGTCTCATTATAAAAATACTTACAGGTAGTATTTTCTGTGACTTGTAATTCATTTGTTGAATATCCTAAAATTCTTAAAATAGAAAGTGTTGAGTAGTTTTCAGACGTTAATTCATGTTGAGTAGACATGGTATCACAAAAAACCGTAATTCTTTTTATCAACAAGCTAGGAAAAGTAATGAAAATAGACGGCACGAACCAGGGTTTTTATTTTCGTCGAGAGAAACCAGAGGCGTAAATTCGTCGAAGTATATTCATTGAACTGCATGTAAAACAAGTGCAGGAACGAAATTATGACATATGTACTTGGGTTCCATTTATTACGTTATACTTATAACATTAGACGATTGATTAAGATCATGCAAAAGGAGAGAAAAGTTGTTCAGTCAAAAACCTAGATGTAACTACTCTTTGACCCAGAAGCGTCACCAAGGAAGACACGAACTCGAATATACTTCAGGAAAAGGTATTTGAAATTTTTCAAGAATAAAACATAATATACAAAGAACAACAGTCGTAGCACGAATAGCCAAGATTGACCACTACTTTGTACACACACGTGGTATAAAACTCTTTCCCGCCCCAAAATAAAGGATACAAAAATAGGAAATTGGTCAATGCCCCAATATAAAGAGGACTCTTGGCCATCCAAATATCAGTCGGCGTAGTCTCCTCGGCATTTCTGAGACAACAAGCGATACTGGCTCCTCTTAAAAGCTAAGCAGCAAGAACTGGTAGGGTGGAACGCTTTGATATACGAAGAATATTTGCATCAATCCGACATCAAAAAGGGCGGCGAAATATCCTAGTTTCTGTCGGACGTATTTTCAAGGTCCAGAAATCGACTGACTTGTTCTACGAAGTGCACAAACATCCATTTCAGTCTATTTATAACGCGCATAGTTGAGTAATCATATTTACCCAACTCTAAGGTTTTTTTTACACCGTCAGAAAGTTATTAACATCTTTTCCGCTTCGTGTTGATAGTGGGACAGTGAATACTCCCAGCCCACGCATCGTTGTTCATTCGTAAAATACGCTTAAATATACTATTGTAACAGATCTTGATTTCGTATATATTATTATATAGTCATTTTTTCTTTATTATTTTATTATTGTACCAAATTAATAGTAATTATTTCAAAAGTAAAAGCAAATAATATTATGTTTGTAGCAAAACAATCTCGTTTCTGACGTTCAACTTCAAAGAATAATAACTCTTATCATAATATAATTTCTTAATCGAAATACAAATCATTAGAATCGACATATTTTTAACAGCGGGAAACAAGTTTATTTATCCCATTAGCATAGAAACCCGGAGGTTTAAGGCATTGTAGGCCGATTCGGAATTATCTCGGCTTTTGAAACATTTTTCGTGCAGGAAGTTATCGAGAAGCTTGAAAAAGTGTACATCGGTAGATGGATCTTCTGATATTTTGTGTCAAATCGCCGGCAGCAGTTCTCTATCGTAATTGTTTCGCCCGGATTCCAGAAGCCGTGATGGATGAGACCGACTGCAGACAACCAAACTCTCAACATCATCTTTTTTTTAATGCAATTTCGGCTTCAGGAAGTGTTGTGGAGCTTCTCATGCATCCAATTACTCTGCTGAACACCGCCAGTTGTCGTAAAGGATCCACCTCCCATCACACGTCACAACCCGATCGAGGAATGGGTCGTTTTACGTTGCAGAGAAGTATTTAGAAGACAGTTCAAAACGACAATGGTTTTAATTACCGTTCAATTAATGCGATACCCATTTTATCCAACTGTTGTCTTTACTTATTTCTTTGCTTTATGTTGCGAAAGACTGTTAAAGTGTCGACTTCGAGTTCAACAGACAATTCCCCTGACTTTTAGCGAGAGTCGTCTTCAATTAAAACGTTTAAATGATCGTTATCAACCGCAGTCAGCAGGCCGCGACCGTCTTCGTCTTCGAAACTATTACAAAATGCCTTGAACAACCGTCGTGCAACACATTCGTTAGTGGTTCCTGAGCGAAACGCATTATTTATATCACAAGCGGTTTCGACAGCTTTTCGGCCAATTTTGGATTATGTATAGAAGGCGTGCAAAAAAATGAATGAAGATATTTAGAAAAATTACCGATAATACGATTTGATAGAGCGAAAAACGCGCTCAAACTTTTTATATAACATATCTATATATGTATCAATTATTTAATTCAGAAATAATATAAAAGGCATATGTGAAAAACGATATTGCTTTTTCGCCAATCTATTAATATACTCTCGTACTATAAGTTAGAATAGAAACTGTAGCTGAAAGCAACCTTTTTAGTGTCCTAGCTTAAGAGGATACCAGGTTCGTGATAGTCATTTAGATACTAGAAAACAAAAAATAAATAAAATAACATTAATATATACTAGCGGGACCTGTGGAAATTCCACAGTGGTCTCTTTCATATGTAATATATTGATGTTGGCATTTTTGTGGATGTTCAGCGTATATGGAGACACCCTGATATTATTGTAGTTCTTTTGTTAAAACTGCAAAAGTATATATCTAAGCTAGCAGTGACGTCCGATATAGTCTAGCCATAAAGTATGCTTAAATATTATATTTTAATTTATGAAGATTTCGTATATATTACTATAAGTCACAATTTTCGATCACTTCTTATATATTACAAACTTGTGATTTAACAAATAAAAACATATCCATATGGATTGGATGCATCAGCTTGAATTGAAACCGAAACCAAAACTTCAAAAAGCAATAAAGACAAAAACAAAATAACTGCTCAATTTTTTGTCCCCGCCGGCCGAGAGAATGGTGTTATTGTTCTTTATTAGGGAATAACTTAAATCAATGTTTCTTAACAACTTTTGAAAGATAAAAGCCTAAATTTTATAGAATTAAAAACAAATATAGCGGTGAGAACACGCTAATCCAATAGAACCTAGAGAGTTTGTATAATGTTATTCCGAAATTAAATTGATATTCAAGAATAAAATCTCAACGTCTATCAATAAAATGTTCATATGAGACCTATTCTTTCAATGTTGGGTTCTGCTCAACATAAATTGGATAAATGGTTACGTTACCTTAAATTCCTACACCTGTTCTAAGAATATACCTGGACTCTACATTCCTGATTCTTTTCGGTTTGCAAAATTTATTCGTGATTGCAAGGTTCAATCACATAATGGGATTTATGTTTTCATGACATATCCATTTAGGTTACTAATGTACCTTTATATGGAACTATGGGAATTTGAGTCAATAGCCTTTATGGTAGCTTTTAATTCCGGTGTATACAGGGAGCTTACCTTTACAACCCAATACGTTAGCTGAGTTTCCTTGTCACTTTAAATCAGAAAAAAATATATATGATTAAAAACTTAGTGCATCCGGCTTTGTTCATTTATTCTAGTACCAAACTGGATTTTGAACTCCAAAGCATAACTGAGATCTTTTTGGCCACAATTGAAACAGTGTGAGCGATAACATCATGTTGTTTAAGCTGGAAGATTTGTGGGCCATCAACAGTGTACATATATATATATATATATATATATATATATATATATATATATATATATATGAAGATTCGTGAATTTGTGGCAAAATATAAAAGTTTTCATATAAACTTTTGACAGCTGATTTTCATTGCTATTTTGCAAGTGAGGTTCGAACGGTGTTATGGACGAGAAACGCTTTCCTCTGTTTTGAAAGGATGGCATTTCTATTACTCAATACAATATGGTTATTTATCAGTTTAACTGATATCTGACTCTAATCACCCAATTATAATTATTGAAAAAAATACTATATCATGTCCGTCGTCAACATGTTGATATTAAATGTCACTACACGCGAGAGCAAGGGGAAATGAAGGCTATTAAAACAGATTACTTCCAGAGAAAATACATAATAGCTGGTGTGTTACAAGAAAGGTCTCCTTTTATCTTCTTTTTTTCTCTTTTAAGTAAAAATTGAGATTAGATAGACCGAGATCCGAATCTTATATGCAAGGTTCGGAAATATGTTCAGAAATAGGATCAGAAATTGAATGTAGAATTCGCATTGTTCAATTTAATATAAAATGTTTGAATAAAATGAATTTTGATTTCTCAATTTTTTTAATGAAAACTGAATTAAAATGAGGCCAGTTAGAAGAACGAACAATAGCTAATAAAACTATGTTGAAAATAAGTTAGGTCGAAAAGTAGGTTAGACGAATTATTTGTCTGGAGAAATAGTTAGGTTATGTACGAACCCTACATGTTTAACCCACGTGAGTTTCCACGTGTGTGTGTGGCATGTGTTTGAATCCATACATAACGTTATAGCAGAAAATGAATTCTTAATATAGTGTGCTAGTTTTAGGAGATAAGACAGAGCTGGACAGATTTGGAGACAGGAGGCAGTTGAGTTCGGATCGAATCAGAGGACGGACCCCCTTTGGAAGCGAAGGGTTTGAAAGTTTTAATTATGTAGCCGACTTTGAATTCCTGGAACCATCATCATTGCAACCGGCCGAATGTAATAAAAGAACACATTATATTTTGTAACTGCGCCTTCATGTCGTCGATTCTAACAAATTGAAGGTAATGTAAAATAATCATTAATATGTAATTTGTATCCTCTCATAATAATGAACTTTGTTTCCACTCATCTTTATAATGAAATTTGTGTATAACTCATCTAAGTAAGGTGTCCCTGTCTCCATCTACGTAATGACTGCCCCTTCTTGTGTCATAAGAACTGATAATCTTCCTCTCTAAATACAGGGTGACCCCCCCAATAAAACAGAGAACATTCAAATGTTTTTTTCTGAGCATTTTACAGTCAACGGAGAAAAAAGACCAAATACCCTAGTGGTTTGATGTGATGTTTTGAATATAATAAAGTAGTTATGACCAGGGTTTCATTTCATTCGGACAAAATACTAAGAAACGGGGTCTAATTAGAGTGTGGCCCGCTTGTGTGTGGGGGGATTCACCCTGCATATGAAAAAAGATCTTCTCTCCGCCTATGTGAAACAGAACTGTAGACATGTATAAATGTCTCTCTTCTCCCCCTCATCAATATGAATGCCCCCTTACTTCTGTCTCTCTCTAATAGTGTCCCTTATGCAAAAGATGCTCTGACATAATACTAGTGAGCGCAGACTTTGTTAAGCAAAAAAAAACGGTCGTTGCTAGAGAACACGTAAAGTGGTGTACCAGCAACAGAAGAGGTACGATGAAATATCAATGAAGGTCAGTCTACTGAGAGGAATATTCTCTGCAGTATCATTTAAAAGGCTCAAATACCCCTTATTTTCTTGAATAATGAAATAAAGTTATGCGCTCTTCGTCCATTTTTTGTTGTAAATTATATAGGAAGTTACATACGTGTGCCTCATTCCCAGCATGTAAATAAAGCGCCTGCTGCGTGCGTCCGATTAAGAAATGCGGAACTTTGTGATTAAATTAAAGTTCTCATTAAGTCTAGCATAGCGAATCTATTAAAATCAATTTTATTTAATTGTTTCTTGATTTCATTTCGGATCATCACTATTTTCTGATAAATATAATACTATACATATATGTATATATATATATATATATATATATATATATATATATATATATATATATAATCAATATATCTACATATATAAATAATAATCAATATATATATATATATATATATATATATATATATATATATGCATAGATCGTCGTATAACGATTAGATCACTGTCTGACTGACGTAAATGAACATTTAAAATTAAAATATTTAATTTAAACGTTATTTCATGCGGTTAATGGTAGCCGAATTGATTGGGCCTTCGCTAATCGAGCCAGAAATGTCTCGTGTTGCGGGGTTTAAATCGTTCGACTGGTATTAATCGTAACACCCTGCACTGAAGATTACTGAAAGGATGAAACAATACTGAATGTAGGTATTATATTAAAAAAATAATTATATATATATATATATATATATATATATATATATATATATATATATAGATAGATAGATAGATAGATAGATAGATAGATAAATAGATATGTGAATGGGTATAGGTATTAAAAAATGATAACTAATGAATTTAATGTATATAAATAATAATGTATAAATATATATATATATATATATTTATATATATATATATATATATATATATATATATATATATAGTTTGGTAGTAATCCACAAGCACGGGGAAAACGGAATTCGAAATATGAGATTAGAAAGACAACCTTATGCATATCTGTATTTTTTTAAATAAACAAAATATTTATTTAAAGTTTCAAATTTTCGGCTTATAAGCCTTCATAAGGAATTTTCTTTTTAAACAATACAATATATATATATATATATATATATATATATATATATATATATATATATATTTCTTACGTGCCATGATGTCGTTTGGCAGAGTTTGTTGGTCGAAGTAGAGAGTGTGTATTGTCAGTTCAGTGGGTAGCGCCGTCTAAGCGCGAATTGGTAGTTTGGTAGTAATCCACTTTTTAGAAGCACGGGGAAAACGCAATTCGAAATATGAGATTAGAAAGACAACCACGTGCATATCTGTTTTTTTTTTTAAATAAACAAAATATGTATTTAAAGTTTCAAATTTTCGGCTCATAAGCCTTCATCAGGAATTTTCTTTTTAAACAATACAATATATATATATACATATATATTTTCTTACGTTCCATGATGTCGAATATATATATATATATATATATATATATATATATATATATATATGCATATATATATATATATATATATATATTTATATATCTGTGTGTGTGTTAAAAAAGTTTATTAGGAGTAAAAAATGTACACATGAGAGAAAAGAGATCCTTCTTTAAACCCGAGACATTTTTCACTCGCCTTATCAGGGGCGTATGATGATATATTGATTTTTCAAAACAGAAAGAGAAATGAAGAAGTTAAAAATGAAATGAAAATGAGTAGGGCATATGTAAAATTACATATAATACATATGTACAAAAAAAGGAAGGAAAGATAGCAAAGAAAATGAAATATTATATATATATATATATATTTATATATATATGTATATATAACAGATATTTAATTAGAAAAAATCGTAAAAGAAAGTAAAAAAAATATTTCCCTCATATGAAGTTGACCATTTGTATATATCTCCTAGAAAATATAAACGAGAGAGAGGGAGCAAGAAACTTATATATATATATATATATATATATATATATATATATATATGTG